>NC_092803.1:141776167-142376167 GCF_040954645.1 Diabrotica undecimpunctata
TATTATAGGTATAAGTACTGTTTTAAAGTTTTTATGTTATTTTCGACAAAGATAGCCTTACATCTAGGCCACAAGGCTACAGAATAAATATCAATCAGAATGCCCACTCTTAGATGACGCCTTTGAAGTGTGTCAGCCAGTGGCGGCTGGTGTGGTAAAATTTTGGATAGGCCAAGCCAGCAAATTACATATTAATAGCTATGTGTAATCAGTGACGGATTCAAAAGGAAAGGTCACGGGGTCATGACCCTCCCCTAACTAATTTTTTAATGATTTTTCTGTTCATTTTAACTTCTGCGTTGTATCTAATTTTTGCGATTTTTGATTTTTTATCTAGCAAATCGCGAACAGAAAATGCCCTCTTCTGTACATCCTTAAAGGACAGGAAATTACTTAAATGTTCCTTGCAACTGGAATGTTTTAAGGAGGCAGACATATTTTTTAAATCAAAGTATCCTTCACAATTCCATACACATTTCTTATTAGAAAATAACAAACACGGCCAACAATATAGTCTGTTTTTCGTAATACTTCCAGACAATCATTTGTAGACATCATACCAAGAGCAATTAAAAGTATTACATTACTATTACTGCAACCTGGTAAAGCGTCATAAAAACTCATTTTTATGTATCAGTTATAAAACAATCTCACATATAGAAGTTGCATACAATCAGGCGAAATAGAAATCATGCAAATGTGATTTTTTTTCTTAAAATTTTACGAATTTTTTAAAATTTATTTGGGCAACCATGCACTTGCTTGCAATTGTGATGTTTGTTTAAAAATATGTTACAATTATAGATTATGTTACATATTTTTTATCATAATTTAAAAGAAAATTTATATTACAATTCGATAATTACGTACAAGTGACAACGATGGTCGTCGTAGGCCCGATCTTCTGGTGCCTAAACAGCAAGCATAAACACGACAATATAAATCGTTGTCCGGCAAGCTGCTTAACCTCAAACGCTTTTTGTACGGGGATCTTATGTGAGCTGGGTCGGCCAGTTCCGATCGGGCCTATTAGTGATATTTAAAATGCCTGAATACGATTCGATACTTTCTGTGGTAATATAATAATATAGTTGTTTTAACGGACGCTAATGTATTGAGTGATTTAGTACATTTAAAAGTTATTTACATGCATTAACATAATTTTTGAATATATGTTTTTCAATTTTAAAGCTCTTAAAATTATTGGGTAGGCCCGGCCTATCCTGCCTACCCCCAAAAGCCGCCACTGGTGTCAGCATCAGCACGCGATCGCCATATTTTAAACGGAAACATAGACTGGGATTGAGAAATTTGTGACAAGCTACGACAGAGTTCATTTAAGTTTTTAGGGATTAATAATTTAGTAAATTTAAAATAATTTAATCTATTCTTCAACTACAAGCACGAATAAAATAGTGCATATTATGTCTATGGTTGCCGTAAGTTAATTAAACCGGGTTAATTTTTCTATTTACACCAGATAAAATTTCACTGAACAGCACTGGTTCCGTTTTTTTCAATTTTTCAAAAAATATTAAAACGTTTGGCTTATTGAAACAGGCCATGCGACCTAAGCTTGTAGCTTCAGGCTTCCGAAGAGATATTTTGTTAATATAAGAAGCTCTAAAACATCGGTACCATTGTTTACCAGTAGTTTTATTATTATCCCATGATTCAGGGTAGTTCACATTGTTGAACTTGGCATACTGATATGCTAGTTTTCGCATTTCTTCAACAGTGACGAAATAATTCCACTGTGCAGCTTTTATAATGTATGTGAGTTTTCTTGTTCAGTACTGAAGACTTTGCGTGTTGAATTATTCGCTTTATACTTGAAAGTCGCTTTCATAGATACTTTATGTTTTTAAATATGCCCATTCGAGAATAGAATAGGCCAGAAAATCTTTCGAAAAAATAAAAAAACTGCTTTGTGATTCTCGAATAAAACTCGAAATTCGACTACGTTTATCAAAATGCTACGTCTGGTCGACTCTTCTATATGCAGTTGAAACGTGGACCCTTAAAACATCAACCTTAAATAAATTGGAGGGCTTTGAAAAATGTGGATCTACCGGAGAATACTCAAAATTTCATGGACATCGCATACCTCAAACGAAGAAGTGCTGCATAGAATAGGCAAGGAAAGAGAACTTTTTAACACAGTAAAAGTTAGAAAAACATCATACCTAGACCACATACTGAGAAATAATCAGTACCAATATGCCCAACTTATAGTGAAAGGAAAAATCGAGGGAAAGAGAGGCCTAGGAAGGAAAAGACTATCGTGGCTCAGAAACATCCGACAATGGACAGGGCTAAATTTTGAACAGCTAATAAGAACAGCTGAAAATAGAGAAGAGTTTAAAATTGTAGTAGCCAACCTCCATTGAGGAGAGGGCACTTTAAGAAGAGAAGAAATATGCCCAACAAGAGTACTTTTTGAAACACCATACAGATTAGATATTTCTCTCAAAGGTCGACCATGCGCCAGTATCTCAGTGGTAGCTGCTTCTAATGCTTCTGCATCTGGTTTTATCCTTTTTTTCCTGTAGCACTTCTTCCTATCTGCAACAATACGATTAACATTAACGCACTGCAGAAAAATATCTGGTTGTACCTTGGGACAAGTCCCTACGTACAACCATAACAACGCCCCAAGGTACCACCAGGCACATGTTTTACTAAATCTAACCTCATCAATTTAAACTACAGTTTTTTCCCATACCATATAGTTTAAAGTAAGCATTAAATATATACCGACAAAATACGCCGAAAAAATTCAACTAATAGCTTTTACCATGCTTTTCCTATTATTTTAAAAAGATGAATAAAATTTACTTGACAGACACCAAAATGTTTTACACCTATCAGTCACATCAAATGGCTGCTGACAAAAACGCGAATGTTTGACGTAAGTGGAGACGGTGTTGCCATCATTATTACAAATTTCTCAGATTTTTTGCTACAACGGTTACATTTTTACAATGATTGTCGCAAGGTAAAACCGTCCCAAGGTACACAGTACACGCCTTTCCCTGATATTGGATGTAAAGTGTCACACAAAGAAACCGTATCGTGTTTGCAAGATGGACAGAAATAATTTTGTATGCTCACAAAACCCAGAAGCAGCTGTTACCAGACGAAAAAAAAATAAAGATAATGTGCCAATATGATGGCCTAAACCTCAATAGCTACAATTTCGAAAAAGTGGTCCTTATTAAAATATTTTATAAAGAAACACCAAATGAAGAGCTTCCTTTTGATGCTATAAACTTGCAACTTAACAAAAAGGATGTATTGACATTATCAAAAGATAGAATTTTCAAAACTGTATAAAGCTTGAATACCAGTTACTAGTCAGAAAAAAAGGATATAGAAGATCTTTTGGTGTTTATACCGCCCATTCATTACTTTTTCAAAAATTTATCCCCCCATGGATACACCACAGCAGAAGTAGGGTCACTGGAAAAATTTGTTGAATGGAACTTTAGATGACGACGTTCTATACGAATAAGAATTTAATTTGTATATCATACACTAAAATACACGATTGTTTGTGATTCTATTTTTTGCCTTTACTCCAAAATATTGAACATATTGAAAACCAGAGTCTAAGTCAATATATTAACAAAAAATATATAAATTTGGAGTGCTAGCTCATTGTTACGCTGGAATGGCTGAATTGTTGAATTATTGAAAATAAATTTGATCACAGTCAGTCTCTATGTTCCCATTTAACGCTAACATATTATGTTTAAATCGTCGTTTCTAGAATACC
The DNA here is from genome assembly GCF_040954645.1 of Diabrotica undecimpunctata. Lineage (NCBI taxonomy): Eukaryota > Metazoa > Arthropoda > Insecta > Coleoptera > Chrysomelidae > Diabrotica > Diabrotica undecimpunctata. The sequence continues at coordinate 141,779,946 of NC_092803.1, forward strand.
AGTATTTCTGACTTGGACCATTCTGGTTTTCAACGGCTCAATTATTACCTACAATATTATCATATAATTAATTTTTCAAAATTGGCTAAAAATTGAAAGGTAGATGAGGTGGTGATATTGAAACTTCTGGATAATTAATAATAATATAGCATTACTTACGAAATTTTTTAACAGCGCCTATAAAACCGGTCAGATATTAATACCAGAAGATTAGCTAACCTCTACATTTGTTTGATTTGTTACATTACCAAAGAAACTCAACGCTAAATATAGATAAATATAACGCTAAAAATAGAGATATTAATTGTGCCCTATATATTTATTTTCTTTGTTTCGCAAAATATTTCTACATGTGAAATCACGAAAGGATGGTTCATACCATAAAAAGCGCAAGAGTAGATGAAAAGGATATAAGTCCAGGATGTGCTCCGCGAACAAAGCTCAATAATAATCAATTTATATTGGAGACAAAAAACAAAAGTACGACTGGATGGACACTATACTAGTTCAATTCATATCCAGAAAGGAGTCAGGGTTGCGTGCTGTCCTCATTGTTTTTCAATCTATACCCAGAACAGATTTTTGGAAAGGCGGTCGAAGATCTAACAGAGAGAATCAAAGTAAATACTGAAAAATATTTTTCAGGGGGGTTGCTTATAGGAGATGATTCAGTATCAAGTATTTCCTAGGTATTTGAGATAGTTACTATTTGTGTATAGGAAGAGATATATAATATGCTAATTGAGGTATAAAGATCGAAAATAACGGACATGAGAAATAGGCCTTGGAGTCCATTGTTCAGTTTTATTTCATTACTTATATTATTTCATAATAACTCGAAATCTACTGCCATACAGCCTCTAGATCATTAATAGAGCAGCTGTTTATAACGAATTACTGCCAGACACTTATATATCTCTACAGTCTACCATAAACTTCTGTCAGATTTATAAACACCAAGCATGTAAAGGAAATTCTAGGAGACGGCTGTAATATAGTTGTGTAAGCAAATACCTTGTCGCAACAACTTCGATTGGATCTAAAATCAGCTTTTTCTACTGCAAATTGTTTCTCCATAAATTCAGATCTTTGAAGGTATCAATTTAGATTATTCTATAACGTTGAATTTGCCAACTTTTAAAATGGTGATTATCTTTTTGAATTCCTTGCAAAGATAACCAATATACAAAAAACCTTACTTTACTACTTCTTTGCTTGGTGTCCCATATTAATTAAGAATCGGTACTTAGTCAGACTTCATTTTTTTGTTTATGTCTAATTTGATTTAAGCAATCGAGGTAATTTTCAAAGTATACAGCAAGGAGAAGCGGTTCCTGATCATCCGGATATGCTTTTTACTAATGCTTTTGGTTGCATTTACACAATTAATTCTATTAGAGGCAAATGCTAATTGCGGTTGTTGATGTTGACTGTTCGTGTGTCGATCTGATTTCAATTATTTCAAACTGTCAAAAATGTCCATCGCTAAAGCAATTGTTTCCGGATCTCTAAGTCAGATAGGTACGCTCATTGTTAACCATCATTATTTCGTCATGCTTCCCATCAAATATACGTAAACTGTGAAGCAAGTACAAGGATGACATGTCAGATGACATTTTACATTGAATTCGTGCTAGTTCAAGAAATCTTGATCTACAGTTGAACGAGGAGATAGGTACATAATCAGGCTTTGCTTTTGATCGAAGACATGTATTACATCATGTGCGGATTGTTAGTCAAGTAAGGAATGCCATCGCCAAATCATGAATTGAGCGACGCTTGCAATCGAGAATTAGAATGTGAAAGAAAGTGAGTATGAGAAGGATGCATTGAAGCATTTAGTTCGAACTAATATAGCAATATTGACTACAAACAAGTAAGTTATTGCCCAATGATATTTTGTCGAAGAGTTCTCCAAGCAAACTATGGCTATCGGTATTGGCTGTATTCCTGTCAACAAATCGAATGGTTTGATTTCGTTTTCGCCGAATTTTTGATGTTTTGCCCCAAAGAAGGACGAGCTCCTTAATAAAGTGTTCCCGAACAACAACATTGCTAACCATATTCAAAATCTTTTAAAAGAGCTGAGTAGAGAGCAAAGAGCTATTAACTACAATAAAAACAGCCAAAATCGAATACCTCGGTCATATCATGGGGAACAGCGAAATATGTGTTTAACATAACAACCACAAACCTTTTCAGAGTCGTAGTGCGCAAAGTACAGATTGCCATGATGGTCGCCAACATCCGGAACGGATAGGCATAAGATGAAGAAGAATTTAAAATCAAATCGTTAGGTACTCCATTGCATTTCGTTAAATCTATCGACTATGTAACGAACGAAGACATGTGCTTGGTTTACCAACGTACAATTTACAATTAAAGGTTAGCTCGATCGACATCATAAATACAAATCTGAAACAAATAACGGTACGCGTTTTTGAAAAACAGGCAGAGTCATGTCTACATTAAAAGAAGAAGAAGAAGATACTCAAAGAAAAATTTAAGAATGAGGAAGATCTCATTCTGATGATAGCAATCGAGATGCCATTCGGATTTAAACGAATTTAGTATACGACTCGTCTTACGATAAAAAACGACCATAAGATCAAAGGCCATAGAATGTGGACTAAATATAGAAAATAATTGTTTCTCTCATAGTCAAATAAACGTAGTATGTTGACGTCTAGGCAAAACATCCACTGTTCATTCTCGCGCCTGGCAATACAACGAAAAATATAGTATATCACAAGGTCCTTTAATTCAAAAATAAATCCGAATGCAACCCATTCAGCAAATGATTACTTTGTACTACATGAATTAGTTATTTTATTGAACTTAATTAATTTAATCTTAATATAAAAAAGTTAATTGAACTCAGCTAATAATTCGCTTTAAAACAGTTCTGAATTATCATCCAATGCTGGTAATTATTATATTCTAGTCTTTTCAACTTTTCAAAATTCCATGGACTAGCAGAACTAGAAACGAAGAAGTTCTTCGGAGAATGGGACATCAACGAACTCTATTAAATATTATTAAGAGGCGTAAACTAGAATATCTTGGACATATAATCAGAGGACCAAGATATGAGTTCCTTCGGCTAATTCTCAACGGTAAAATCGAAGGAAAGAAATGGATAGGACGGAAGAAACTCTCTTAGTTGAGGAATTTGCGGCAGTGGACAGGTTTCACAGCGGACCAATTGCTACACGTAGCGCAAGACCGAGATCAGTATAAAAATATTATAAGCATGGTAGTCGCCGACGTTCCGTAGGGATATGGCACTCTAAGAAGAAGAAGTCTTTTCAGTCTACTGCAGTTTTTTGCAGCACATCTTATATTAGCGCCAAATAGATTTCAAATATTTACTCGATTCTCGAAATACTGGATGCCAGATATCACTTCTGTTTCTATTTAGAGGTTGATTTTGTTAAGTCTTATTATATATGAACTTCTTCTCTTCTTTCAGTACCCTGTCCGATTATCGAACATTGGCGATCATATTAGCAATAATTACTTTGTTTACGGTGGCTCTAAATAAATTAGCGGTGGTCTCTTGATACCATTCCCGGAGATTTCGGAGCCAGAATGTTCTTCGTCGGCCTGGGCCTCTCCTTCCGGCGATCTTACCCTGTATTATAAGGTGTAGAAGGTTATACCTCTCTGGATGTCTCATTACGTGACCGAAATATTGTAACTTTCGAATTTTTATCGTTTTTGTTATTTCTGTGCTCTTTTTCATTCGATGTAAAACTATTTCATTTCTTATTCGATCAACCCAACTTATCCGCAATACTCGTCACTAAATCCACATCTCAAAGGCCTCTAATTTTTTCATTAATGTCTCTGTAAGGGTCCAACTCTCCATACCATACAGCAATGTGGAGAATATGTAGCAGCGTATTAATCTGACTTTAAGGTTTAACGTAATATCTCTATTAATTAGAATTTTCTTTAATTTATAGAAGGCGGCTCTGGCTTTTTCAATGCGTATTCTTATTTCTTTATTTATATCCCAGTTATCGTTAACGTTTGCACCCAAGTAGGTAATATTGTGGACTCTTTCTAACTCTATTCCATACGCTCTGATGAAGAAGTATTAAGTTTTAGCCCATATTCATTACATGCTTTGGTTACCCTGTTTATAAGTCGTTGCAGGTCTTCTTCATTGGAGGCAATAAGTACCGTGTCATCTGCATATATGAGATTGTTGACATTAATTCCGTTAATTTTAATGCCTGTATCTTCAACTAAGGCTTCTTTGAAAATAAGTTCGGAGTAGATATTAAAAAGTAGAGGCGATAGAACACATCCTTGCCTCACTCCACGTCGTCTTTCCACTGCTTCCGTCGTGTTGTGTCCAGCTCGTAGGTTAGCACATTGATGCCAATACAAATTTTTGATAATACGGACGTCTCGGTCATCAATTCCCACCTGTTGCAAGATACCTATAAGTTTGACATGGTTTACTCGGTCTATATATGTACTTACCAAACATATATCAAAAGTTTATTTTTGCGAATAAACTATTGTTTTTGTTTAATCAAAAATGAGGAAGGAAAAAGAAGGTAGCAATAATTTTAGTCTTAGAAATGTATATTTACAATAATATGCATTTAACTATTCCAAATTCCTTTACAAACATAACTTTTTCTCTTACGTTATTAAATTCACCTCTGGAGTTGTTTTATTGGCCAGTTTTTCTAAATCATACAATATATCATGTCCGAAAATATTAATTAGATCATTTATAAGCTAAAAAATAAAAACACTAGTTATTATATCCTTTTTGAATCATTATAGGTATATATACAGTTGAGTCCATGGTTCTTTACCCGTGATTCATTAATACCTGGCGAGATAAAACACATACCTTTGTTCTAGCATCATTGTCTTTCACGCTTGAAACTAAAGACAAACTAGCTACCGCCTGTTATTAAGTAAAGACACGTGTTATTTTTATGAACGCTCTAGACTCAGTACATCGAAAAGAGATAGGTACAAAAAAGACGCTTGGGGACGTTTTTAAATTTTAAATACAATTATTGTGACGTTTGTGGTTTGTTTACTTTTGGCTGTCAGTTTGTTGGATTTTTTGCTGTTTTTTGTCCTGTTTTTGCATTTAGAAGTTATTTATATTATACAAACACTTGTTTTCACAACTAATTTTATGTTGGAGTTTAAAATTTGATGGTAAGTGTATTTCATTTTGCCACTTTACTCCAGTGACGTGACTAGTGAGTGTAGTAGTGTCTGGGGGCTCGGGAGACTGAGACCTCGGAAGCCCTGAAGAAGACATCAGAGAGAATGTCGAAAGCTCGGACCAATGGATATCGACGCGGTTCAACCCGGAAGACTGGTGAGTTTATTATTAAATTTTATAATAGTATTATTCTTAGCTCTAAGTTTAATATATATATATATATATATATATATATATATATATATATATATATATACATTTATATATATATATATATATATATATATATATATATATATATATATATATATTGTAGATGAATTAATACGTGAACATGGACACGAAGTGCTTAGATTGTCACCGTATCACCCAGATTTTAATGCTATCGAATTAATATCGGAAGATTACAAGACGTACTACACAGAACTATGCATATTATAATAATTTTTATCTCGAGCACTAAGATGGGCAAATATTGGCTAAGAATTGAAAGAAAAGATGGCAAGAAAATAAAAGGCGATGTGGGAGATTCTTAAGTTATAACCACTAAGATTTGACTTAGTGGATATATTCTAATAAATTTTTAAATTTACTGCAGCTTAGTAATACTAACCCTAAACATTTTGGGTATCCTAGAGGCATAAACACCTTCTTCCAAATATGGTTCTAATACCCTTATTAAATAATTTGGAGCTTGTTTATTAGGCCGGAATTGCTGCCTAAATTGAGCATCACTTAGTGAAAAAGAATTTTGAGTATCCCGTAACATTCTTCTTATCCTCCGTTATTCTTCTTCTTCAGTGCCTTATCCGGTCCGGATGTTGGCGATCATCAAGGCTATCATGGTTTTGTTGACTGCTCTGCGAAACAGCTCCGCTGAGGTCATCCCAAACCATTGTCGGAGATTTTTCAACCACGAGATACGACGGCGTCCCGGTCCTCTTCTGCCAAATACTTTACCCTGCATAACAAGTTGAAGAATTCGATATTTTTCTTCGTTCAAATATAGACATCACAACTGACATCGCGGCATCTCTGAAGTAGGACTTGTAAGGTGAAAAGTGCTTCACGTGTACCCATAGAATTGCGGAATCCGAATTGCATTTCACCGACATTTTCTTCGCATTTCTTGTAAATTCTGGCATGTATGATTTTAAGAAAAATTTTAAGTGCATGACTCATAAGACTGATAGTTCGGAAATCTTCGCACGTTTTCGCAGATCGTTTTTTTGGTAGCGTTACAAATGTTGACAATAGCCATTCCTCTGGGATATTACCTGAATCGTATATGGCGTTGAACAGTTCAGTTAACTCCTTCGTGCTCACTTCACTCATCACCTTAATAAGTTCAACGGGTATTTCGTCCGGACCTGTAGCCTTACCATTCTTAGACTGTTGTAAAGCAGCCTTTACCTCGCTTTCTAGAATTGACGGCCCTGTCATGCAATTTATTTGGGGAAGGTTGCCGCGGTCGTCCCAGAAAAGTTCTTCGATATATATTTTCCAGGTAACCAACTTCTCATTCACTGTCGTCGCCAGATTACCGTCTTTATTTATGAGGAGGTGTGTGTTTCTCCTCTTGTATTGACGCTCATAACCTCCGTTATGAGCGTCGGATATCTATCCTCTCTAATTCCTCCAAAACTAGCAAATGTAGGTAAAACATAGCCATATTAATACTTTTTGCCTCAGTTTTCCTTACAAGGATCAAAACACAACACCGCCTACCTAAACTGAACCTAAGTTCACTTCTCCCAGTCCAGTCAGTCATGTCAGATTAATTTCGACTCGAAATGAAATTTCAACCACTTTCTTGAAGTTGAAATTAATTTCGATAAGTCGAAAATTAGTGACGTCGTTTGGTTAGTTCAGCTGAAATTCACAAGGTTCGCAAAGTCGCATTTCGACGTCGCCATATTAATTTCGACATGTTTTGAGTCGAAATCTCAATTAGAATCAGGGCCCAGATCTTGATTTTTTTGCACCAAAGACCGAATTCATCTCTGGTCTCAGGCATGCTTGAGTGGCTGTGGAATACATAGCCATCATTTTAATATGTAAAACTTGTAATATGTAAAATATATATATATATATATATATATATATATATATATATATATATATATATATATATAGATTTTTAAGAAACCGTTTAAACATTACCTTCTCAATCATTGGCTCACTTTCATTTTGTGCTCTTCGCCACAAATCTTTTACAACTTCTGGAAACATTGCAACAAAAGCTTTATTAAACAGGTCCTCTAATTCTTGATCACCCATTAAACCATGAAATTCGACCTAAACATAGAAAATCATTAAAGAATATCAACATATTATAAAGATTAGAATATTACCGGAACGGATTGGACATCCACGTCTATTGACACCCGTGTACAGATTGAAGTTGTATTTACGTCAAACTCGGTAATGCTAATTGCAAGTGAGAAATCTAGCAGACTTAATCTAAAAAATTAAAAATAATAAAGTTTAATCATGAAATAAATTCAAAGGAACCTTACAGAAAAAATCCCAATAATTTACGACGGAAAAGATTACGTCTTCATTGCGTACGACAACTCTTACTATACATTTAATGTTATGATATCCTATTCTATCCTTTTTTGATCACATCTCATTACATGTTAATTTGACCCATCTTGTTCAATGATGTTGTAGCATTTTTTCTTCTACTCTGTACGAGGTTTTAATTTCATCATCATCATCCTGGCTTTACAACCCTGCGTGGGTCCTAGCCTCCCCAATAATTTCTCTCCAGTTATCCCTCTCTATCGCCTTTCTCCGCCAAGCACGTATTCCCATATTTCTCATGTCTTCATCGATGTTATCAAGCAACGCTGTTCTGAGTCTTACTCTTCATCTCTGAACAATAGGCCTATCAAGGAGCGTTTTTCTAGCTGGGTCATTATGTTCGATCCGCAATACATGTCCTATCCACCTCAGACGTCCTATCTTAATATTTTTTACGATGTCTTGTTCCTGGATAGTATTCCTAGCTTTTTCATTGCTTCGAAAATTTCTCTTATATTTACGGAGTCGTAGGCTCATTCGTAGTCTATAAATATGTGATGAGTATCTATGCCATATTCCAGTGTTTTTTCTAAAATTTGTCTCAGCTTAGCAGTCTGATAAATTGTCGATTTTCCACCTCTGAAACTAGCCTACCGGGTATTTTCCTACTATCTGTTCTGCATATGGTGCCATAAGGTGGCATAGTACCATGGAAAATATTTTATATACTGCATTTAGAAGAGTAATTCCTTTGTGGTTAGAACATTCAAAGATATCTCCTTTTTTGTGTATGGTGCAAAGTATTTCAATATTCCGATCACTGGGGAGAGAGATTTCTGTGTCCATATATCTTTTATGAGCTGCTATAGTATCATTATGGTATCGTGGCCAAATTCTTTATATAGATCAGTTGGGGGATTATCTATTCCGGGTGATTTGTTTCTGGCTAGTTTTTTAACTGCATATTTAACTTCAAGAATCATTGGTGGTTTCTCTTCCCTCTCGTCTGTCCCGCTTACATTATCTCTTTCTTCTTTCAGGTTTTCTTCTTTTTCTTCTGTATTAAGTACCTGGTTAAAGTATTCCACCCATCTACTCAATACATTTTTTCTTGTTGTTAATGAATTGTCTTGCCTTGAATTATTTTCTGTTGATGTTAACTTTGTTATATCCATCCATCCAATGGCGCTACAGCCCAAATCGGGCCTTGGCCTCCTTCAACAGGCTTCTCCAATCATCTCGATTTGCCGCTGTTCTTTTCCATGAACGCGTTCCCAGGCAGTTCCTGGCATCCTCATCGACTTCATCTTCCCATCTCTTTTTAGGTCTTCCAACAGGTCTTTTTCCCCGCATTCTTGCATTTAATAATTTTCTGGGAAGGGATTCTATTCTCATGCATGCGGACCACGTGCCCTGCCTATCGTAATCTCTGCAGTTTAGTATGTTGTGCTAGAGTTGGTTCGCTATATTGGTCGTATATTTCTCTATTATACCTAATTCGCCAGTTGTTGTTTTCACTTATTGGGCCCAGGATCCTACGTAATATTTTTCTTTCAAACACATCTAATGCATTGGCAGATTTCTGTGTCACCACCCATGTTTCACAACCATAACTTACTATGGGCCTGATTATTGTTTTATAAACCCGGAGTTTTGTTTTCCGGTGTACGTCTCGCGATTTGAATATGTGGTCCATCGCAAAATAGGCTTTATTTGCCAGCACAAGCCTTCTATTTATTTCCGGTTCTTCTTCATTGCTTGCGACCAGATCCGTTCCTAGGTATGTGAATCTATTTACATGTTCTATATCGTTAATAAAGTGTTGTTGCACCGGTCTATTTGATCTGGTTTGTATGAGTAGTTTTGTTTTATTTGTATTTATTGCTAGCCCTACTGCTTCTGCACTCTGTTTCAACTCAACGTAGGTTTCTTCCGCTGCATTCACTGTTCTGCTCATTATGTTTATATCATCTGCGTATGCTGCTATTTGGGTAGACTTGTTTGTAAGTATGTTATTTCCGCTCACCGTCAACCGTCTAATTACATATTCAAGAACAAGATTTAAGAGCGTTGGAGCTAGTCCGTCGCTTTGTTTCAGTCCTTGAATCTCATAACTTTGATATATAATGCTCTGAATTCTTTCCCCCTGTTGAGGTTTTCTATATATTTAAGTTCCATATTTTTAAGTGGTTTTATTTTTTCCTTTTGTGTATCCTCTTTTCTTCCCTTCTCTTTGTCTGGTAATTCTCTACAACTATTCTCGTTCGTCAGGTAAGCATCTTTCCGTAGGTATTTTTTTTCTTTTGTTGCACTTTTGCATTCATCGTCACACCAATGATTTTTACACGCACAATTTTCTGTTCGTATTTTATTTTTTTCTTCAATATCAACCTTTACTCTGGTCCAGAGTAAATGTTGATATCTCCAGAGGTCCTCTCTGGAGATGTCCAGATTTTAATTTCCAACTTACAAATATTCGAAAAAAAAAAACACTTAAAATCTTAGAATGAGAAGGCATAGGTACCCTTAATAATGAGAATGAGAATAAGGATAAGCATAATAAGTGTTTGTTGCTTCTACAAGATAGCTACTGTCTTTTTCACATTTCGCTATTCTAGTCAGTCTCAGTTAAACTACCATGGAGCGAAGTTGAGGTCTTGGCCTGAAATTTTGACTTGTTCCAGTACTTTAAGTCTCATTTATATTGTCTGGAAGTGAAGTATACGTTTAGGTCATTGGTCGCCAGCCATATATAGGAGTAGAATTAGAAGAACTACTTTTGAGAAATCTATTACGATTTCTTTGATTTCCCATTTATCTGAAGATGAAGCAGTGTCCGTAATTCATCAAGTTGTTAGCTGGAAAGCAGTTCCTCAAACTATTCTTTATTAAAATAATCTGCAAATTATGCAATCAAAGTGTGTATAGTGAAACAAAGAAAAATTAACTGTAAGTTTTTACCCTTTTTCATATCCTGCTACAGTAAATTCAGTTAGAGAGCTGTAATTTTGTTGGTACATCTAGTAATGTGAACATAAATGCTTGTAAATTTTAGATAATAGTGAACAGTGAACATGACCAAGGTAAATTCCAAATTTTTGCTATTCATTTTCATTATTTTCTTAATATAAAAATAACTCGTATTATTGAGAGTTGCAAAGAAAAAAATTGCAATTTTTTGCTTATAAACAATTTGAATCACTTTTTAGAAAAAAAAAAATAAAGACAGACTTACTCGCAATCAATTTATTCTACTTTAAATGACTGGAATACTGTAATTTGCTATACATCGTCAGGTCTCCGGAAAGGTGACTAAATGATACCGATACAAGCAATATTGTAATATTTATGTGGAAACTTAAAGCTTTGTTATTGTTGACTGGTGTTTGCTAGTCGTCGGCATTACTGCAGTTTGAGATAAATATAGGAATTTTCTTGAGAAAAAACGTTAAGTAACTGGTACTGGTACAACCAGTATAATTATAATGAAAATACTTACTTTAATTATTGGCAACTAGACATGTTCTAATGCCATCCACCATCTACACACACACACACACACACACACACACACACACACACACACACACACACACACACACACACACACACACACACACACACACACACACACACACACACACACACACACACACACACACACACATACACACACTCGCACACACACACACAGACACACTCGCACACACACACACACACACACACACACACACACACACACACACACACACACACACTTACTTTAATATGGTGTCTAAGTCCGCTGTAGATCGCACGACACACTTCTGACAAGAACTTTGATATTGTACTCTTAAACACACGGTACAAATATTGCAGTGATGCAAAGGAATCGCCACTGGCTAAATATCTTAATGTTAATTACAATTTAAGATCGGCAGATAAAGCGTCCTTCATGGCGGTATTCGTTTTTTCAATATATGGTGTTACAAGTTGTAAAAGATGATCAAAATGTTCCTTCATCACATGTAAAAGGTTCCTGAACGACGCAGGGTCTTCCATTGAACGTACTCTGACAAGATTCTGCGAAGCACCTAACGTTTGCCTCTGAATAATCTATGATTTTATCCATATACGACCTTTACGTTTATAATTATATTATTTCCATTGCAAATCATGCATGACATCGTTAAGCACCAGATTTGCTACTATTCAACAATTTCTACGAACCAGTTTATAAGTTATATAATATATAACTATACTCTCTACTACTTTCATCTCTTTTTATTTCACAACGTATTATGTTTTCTATCTTTTGCGTTATTTTGCCGGTTCTTAAGGCACTCATCCCTGTATATAATTTTTTATAGTTGACATTTTAATTTAACATCGTTTAAAAAAGGAGCTCCATACAACCACAATACGTTGCACTTAACAAATGAGACTGGCGAGACAAAATGTAATTGTGTGTGTAAACCTTTGTTGGCGTGAAAGTTCAACTGGCGTAAGTACTGGCACCAGCAAATCATTGCATGTGTAAACCCAGTATTACAGACGACTCTGTTCAAAGGCAATCTTTTTTAAACTTTGTACAATAAAACCTCAGTGCTTGGTCATTCAAATGCCGCTAATTAGGTTTAGCAGTGACAAATAAGCAGTGAATTAAAAAATAAAGTGTCTTAAATATCGAAACTTAATAAGTATCGTAGGGCAACTCTTTTTTTAATATATGAAAAAATGCCGTTTTTCGAATATGAAATAATATCTTTTCCCGGGCAATAGCAAAAAAGTTATTCTAAATGTTTATAAGCAAACAGTTGTAATGTATTTAAAATCAAATTTTGAAATGTTGAAAATGTTTTTCTAACTCTTTTTAAACCATCGTGAGTTCATTTTTTCTGACTTTATTGTTATTGAAAAAAAAGTTATTTGGAATAAATAAACTGAGTAATTTTTAAACTAATTCATGCATTACTCTGAAATTTTAAACACCTGTTTAATACTAGAAGAGACAACTTTCTACGCAATGTCAAGGTTGTGGATTCATTTTTTACAATAGTTATTAACATTTATTAAAACTTAAGAATTTTTAAGTTTTAATCAATGTTACGTTAAAATATTCTTGATGAATCACGTGTACTAGATTATTTGCAACCAAAAAAATATGAGCTATATTTGCCTGAATCTAAAATTTACAACTTTATTTCCAACACCCTTTATTGTTAAAATTCCAGCATTAAAATATCATCAAATCTTACGAGAAATCTCCGTTTCCAAATATATCAAACAGCTCTCCAATATTACCGGACATGTTATATTCTCCCATGACAGTGATATTTGGGAACGTCACGTTTAGAATTTGTAGATTTTCTAATATAGCATTATGGGGATGAGAAATCCAAATTGATAGATTTTTAAAATGAGCATCTAGCCTAAAATAAAATAAATTTGTAATATTGTAAAATAAATTTTTGTAATATATTATTTTATTTGAAGTATGTTAATTTTTGATAAAACTTCTTAGTTTATCTGCTCTGATAAGGTTAATATTATATTTTACATTATTTGTGCAATTGTTCCCTTGTACTTTTGACTCGTTTTAGTATAAAAATTAACCGTTTTTAAATTCTAAATCACGTTTATTTTTTTTCATTCGTGTAAATACAATAGTATACGAAAACATATAGAATACAAAACCATATAATATGTGCACGCTAAATATTTAGTTGTATAACGGCTCCAAATTAGATGTGTTTGAACCAGTAGCGAGCGTATTAATTTTATCACGGGTTGCATCCATTAAATCTTCAAGGCTGCATTTTCTGGAACACTCTGGACATGAATACATATGCACTATCGACTGGAACTTCCCACAGTCAGACAGGTTTAATAGTACGTGGTACCCCCATCTTCGTCAGTTGTCTTTACATCTGGCAGTTCCAGTCAATAGACCATAGTTCGATGGACATAGTCCTCGGTTGTTCTTAGTAAATTACACCAAGAGGAATTCAGACTTCGTCGACTTTATTTTCTCTTTATAGGCGTTCGCTTCCCGCCCAACAGCGCTTTAAGTAAAATGGTAGATTTTATCATTTCATGCTAAGTCTACTTGTCTGGTATGGGCAGACTTAAACTAGAACACTTAAACACTTTCCAGAAAAAAAGACACTGCCAGTACTGTTATTCTCAGTAGGCGGAAGTGTAGCATCATAGTTCAGACATTATAAGTATATTATATCTGTGTACAGACTTTGAAAAGTTTTCTTCAAAATTATCAGCGGCTTCGATGGTTTTAATCAGAGTCCTTTACCACAATAAGGCAGCTTCGGCAGAACTTATTGTTGCTGTTAGAAGGTTCGATGTATGTTTGATATAAGAGCCTAATATATTAGAGAATAGAGCCCTCTATTGGGCATTGTAAAGGCATAAAGATAAAGATTATAGAGGGAGAAAGTATGAAGAATATTCTCGGAATAGAAAACCTCCTATATGATGATCTCAAACAATCACTACCAAGGTTTGGAACAGATAGTGAGTTTGAGTTTCAGGAAAAATGGACTGCAATTAATCATTGACTGCGATGCGAATAAGCGCCATCTGACCTGGGCTAGTACAAACACCAATGAAAGAGGTGAGTTATTACAACAGTTTGTTATGGAACATCATTTAGACACACTACTAAACGTAAGAAACGGAACTTTCGTATCTTCACAACGAAATGAGGTAATTAATATAACACTTTCCTCGACTCACGTGATTAGAACTGTTAAAAAATGGCATGTCTTAGATGAGATGTCTTGTTAAGATCGTCAGCACATCTCTTTTGAAATTACAGGTAATGAACCTATCAGGGAAACTTATCGTAACGCTTGTACAACAAACTGAAAAGCGTATAAAGCAGACCTGGAATTCTAACAGGAAAAAACCCTTGTGAAATAAAATCCCAAGTTTGCAAATCAAAAGACAACAGTCAGACTAAATTTTAATTTTGACAAAAAAACAGATGAGAACAAAAAGAGAGCCGTGGAGAAGTCATGCGAGGAGATATAATAGAGTACAGAATTGGTATGTCTTCGTAAACTTCTTCAAAGAACCATTATATAAGTATTCCTCCGTTCCAAAAGGAGTTAGGTTAGGTTAGGTTAGGTTAGGTTAGGTCATTTGTACTGTAGACTTTAAAAACTGCTCGATATTAGGGATTATGCATATTAGATATGGTATATTGGTTGAAAGTACGATACATTAAGGATATTATGTGTATCAAGCAGGACTCTCTACGAAAACAGCACTGTACCATCTCGTACAGAAGGTGAAGTACAGCAAACCAAGAGGTGATATGTGCGTTTGTCGATACAGAGGAAGTTTAAATTCTCCACCAGGCCCTCATGCTTTGCATAAAAAACCTTTCTATGGAACTTTTGGGCGGACTATGGACATATAGGCATTTCTTCTGTTTCTCGCTCTATAATATTTTTTTGCTGCTTAGTTCCAGCCTGTGTGATATTTTTAACTGGATAGTAAACTGAGAAATATATCACAACAGAGGAAATAAATAAAGCTCTTGCGGACATGAAAAAAAAAACAATAAATCACCTAGAGAAGATGGGATAGGTATAGAACACATCAAAAAAGGAGGAGGAACATTATTAAATATGTTGAAAAAAATGTTCAATGTTTGTTTGACAAGAGGTATCAGCCCCTCCCAATGGCATAATACAATAAATAACCATAATGCACAAAAAGGTGACATCTCAGACCTAAAGTACTACAGACCTATTAGTTTTATCTCCCGTACATACAAACTATTCATGAAGATAATAACAAAATCTATAAGTTATTAAAACGCTAATAGGAAAGTGCACAGAATACAACAATTTTATCTTATATTCGTAGACTGTGAAAAGGCGTTTGATACTGTAGATCATCATAAAATGCTTCAAGCATTGGCTGCCTGCCGCATCGTCTACCGATATATTGCATAGCTTAAGAGAATCTATAAAACTGGTACAGCTTGTGCCCGATTTCATGAAAATACCAAAAAGTTCCGAATAGAACGCGGAATTAGACAAGGTGATACTATCTTCCCAAAAATGTCCGAAAATGTTGTACTCCCGAAAATGTTGAAATCGAGTACAGCTGTACTCGAATATATCGCATCTTTAAGAAGGTGTTTCTTGCCTGTTCTATTCTACATTTAACCTCTTGTTTTTGGTCTAAGGTTTCATGTATTCAACAGCCTAGATACTTAAACTTTTTCACTTGTTCAACTAGATTGTTATTGACTAGTATGTTTATAACTGGGGTGTGTTTTTTTGAAATTACCATTGTTTTGGTTTTTTTTACATTCACCTTAATGCCGTATAGTTCTCCTTCTCGCGCTACTTTGGTTAACAGAATTTGTAATTCTTCTTCACTGCCAGCAATCAGTACTGTATCATCGGTATACCTGATATTGTCACGATTTTTCTATTGACTTTTATTCCTTCTTGTGCTTCATCTAGAGCATGTGCAAAGATGTCCTCTAAGTACAAGTTGAATAATAATGGTGATAGTATATAACCTTGTTTAACCCCTCTTTGGATGTTAATAGTTTCAGAATCACCCATTTTAGTTCTGACAGAGGCGTTTTGGTTCCAGTAGAGTTCACGTATTGTATTAATGTCGTTTGGATTAATGTCGTAAGGTTCTTTTTTTGCAAGCATTCTATTAGCTGATCGTGTTTGATTTTGTCAAAAGCCTTTTGATAATCTATAAAGCACAAGTAGACATTTTTTTGCGTAGTTTGATTTGGGTATAGGCACAAACGTAGACGTTAACCAATCTTGTGGAATTGTGCCAGTCTTGTATATATCGTTGAAGAGTCTTGATAATAGTTCTAAATTGTCTTCTTCCAAAAGTTGTATAATTTCACTATAAACCACTAGTATTACCATTAGAGATAAAGTACCAAACCTAGAAATAAGAAGAGGAACAGGAGACACGGATGTAGTTGAAAAATTAGCCATAGCTAAATGGGCTTGGGTCGGATGGACCAGAAAGATTCTTTAATGGCGACCAAGACAAGATGCATATCAAAACAGAGGACGACCACCGACTAGGACTAGATGGACGGATGATACAAAGCCAATCGCCACAAATTGGAAGCAAAAAGCTCAAGTAAGGAAAAGAAAGGAAAATAAAGAAAGACAAGGAAAATTTTACGGGAGGCCTACGCTCAGCAGTGAACAAATATAGCCTAGTTGATAAAACGAAAAAAAAAAAGAGTGACATAAATAGATTAACAGAATTAAAGGAGCAATAGTGGTGAGAAGCGTCCGAGATAAACCATTGGAATATTAGAGAGTGGGTTATATATGAAAAGGTCATATATATTTTTTATAATCGTCACATAAATGTTTAATGGAATTTAGATTAAAACTTTAAGGTAGCTGTTCATTTAATGGATTTTTTTGTAACATTTTACAAATCGGTCGTACTGTAGCCACTTGGCTAGATGTATGCCGCCTGTGATCTAATGCCTCGCAATCACACAAGATGTGGTAACTATTTCAGGTTTTCTGCTACATATTCTACAACTTAAGTATCTATGAAACAGCCTTATTGTATACAGGAGTCCCCTGAGTATTTTCAGTAAGGAAGCTTGTTGTGATTCTGAACTAATTATTTGCTAAACTTACAATGGTATCCTCTTTAATGCTTTAATAATAGCATGTAATTACTCAATAAACTGCACATGTATGTGAAGACGTACGTTATCTTGCATGAATAAAAATCAGATGAACTAAGAATAAACAAAATCTATAAACAACAGAGACTTATAACAATAAAGTTAAAACCTTTAACATTTATTCTAATATACAACGTAGTATATAGTCCAGATTGTGAGGCCGCTCCCTTAAGAAAAATTTTTCTGATTCGATTTCTTTACAAACTTCTTTTCAAAAATATCCCCTTTAAACAAATCTGAAGGGTGCCGACCGAAATTTTTGGGCACAATTTGTTTAAACAAATTTTTTAAACAAATTCCAAAAATCATCTTTTTTTGCCCCGAAACATATTTCTTTAGATTTTTTGGGTTTTCTGTTATTTTTTTCTTAGTTATAAGCGATTTAAAATCTGAAAAATTCGAAAATACGCATTTTCGTGGCTTAAAAATTCATATATGATTATTTTTGAGGTTGCCAAGTGCCTAAATTGAAGTTTAAACATTCAATTCAAATATATGATGCGTATCTGTCATACTACTTATACTTGTTATAAGTACTTACGCGAAAAATTCCTAACAAATACTTGACATTTATTAAAATTTTAATTTAAAATAAAAAAAATAGGAAAAAATAGAAAACAACAAAACGTTTATTATATTGTGATTATTAGCGTATTTAATTAGCACATTGGCAATAATTAATTTAATAAATAAATAAATAAATTATTAAAAAAACTATGTTAATAAAATACAAAACTTTAATAAATGTCAAATATGTGTTGGGAATTTTTCGCGTAAGTACGTATAATGACTTGTATAAGTGCGATATAGGCATACCTGCGGATGCGAATAATTAACAATTAAAAAACAAAGGTCTAAATTTGAACAAGCCCGATTACTCTTTAGAATCTTGAAACTGGATGTTTAAACTTCAATTTACACATTTTGCAACCTCAAAAATAATTATTTACATATGAGTTTTCAAACCTCGAAAATGCGTATTTTCGCATTTTTAGAACTCTGTACCCTGTATTGCCT
Source organism: Diabrotica undecimpunctata (assembly GCF_040954645.1). NCBI lineage: Eukaryota > Metazoa > Arthropoda > Insecta > Coleoptera > Chrysomelidae > Diabrotica > Diabrotica undecimpunctata. The sequence continues at coordinate 141,798,404 of NC_092803.1, forward strand.
CTTGTAACTCTTAAGTTACATAGTGAATAAGAGATATAAAATACTTTCGAAACCTGCATCTTGATTCTATTTCATTTCGATGTCGAAATTTAAAAGCGACTACGCCATGACAGTCACAATCGCTAGCGATTCTCATTCATTTCGATTGTAGTTAAAACTGGGATATTTACTTTATCATTTTGACACTGCTGAAAATTTGAGTTGGCCCTGTTGTTTATTGGCTGCACTACGCACTACGCTTGTTGAATGTTTGTTTTGTTTACGTTACGTGAACGTCTTTTTTTTTTCTTGTTTGAGTTGTTAAAACATAAATAGTGGCCATTCTCAATTATATTTTGAATTGAAAGAAAAGATGGCAAGAAAAAAAAAACGATATGGGAGATCCTTAAGTTATAACCACTAAGATTTGACTTAGTGGTTATATTCTAATATATTTTTAAATTTACTGCAGCTTAGTAATACTAACCCTAATCATTTTGGGTATCCTAGAGGCATAAACACCTTCTTCCAAATATGCTTCTAATACCCTTATTAAATAATTTGCAGCTTGTTTATTAAGCCGGAATTGCTGCCTAATTTTAGCATCACTTAGTGAAAAAGAATTTTGAGTATCCCGTAACATTCTTCTTATCCTCCGTTGTGAGCGTCGGATATCTATCCTCTCTAATTTCTCCAAAACTAGCAAATGTCCGTAAAACACAGCCATATTAATACTTTTTGCCTCAGTTTTCCTTGCAAGGATCAAAACACAACACCGCCTACCTAAACTGAACCTAAGTTCACTTCTCCGTTCTCCCAGTCCAGCCAGTCATGTCAGATTAATTTCGACTCGAAATGAAATTTCAACCACTTTCTTGAAGTTGAAATTAATTTCGATAAATCGAAAATTAGTGACGTCGTTTGGTTAGTTCAGCTGAAATCCACAAGGTTCGCAAAGTCGCATTTCGACGTCGCCATATTAATTTCGACATGTTTTGAGTCGAAATCTCAATTAGAATCAGGGCCCTGATATTTCCGTAAACGTCCGCTGTTTCGTGGTTGTTTCTATAAGGTTACAGACAGCTGTCTACCACAGAACATTTTAATCATATACAAGGTCATATTGTCGTGTGTTGTCATTAGTAATGTTGCAGACTTGTAATAGATCACTTTGATCATAATTTCAAGTACTTTCTATACTAGATGACGAAATAAAAAAAAACTAAAAGTAAGTACATTCTGGCTCTTTTTGTAGCAAATATATGGTCTGATAATAAAATATTAAGTATTTTGTGAGTAAAAAATGTTGTGTAACTTTAAAGTTACACTGGTCCATAATGTATAACATAATTTTTTTTGCAGATGGTAACAGAAATGGAACCTATTTGTGTAAAATTATTTTATGACAAGAAAGAACTAAATAATGTTCAAATTAGAGGCATTTGAGGATATGACTCTGAAGATTTCAGTCTAGAAAACGACAGTGACGATGAGGAATTATTACATATTTCAGAAAAGGTTTGTTCGGAAGAAGTGAGCGTGGGAGGTATGAAAGACAATAATGAGAACCAGGAACATGATACTGAAAAAGAGGATGACAATGATGACGAAAATGACGTGCCTAATCATCAGAATATTACATGTAAACGAATTGCTACTCTTTCTGCACACTCAATTCAACCTAGGAAAGGCAGTTTACGGCCAGGATCTGAAAACCCAGAAACTCCAATCAGGTATATTAGAACGCTGATAGATGACAATATTTTGGAAAATATTTTGAACAATAATTATACAAAATCAAAACGGTTTTAGAACCAGTTATAACAAATTTCCGGAAAATTCAAATGACAGAAAAATATCAAAGGATGAACAGGTTATTCTTTTTAAAGGAAAACAAGTTTAAAAATGTATATAAAAAACAAACCAAAAAAGTGGCTATAAAGCGTTTCTCCTATGCCATACCAACTGAATTGTATATAATTTTGAACTATTTACTGGTAAAGAAGAGCATCCAGAATATTTAACAAATGTTGGAGTCAGCGGAAATGTGGTTCTTCGATTGGCCACAATAATTCCAAGAAATGTTTACCATACGATATATTTTGCTAACTGGTTTACAAGTATGCAATTGCAAATTGAACTGGACAAGTTGGGTATTCCCTCTGTAGGTACAGTACATCCTAACAAATTCTTCTTCTTCAATCGTCGGCAATCATCATAGCTATTCGGACTTTTGAGACGGCTGCTTTGAAAAGTTCATTTCATGTACATCCATACCACTCTCTCAGGTCGCGCAGCCATGACATTCTACGGCTCCCTATGCTTCTCTTTCCTTGGATCTTTCCCTGCATAATCGGTTGAAGCAAGGTGTATTTCTCTCCACGTTTAATATGTACGAGATATTCTAATTTTCTTGTTTTTATTGTATTTAAAATTTCCATTTCTTGGTTCATCCTTCCTAGAACCTCTTTGTTTGTGACGTGTTCTGTCAATGATATTTTCAGAATTCTTCTATACACTCACAGCTCGAATGATTCCAGTTTTTTCATTGATGTCGCATCTAAGGTCCAAGATTCTATTTCATAAAGTAAAGTCGAAAAAACATAGCACCTCGCCAACCTAACTCTTAGTTCTAGTTTTAAATCTCTGGTACATAGTACTCTTCTCATTTTGTTGAAATTTGCTCTAGCCTTTTCTATTCTTATTTTGATCTCCTGATTGTAATCATTTGTGGAGTTAATCATTGTTCCCAGGTATGCATATTTGTCCACTTGTTCGACGTTGGTTCCGTTTATTAGAAGATTCTCGTTATTTCTTTGAGTTTTCGATATTCTCATAAATTTCGTCTTCTTGACATTAATTGTTAGACCATACTCTTTTCCATACTCTGCTATCCTGGTCACCAGTCTCTGAAGATCTTCAATGTTTTCGGCTAAGATCACAGCGTCGTCCGCATATCTAATGTTGTTAATGGGAACTCCATTTACCTTTATTCCAGCTGTTTCACCCTCAAGAGCTTTTTTCAGGACCTCTTCGGAGTAGGAATTAAAAAGAATTGGTGACAATACGCATCCCTGTCTCACTCCACATCTAATTTCAATTTCTTCTGACAGCTGTTCGTTAACACGTACTTTTGCTCGCTGTTTATAGTATCAATTTGATATGATCCTGAGGTCCTTGTAGTCAATCTTCTTTGATTTCAGGACATTTATTAATTGTTTGTGTCGTACTTTATCGAATGCTTTATTATAGTCAATAAAACATGAGTATATATCTTGATTGACGTCCAGGCATCTTTGTATTAGTATATTAAGTGAAAAAAGAGCTTCACGTGTTCCTAGGCCTTTGCGAAAATCAAATTGTGTATGCTAATGGTGCGATAATCGTTGCATTCTCTTGCGTTTTTCTTTTTAGGGAGACAAATAAAAATAGATGTTAACCACTCTTTGGGTAATACGCCTGAACTATAAATTTGGTTCAAGAGTGTCACTAAAACATCAATGTGCTTCTCATCTAGAACTTTTAGGATTTCTATAGGAAGCATATCAGATCCAGGGCTTTTCCCACTTTTCATTGTTTTTAATGCGTGCAATATTTTTTCTTTTGTAATATATAGACCTATTTCTTCTGACGTAAGTTCTATGTGCTCCAGATCTCCTCTTTCATCATCGAACAATTCGTCGATATATTCTGGCCATCTTTGTACTTTCTCGTCCGTATGTGTTATAGCAGTCCCGTGTCTATCCAGAATTGCACAAGTGGGATTTTGTTTTCTTAGTCCTGCAAGTTCTTTGACTCTTTGACTTTCTTGTGTAGGTTAAACAGATCATATTTATTTTGAAGGTCTTCGATCGCTTTGCATTGCTCTTCAAAGTATTTTTCTTTTGTCTGCTTTATTGTCTTCCTGATCTCGTGGTTTATCTCTTTGTATTTATTGTTCTCCTTGTTTTTAAATTGTCTCCGTTGTTCCATTCTTATTGAGTATCTCGTCATGCATCCATTCCTGTTTTCTCCTTGCGGAAGTCTTTCGTATTTCTGTACAGGGTTCCAGTAGACAATCTTTTAGTCGATTCCACTACTCGTCAATATCATTGGTGTTTGTGTTCAATTTGTTGCAATTCACATGCAGTTCATGTTAGAGGCATTCTTTTACTTTAGGTTCTTTAAGTTTTCTTGTGTCTATTGTACGGATTCTTTGACGTCTTTTAATATTTTTAACGGTGAGTGTAATCTTGGCTATAAGTGGATTGTGATCTGAGACCACGTCTGATCCAGGATATGCTTTCACGGCTTTAACAACGTTACGGTAACTTTCATTGATCATATTGTAGTCTATTTGGTTCCCTAACAGATTTAAAAGATGTAATTAATTTCTCTACCGACAAAGATATGAAGGGAGAGTTTCGAAGAACTTGTCTACAAGAAAGAAGGAATAACCCTTAGAGCAGTAAAATGGTACGACAACAAGCCGGTGTATTTACTGAGTTAGTTTGTAGACACGTATCCTACAAGTCAAGTTAAATATTGGACAAAGCAAAGGAAGAAGGATAACAGAAGGTCAACTCTACGTCAACCAATACCATGTAGAAAAAGTGACGCACTACAACTACCTCGGCACCATAATAAATGAAGAATGGACCAACAACCAGGAGATTAAAGCACGCATAAAAAAAGCTAGATCCACCTTCAATCGGATGGGGGCCTTCTTCAAGAGTCACAACCTCTCTGTTGATACAAAAGTAAGAATGCTGCGATGCTACGTCTTCTCTCTCCTTTTTTATGGTGTTGAATCGTGGACCTTGAACGAACATATGTGCAAAAACTGGAAGCATTTGAGATGTGGCTATATCGGATAATACTTAAGATACCGTGGACTGACCGAGTCACAAATGAGGAAGTCCTCAGAAGAATGAATAAGAGCCGAGAGGTATTGACCAGCATCAAATCTCGAAAGTTACAATTTTTCGGACACATTATGCGAAATGAATAAAGATATGCTCTGCTTCAAGCCAGCCTGCAAGGAAAAATATTTGGAAAACGAGGTTCAGGAAGAAGAAGAACATCTTGGTTAAAGAACCTCAGAATCTGGTTCAATACAACATCTGTGCAGCTTTTCCGCGCTGCTGCAGATAAGATAAAGATTGCCATGATGATCGCCAACATTCGTAACGGAGGCACATCAAGAAGAAGAAGAAAGGAAGAAAGCATTCTTGTGGCATGTCCTAACATTGTAACATTTTACAATAAATGTATAGACGGAGTGGACTTAATGGACTCGTTAATGGCTTTATATAGAACTAGGATTCGTTCTAAAAAGTGGTTGGTACCTCCGCATTATGTTCCATATATTTGATTTAGTAGATGTGAATGCTTGGTTACTTTATATAAGAGACACATAGTTACTTGGTGTAGGAAAAACTAAGTGTTTTAGAATTCAAGGCATCTGTTACCACTTGTCTTTGTTAAGAGGGTAAAGAGACGCTCAAGAAGAGAGGAAGGCCCAGTCTATCTATAATAGAACTAGAAATGGAGGAGAAAAGGGAAAGAGAACCTATCGCTTCTCTACCTGGAGAAAAACATATGGAAAGACGGAATAGGTCATTGGCCCAAATTTTCAGAAAAGCGCGGTCGTTGCAAGAAACCGAGATGCCTAGGCGTGCATAAGTACTATGTGAAAAATGTAATGTAATTCTAATTGCTTTGTGGACATTCATAAAAATGAACTTTTTTCCCATTGTAACTTGAGAGGCATAAATCGTATTAAAAAAAAAGGAAATATAGAATTAAAAAATCTTCAAAAATGTTTTAATTTGATCTTATCCTGGAAGTATGTACCTAACAGTAGACATTTTTTTTGCAGTAAAAAAAATTGGGCAGTACATGATTAAACAATTTCTACCTAAAAATTTCGCCCGCCATTCTTCAGATCTGTTTAAAGGAAATATTTTTAAACATGAATCCACAAAGAAACCAAATCAGAAACATTTTTCTTACAGGGCGGCCTCACAACCTGGTCCAATGGGAATGCCCGAATTTAGAACGTTTTCGGTCAATGAGTCATGGCAAGGCAGTAACGAAGAATAAACTGCCTAAGTTTGACGTCACAATGGGCGGGGATTTTAAAAACCTTTCGAAACATTTCTAATTTGTGTCATTTGTCCCATAAGAAAATGGAAATATTATTTTTTTAATTGCTTAAAGAATAAATAAAGACTTTTGATTAGGAACCTTAATTTGTGAGATTGGTATTATTTTTTGTTCCCTAATTTGCGAGGTAAGAATAACAAAGTATTAAGATATTTACTATGAATGCTCATATTTTAAGGGTATGTATTGCAGGATTAAAATTTTAATTATTTATTTATTATTTTTTTTACCTTATTTCAAGGTATTTTGTTGTTGTTTTTATCAGGGTTATTGCAAAATAAATCAATAAATCATTGAATTTATTTACGAAGTTGAAAAATATTTGAATTATTGTTTGATTCTTTTTTCTTTCGTTGCCAATGATTTTATCCTGCTAATACTAAAGATATTCTGGTAGTTTAAGTTGTAACATAACATTCTGTGGAAATTATTTCTATCAAACTGCCATAATAAATATTAAAAAAAATGTTTTTTGAATGTTGTCATAATTTTTTACTTTATTTTTTAGATGTGGGCATACAATGTCTAGTAAACATGTGTTGACAAGATATCCAGTATTACTGAATTATTCAGTAATGACAACAAAACTACTATTAACTATTTAAACTAGAAGAAAACGAATATATTTAGTCTTTTAGGGGATAAAATCACTAGCGCTTGAAAAACATTAAAACATTAATTTAAATATTTTTGAACTTCATAAATAAATTCAATGATTTATTGATTAATTTTGAAATAACCCCGATAAAAACAACAACAAAATACCTTGAAATACAGTAAAAAATAATTAAAGTTTGAATCAAACCATAACATAACCTTAAATATGAACATTTATAGTAAATATCTTAATCCTTTGATATTCTTACCTCACAAATTTACGAACAACAAATAATACCAATCGCATATAATGAATGTTTATAACCAAAAGCCTTATTTATTCTTCAAACAATTAAAAAAACAATAATTGTAACATCTTATGGGACACAAATACGCACAAATTAGAAATGTTTGGAAAGGTTTTTAAAACTCCCACCCATTGTGACGTCAGAGCTTAGGTAGTCCATTACTACGATGCTTCGACCGGTACAAAACTCTAGAGATTGTATGGGCACATTAAACCGTTTTTTATTGTTGTAAAGCTAGTCTGTAAATATAAACTTCTCCAAGAAATTAACGCACCACTTTGAAATATTAAAATATTTTATTTTTTTTTGTAACAAAACCAAAAGAAGCAAAAAATGTACTAATTATATAAATATACTGTGTCCATAAAGTATGAAACAAATTCTTTTTTAGCTAAACAGATGATTTTAAGAAATAATCCTAAAACACGTCGATTTTTGATTTTAATTTACCTTTTAATTTAAATTTTAAAATAATATTCTAATATACAGGGTGGATTACTTTTGAGTAATGACGCCACCGTCATTTTTTTTTAAATGGAACACCCCCATTTTGTCTCAATTTTCGGATTACTCTAGCTGAGCTGATTCCAAAAATGTATCACATGTTGATTCAAATTGGTACAGGGTGGACAAAAATACAATAGTTTTGTGTGTGCTCATAAAGTAACGCGTTAGTTAAATTAACAATATCAAAAATACTTATTGTCTAGCAGACAGAATATGAAAGAAATTATTTGTTATCAATTTAAAAGGCTAATTTTTTGTTAAATGTCATTATTTGTTTAGTAATTTATTTGTGTTCATTGGCAGTTTAGTACTACAATATTTTTGGTATTGTGAATGTTTTAATTATTGCTTAGATTTAATTTGAAGTAGAAATGGAGTTAAGTGTAAAGCAAGGAATTGAAATACTTGAAAAATAATGATTGGGGATGGAGACAGATCGCGAACTCAGATGGAACTGTGCAATTTGTTTAATGATAAATATCAAGAAAGACCTATAACGCGTTCAACAGTCAGTAAGATTGAAAAGAAATTTCGAGAAACTGGTACGGTTGAAAATGCACGGAAATCAGGTCGTCGCTCTGCAAATGCTGATACAGCATTCGATGTTTTCTGTGCGTAAAGTTAGTCGCAATATCGGTGTTAGCAAAACAACGGTACACAAACTATTAAAGCTTGAAAAATGGCATCCTTATAAAATCAAAATTGTGCAGGAATTAAACGAAGATGATCCCGATAGAAGAATGCAATTTTGCGAAGCAATGATGGATAACTGCCACCGAGAACAAAACATTATTTTTTCACTTTTGTTCTCTCTCTTGGAACAAAATATTATTTTTTCTGATGAGGCCACTTTCACGTTAAACGGCGAGGTTAACCGTCAGAATTGTAGATACTGGTCAAAAGAAAACCCCCACTGATACTCACAAAAGGTAAATGTATGGACTGCAATTGTAAAAAATCGAATCATCGGACCCTACTTTTTCGAAGGTAATTTAAACGGGACAACGTACCTTGAGATTTTAAGGGGATATCTCGTACCTACTTTACGTAATTTGTTTCCCAGCAGACGTAATCCTGAAGGTTTTGATGATAGTTTATGGTTTCAACAGGATGGTGCACCTCCACATTATGCTGTAGATGTTAGAAGGTATATTCTGTCCGCTATAAGTATTTTTGATAATATTGTTAATTTAACTAACCCGTTACTTTATGAACACACACAAAACTATTGTATTTTTGTCCACCCTGTACCAGTTTGAATAAACATGTGATACATTTTTGGAATCAGCTCAGCTAGAGTAATCCGAAAATTAAGACAAATGGGGGTGTGCTATTAAAAAAAAAACGACGGTAACGTCATTACTCGAAAGCAGTTCACCCTGTATATTAGAATATTATTTTAAAATACGGCAAATTAAAATAAAAAATCGACGTGTTTCAGGATTATTTCTTAAAATGCTCTGTTTAGCTAAAAAATAATTTGTTCCATACTTTACGGACACAGTGTATACTAATTTCCAAGTGTTCACGAATTTTATTCGGCTACTGTTTAATTGTTGATTATTGTTAATTGTGTTTATTATGGAGCGTCAGTCACGTAATTTAACCCGAGATGAACAAGCAGTGATACTGTCGGAAGAAGGTTGGGGTTACCAAAGAATTGGTCGTCGGTTTAATGTGTCCCACACATCCGTCTCACGGGTGTTCAAAGATTCCTCGAAACAGGGGATCATACTCGCAGACCAGGACAAGGACGAAACCGGGCAACTACCCCTATTCAAGATCGATTTTTAAGAATTTCTGCTCTTCGACAACGTTTTGTAATACATCGAAGTCTACAAATTCAGCTTCCAGACGTGCATGCTATACAAATTAGTACTGAAACTATTTGCTAGTGACTTAGGGAATACAACTTATCACCTAGGATTGCCGCCCGAGGTCCTCTATTAACTGCAGAGCATCGAAATGGAAGACTACATTTTACCAGAGAACACGTTAATCAGTTAGAGGCTGACTGGGAACGAGTGCTATTTACTGATGAATCCCGATTTTGTTTGTATAATAACGACAACGTTTGTGTTGGTGTGTTGCGACGACCCAACGAACGATATGCTCAGTGTAACTTCTCACACACCACATTTTTTGGTGGAGGATCAGTTGTTATGGTGTGGGGTGGTATTTCTTTGACCGCACGTACGGACCTAGTGGTTTTACAAAATGGAACTGTTACAGCTAAAAGGTACATATTGGAGATCCTGGAGCAACATATAGTACCATTCGCTCCTTATGTCGGTGAAAATTTCTTACTAATGCAAGATAATGCCAGACCTCACGCTGCACAGATCGTCAGAAATTATCTAAAAGAGGTAGAAATTAACACTATGGAACGGCCAGCACATAGTCCGGATTTAAATCCCATTGAAAATCTCTGGGATATCCTTGGTAGGCGATTAAGAGCGACACCGATCCAACCAAACAACTTACAGGAAGTGGAAGAGAGGCGGATCCAGATTTGGAGAGAACTAGACCAAAATGAAATACGGCAATTAATTTTAAATATGGGCTAACGATGTGAGGCTGTTATACGTAGTAGAAGTGGAAACACTCGTTATTAAGACTTTTTTCATATTTTAGTTTACTTTTCTTATCATTATTTTTTTAGAATTTTCCGTTTTATTTTTTTTCTCCTGTACTTCAATATTTTCTGATGATTAGACAAATTGTTAAAATTATTACTAATAAAATTAGAATAAATCTGGTGAAGTTTTATTTTTTATTCTTTGCCTGTTTACAAATAAAATTTATTTATTGAAGTGGTGCGTTAATTTTATTTTGAAAAACAATTGTACAAACAGATAGAACAGTTCTGACAGTTTGTACATAAAACGGAGTGTGCGATTTAATTTAACGTTATAGAATTGTTTCTTGTGGGAATTTAAGAATTTGTAAAATGACGAAAATATATAAGCTAATTGTATGTAGTATTTTAATAGGATATTGTTAAGTAATAATTATGTACTTACGTAATTGCTGGATGAACAAGATATGTATCATATTTGTCTACTTGAAAGAAATAAGGGTCATCTAAAAATAATTCATATAAAAATATTTGTACCCTAAATTAAAAAGTTATGCACAGTACAAAGCAAAAATGAGTCCGATGAGAAGTGAATGATTATAAGAGTGATACATTCTCACAGCAAACATCATATTTTTTCCAAAGCTTTAAATATGTAGATGTTCTTCAGTTTCACTCAAATATTCCTCAAATCTGATCCGTTTTCGTCTATCTTCAATGCTCTTAAACATTTATTTCACTTTTAAACGTATATATTCCTTGAGACTTCTATAATATTCTCAATCATTTTCTTAATGTTCTATTAGGCTGAATTTTGCTGAGAATGTCGATTTTGGGACACTAAAAAGATGAATGAAAAGTTTACCACTCCTACCCTTATGTCTTTCGAAGGCTTTCTTCCGGTAGTTCTACACTTTTATTCATAGAATACATGTTTCAACTCCACATAGTAATAAATATGAGTATTTACGTTCATTGAAAGACTGATTTTTTGGCTTTTTCAATTCGCGATCGTATTTCAAAGTCATGGCCAATATCGATTGTAATCCAGCAGCCTGAAAACTGGAACTTGGGTACGAACTTTAGTTGATTCTTGTATGCAAATTGTATTATATACACTCTTCTAGATTAGTGTGACTATCAATATTTTGTTGTTACACCATTATTTTCGTAAATAATTTTATTTTCAAATTATTTTAAAACTCTCTCCGTTTTCAGTCTCGAATGATTGGAGAGAGTGTAGTGCTCATTGTAATGCCCTGTATTGTCCGTCTCCAAAGATCTCTGTTTATGATCATTTCTTTTACCTTATGCATATATTTTTTGCATATTCCTGTATTTTGGTCGATCTATCTTGTTGAGGATCTTCTTTATGATCTTCGGCTGTCTGGATAATCAGATTTTCCATTTTTTGTGTTTCTGCTCTCATAACATGTCCAAAGTTTTTAATTGTTGTAGATTTACTTTGATGGAGAGCCGTTTTCTAACCTTTAGCTCATTTAAAATTGAATTATTTATCGTTTAGTCGGTCCACGGAATTTGTAATATTCTTTCTGCTTGCCTTAGGGTCAACGATTCACATTCCTACGTATTGGAAATATTAAGCAGTTAATCAACCTCATTTTTAGAGTTCTTAAAATGTGTAAGTTTTTCCACATTTTGACCATCTTTCCTACGGAAATATGGTCAAAAAATGTTATTTAACGCTTCCAAAATGCGTTTTATTTCTTTCTGTCGTGACTGTGTGATACTTTTTATTTAGTCTATCACTATCATGATCTTTGTCTTTAAAAGGTTGCACTGCAGAATTATTTGTCATTCGTTTTCAACCAGTCATATGAGATCAATTAACTCTTCTTGACTATTTGCAAGAAGGGCTATGTCATGGTGTAAAACGTAGGTTGTTTATTTTTCGACCATTTATTGGGACGCGTATGTGATGCGAGGTAAGATGCATATTTAAAAATTAAAACAAATATATTTAACCACTTACCATCAGTTTCTTTCAATGCCTTATCCACATATCGGTAGCATATATTAATAGACGAAGTCACTAATATTACATTTGTCAAGCAAATTAGTAGAAATATGCAAGACTTCCTAAAAAATAAATGAGTGAAATAATAATAGGCCAAGTTTTTGTATTTTCTTAAGTATAATACATCGTATTAAGAAAACATAGATACGGATAATGTTCATTTACTCAAAATAATAATTAATGCAGACTGTTGGAAAATCAACTACAATGTTATAAATTTGTAGTATCTTAAATTAAATTACAGCGACCACTCAATCTTGCCAGATGTCCGAATACCTTATGTTGTCAAAGGCTACTCCTCCTTGATATGCAGATAGCTTCCTCTTCCACGAAAAATCACTTCCCGATTTCGGTCTTCCAAATAAAGCATATTTCCAAAGTTGAAAACAAAGTGTGTAAATCGAGTATAATACCACTAGTTCAGTTTTTTCCACAGTCAATGGGACTGACTAACAGTGGGCGATGTTAAAATATACAACTGTGGAGATGTAATTTCTAAATTATGAAAGATATAGAGAGTGTAATAAACGCCAACTATAGATCAGTTGATCACGAACAAGCTTGTTTTAAAACTTCAAGTAGTTTTTCTACTAATGTCATCTGAAATAGATGAAACAGTATTGATATTAAAATTATGTTTACTGGACAATTAATGGTGACCAAAACTTGACGAGTTTGGTCTGTTTAAATGTTTTGTGATTCTAATAGATCGAAGCTCTAAAAGACATTGGCGTGGACGGCAGAGACGTTCGAATAATTGCAAATTTATATTGAAATTAAATAACACCAGTTTTAGTAGATGGTGTGGAATCACAGGCTCTTAATATTATTAATATTATTTATAATAATAAATAATTTTCAGAAAAGCACTTTCTGAAAAACAAGAAGGAATACTTGTGAACGGTGAAGTCATCAATAATTTGCGATATGCGGACGATACAGTACTTCTAGCTTCTAGTCAAGAAGATCTGCAAACACTACTTGATAGTGTCGTTGAGAGTTGTAGGGAGGCAGGTCTGGATCTGAACATACGGAAAACTAAAATACTCGTAATAATAAACAACAGCATATAAAAGCGTCTATATATGTAAATAATACCAAACTTGGGCAAATTGATAAAATCGTTTATCTTGGACAGCAATTAAATTGTAAAGCAGAAAGTTACGGCCAAATTAGATCTAGGATAGAGCAGGATAGAGCGGCTTTTAGAAGGATGTCCAAGGTGTTATGTAACAGAGCCCTAAAATTGGCATTGAGGATCCGTCTACTTCGCTGCTACGTGTTCTCGGTTTTACTTTATGGTGTCGAGTCCTGGACTGTGAATAAAATCGATCTAAATCGCCTTGAGGCTTTCGAAATGTGGTGCTATAGAAGAATTTTAAAAGATTCCTGGGTGAAGAATATTCAAAATCCACTATACTAGAACGTCTCAGCAAGACTACTGAGATCATAAAAAGCATCAAGCAGAGAAAGCTGGAGTATTTCGGACATGTAATGAGAGGTCCCAAATATAGGTTGCTACAAAATATCATGCAAGGAAAAATAGCAGGCGAACGCAGTCCAGGACGAAGAAGAACCTCATGGTTGAAGAACTTGCGAGATTGATATGGTGTTGATACAAGCATGCTATTTAGGGTGGCTGTGAATAAAATTAAGATAGCTATGATGGTAACCAATGTTCTCAAAGGACATGGTACATGAAGAAGAAATAGATAACTTTCGAATGGTTCTACCTACATAAGAGGCATGACAATCATCACATCGTAATTTATAAATACCACTTTTGTCAAGAGTGTTCATCCTATCTTTGGTGTTAATTTAAAAGGTTTAACAAAAAATCTGCTAAAAAATTATAAACAACGCAAAGAGAAATGGAACGAATCATGCTTGGAATATCACTAAGAGACAAGATTAGAAACACCGAGATAAGACGTAGAACGAAGATTAGGGATATTGTGGAAGAAATTGCAAAAATGAAATGGCGCTGGGCAGGTCACGTAGCCCGATATAATGACAACAGGTGGACACGGAGAATTCTAGAATGAAGACCAAGGACGACAACAAGAAGCACGGGAAGACCTCAAAAAAGATGGGTAGATGACATAAGAACAGTGGCAGGCAAACAGTGGATTAGATTGGCGCAAGATAGAGAAAGATGGAAGCAATTGGGAGAGACCTACATTCAGGAGTGGATGGAAAATGGTTGACAAAGAAGAAGAAGAATTTAAAAGGAACCTTAAGTGTTGTGTCACTTGAAAGATATTTTGATGTCTTCAATTGTAGAAGTAAAAAGTTATGACATTTCCAAAAAAGTATAAGTTTGTCTTATTCCTTCTTTTACACAGCGTTTTAACAATAGAGACAATTTTGAAGAAATAACTCTTAAATTCTTGGTTGTGGGTCACACGCAAAATGAAAGTGATGCATGCTTTAATTGAAAAGAAAAATAAGTTGGCCCTGTATATTTTTGCACAGTTAATTAAAATAATACAGCTAGGTAAAAAGAGAGGAAACCCTATCAAAATTTATGAACAACACTTCGATCGTTTCCCTGATATAAAAGTTCTATAAGCAGAGTAGAGATACGCAAGAATTTTATACTAAACACAAACCATAATTAAGTAATTTGGAACGAAGTTAACTAATGTTGATCCGTATACTGTTTTTTAAATTGTAACTAACACTCTGATAAATAATTTATAAAAATTAATATAGGTACAACACTGGAGGTCTTTTCATTATTTCTCAATTAAAAAAAAACATTCACTATCTGTCCAGAGATATCTATTAAAAAAAAGTTATGGTAGATTTATTTGTCACTAATGTGGTCACTCAAAAATACTGAGCTTTTTTTAATAAAGTCAATTCTTCAGAGATTTAACCCCTAAAAATCATATGAACATGCTGAATTTTGCCGAAAATATCAATTTTGGGACCCCAAAAAGTTGCAAAAAGGTTTACCACTTTAACTCCTGGGCTTCCCGCTAAAACCTCCCTCGTAGGGGTAAAACGCAAAAAAAATCGATTTACCAAGAATCTGTACGCCGTAGAAAAAATATTTCAAATAAAAAACGTAGCTGAGATAATTCTAAACAAAAATGTTTATTAGCACTTTTTGCTTACAATGAATCATTCTCTCAAAACAACGCTTGAAGCGACCGACGATTTTAAATGTCAGTTCCGTATTCGAAATCAATGTTAAATAAAATTAGTATCGACTCGATGTTAAAAATTGGATATCTTTTGATCAGAGTGTCCTATCAACAATAATCAAAATGAGCTTTAAAGGTGAAGATTGCCTCTTTCATATGCAATTTTTGTATTTTCCCGCAAATAAAGTCAGTTTCTCTAAAGCTGTTCAATAAATAAACTTTGCGTGATTTTCGCCATTTTTTATGTGAGATCAATAAAATTTATTACCTTCATTGACCAGTCATAGTGACATTTTCATTGATGGAGATCAGTCTTCAAAAGCCATAATATAAATATTCGATTTTGATCGGAGGAAATGCCTCCAAAAAGACAGTTTTGGGTGTAATTTATAGCATAAGTTAAGTTCTTTTAAAAGAACAAACTAGTGTAATTAAAAAAGAGCAGTTTTGTAAAGTTTATCGAGCCATTATTCAGTATGTTTGTAAAGTGAAAGTTTAAATTCAGCGTTTTTTAAGCATAATTTAAATGCCCCACATTTGGTGCCAAAACTCAAAACTAAAATTTCATGCTATAGTCTTTGAAGATTAGGTTCTAGTTATGGAGGCTCCCTAGTGGCCGATTAATGAAAGGGATACATTGTATTGATCTTATGAGAATCATAATAATGACAAAAATTGCATACAAAAGCTGCACTTTTTACCTTTAAAACGATGATTTTTGTCGATAGGAGACTCGTATCAAAAGATATTGAATTTTTACCGTCGAGCTGATACAAATTCGCGGGTAACTGGCATTCAAAATCTCCGATCGCTTTAATAGTTGTTTCTGAGAGAACAGTTCATTCTACACAAAAATGCTTATAAACGTTTGTGTTCAAAATTATCTTAGCTACATTTTTATTTGAAATATTTTTCTATGGCGTGCAGATTCTTGGTAAATCGATTTTTTCCGTTTTTTTTTTATTGGAAAGCCTAGGGGTAAAAGTGTTAAACCATTTTGCGTCTTTTTTATCGTCCTTAAATTGAAAAAAAAAATTTCGGCAAAATTCAGCTTGTTCGTATCATTTTTAGTCATCTTTTGATTTGACATTTTCGTCTCTGACGACGGGAGTAATAATCTTGCATCAACAAGTGCACAGGACGATAATATGGATTCTAAATGAAGTTTAAATAAATTTTAGTTTTTACATTTTTTATATTATTAATCAAATACTTGTATTAAATAAATTAATACCCAACTAGTGAATTCCTTGCTATACGCGAAGAATTAAATCAAAACATCTGTAACACCTGATCACATTACAAGATTCATAAAGTAACAAAATAAAATAATACTCAGAAGCAAAAGTAGCAACTATAAGAGTGTTAATTTCATAAATAACTTGATCATTTAAATCTGAGTTTTAACACACTTATGAAATCTTTGATTACGAATTTCTCAAAACTCTAAATTTTGACTTTTTTCTTACTTATTTATGGAGATAGATTAGTTTACGATTAGATGAAATCAACGTTAATTTAAAAGTCTTTATCAGATAAAAAATGACAGCATGTCAGATAGATAATCAGAACTGTATTTAAATACTTGTATCTATATAACACTAAAAGAGCATAAGGTATTGCGTTTGATGCTCACAACCATTATTATGTTGTATTGCAGTATAAATAAAAACCTTTCTATATGACGTCAGTACGTCTGTTATAATAACTATCAAATACTAAAATATTTTATTCACGTTCTGACTAAAATAGTTTGACTTCCACATTGGAAAATTTACGCGTATTTATATCTACTTACATTTTTTTTTAATTATAACACAACACAATACGTTCTATATCAAAAGAAACAACAATCCCAACTGGATAAAGCGTATCTATCTACTAATTAAAATATGTATCTATAGATAGTCAATCTACCATTTTACGTAAATTAGTAACGAACAATATGTGCACAGAAAGACCAAGTGGTTTTTAAAGGATGTGTTAGATTGTAGACTAGATTAGTATTATCAAATTTCCGAAAATAACGTGCACAATAACAGGTCCTACTTATAAATTACTTTAAAATGTGTTTGATAAAATCTGTAAAATAAACGATCATTTTTTGACTTTTAATTTGAGACTGTCTACTATTCTAATTAAAAAAAAAAAGAATTAAATTATTCGATATGTTATCGAAAAAATAAATCTAATTATTGATAATTACTCTCCAGACAGATTGGTAAAAACAAATAATCTCTATTATCAATAAGATTTATTTTTTATTCTCATATCTCCTCACGTTTATGTGATATATATATATATATATATATATATATATATATATATATATATATTAGAAGTGATTATTTCGACCAAAAAATAATTTATAAATACGTTCAAATTATCGGGTATAGTGGTCTATAATAAAAATCTTTCTTTTTTCTAAATTACTCAATATTTCGCTATTTATTTAAAAGCTTCCTCAGGAGTAAATTGTTCAAATTGTTTTTAGTTTACTCCTGAGGAAGCTTTTAAATAAATAGCGAAATATTGAGTAATTTAGAAAAAAGAAAGATTTTTATTATAGACCACTATACCCGATAATTTGAACGTATATATATATATATATATATATATATATATATATATATATATATATATGCAGTTATATTCAAATCAAAGATGGATGCCAATACATTCTGAATGGAACAAGCATTCGATCAGTGTATACTGCCAATCATGATATACGGTTGCGAAGCTTGGACACCAAAGAAAGAGATAATATCGAAACTCAAATGTTAAAGGTTAATGGAGCGATGCATGCTAGGTTTAACAAAGAGAGATCGAAAAAGAATAGAATGGATTAGACAGAAAACCAAGGCTACTGATCAATAGGTAATCCATAGAATTAAATCTTTAAAATGGCAGTAGGCGGCACATTTAGCGAAAAGAACTGACAATAGGTGGTCTACTAGAATTACACTGTGGTACCCAAGAGGCGTCAAGAGACCAAGGAGACGTCCAAATTTAAGATGGGATTATGACATAAGGAGATGAGCCGGTACAACATAGCACAGAAAAGCGAATTTTAGACAATCGTGGGCAGATACGAAGAATGAATATGTAAGGGAGGCTACACATATATATATATATATATATATATATATATATATATATATATATATATATATATATACAGTAAAACCTCCGTTAACCGAAATAATTGGGTAGGCCGTTTCGGATAACGAGAATTTCGGTTAAAAATAATATTGTTTTTTATTTGACAACGATGTTTTGCAGCTATATCTCTCCATCGTTCATTTGCAGAGCAGAACGTCATGAGTTTGCCTCATTCGCTTGTTCGACGAAACGTAAAGCATTCTGACAAGGACAAAACTTTATGCAATGACAACAAAAATTAAGAACCTAGTCGTGTCCCTAACTAATTAGGCCTACTGTATAAAATTCTTACCTCTAAGGCATTGAAAATCATTGAAGACAGCATGACTCCGCCGACCGCGAGTCGGCGGTCTCGTGCAGCCTGTTGTCTGTTGGGTCGTCATCTTCGTCGTCTGATACGCTCAGGTTGTCTGGATGAAGAACCATATCAATGATGTCCTGGTCGATAAATTCACTTTCTGAGTCATCGTCTGCTAACTACTCACGTATCTCTTCTTGGTTATTTTCGTCAGATCCCGGCAAAATTTTTTATTATAAATGTTAAATTTTTTCTGTCGTTTCTTTACCATTTTCTTCTTCAAGATCGTCAATCAAAATCCCATCAAAAAGTTTGTTCCAGCATTTGAAGATTTGATCTTGGCCCATGACTCAGCACACCAATAAGCAACATGTTTCATTGTTAAAGATTTGAGAATCAACACTTTTGGATTCATTTGTCTTCTGTAATAACAGATGTCTTAAGAATGTTCCTTTATAATGTCTGTTGAATGTCTCTATTACTCCCTGGTCTAACGGCTGAATTAGGCTCGTGACATTTGGTGGCAAAAATCTGACAATTGTCACCTTTTTGTAGATTTTGTGGGTGAGTTGGTGCATTGTCATCAAGCAACAATGCTTTGATGGGAACGTTTTTGATTTTAAAAAGGATTTTACACATGGAACGAATTCAAGTTAGAACCATTCTGAAAATAAAGTGGTCGACATCCATGAGCTTTTTTGGCCTCTATAAAAAGCTGGAAGTGCTTTTTCAGAAATATCTTTTAGAGCTCTTGGTTTTTTTGAATTTCAAACACACATTGGCATCAATAGGTGAGTGAAATAAATGGAACTGTTTACGTTTTGTGATAAAAATTTACTTTTTATTGACGAAATTATTGAAACTTAGCCGTTTCGGTTAAACGAGGTTTCAGTTAAAAAGGTTTCGGTTAAGGGAGGTTTTACTGTATATATATATATACATACATATATATTTGTATATATATATTTATATATATATATATATATATATATATATATACATGTATATATATACATATATATATATATATATATATACATATATATATATATATATATATATATATTATATATATATATATATATATATATATATATATATATATATATATATATATATATATATTTGAAATAGATTCAATGGTTGAATTTTTTGCTATATATATATATATATATATATATATATATATATATATATATATATATATATATATGTATGTATAGCATACACAGCTTGTCTATACTACGTTGGCAACACATGAAAAACTTTTTTATTATCAATTTGACGAAAAATATCAGAGCCGATAAGAGTAACTAAAGGACTAAGACAAGGATGCAGTATGTCCAAATTAGTCCTTACCTCCAAATTTGGAAAAACTACTGCCAGGGAATGGGAATCCCCATAGGAAATGACGTACTGTTCTCCCTGAACTTTGCGGATGACCAAGTTGTCCTAGGGCAAGATTCTTATGATCTAGAATTTATGATAAAGTGTCTATACAGAGAATATGTAAAATGGAGATTACAAGTCAGCATGAAAAAAACAGAATATTTAATTATCAATTCAGATGCAAGGTTTGAAGTGTTGATAGACGAGGACGTGGAAATCAAACAAGTAAAAAAATTTAAATATTTAGGTGCACACATAAGAATTGCTTGGGAGAAATCGAAATTAAACACCGAATTAATCAGGGACACAAAATTGTAGGATGTCTGAACTCCTTATGGTGGGAGTGCAATGTTTCCACAAAGAACAAAAGAAGAATAGGGCAAACCATAGTTGAATCAGTTCTTTGTTATAACTCTAAAGTATGGACAATTAACGCAGACCTGAAGAGAAGATTGTTGGCAGTTGAAATGGATTATTTGAGAAGAAATGCTAGAACATTATAGCTGAAAAGGAAAACCAACGATTCTATAAGAAATAACATGAATGCTACAGAAACGGTCATTGACAGAATAGAAAGAAGAGGTTTAAAATGGTTTGGAAACGTATTGAGAATGCCTGACGAACGTTGGTCCCAAAAACTTCACAGATGGAAACCCCTGGAAGAAGAAAAAGAGGTAGACCTCGACGCTTATGAAATGAAGGAATTAGAAGAGCGATGCAATTGAGAGGTTTAGAGGAGGAGCATACCTTGGACCGGAAAGATTTTCGGAGGAGAATAGGGAATACGGCGATAGCCGTCTTCAAAATGTATTGTGTTTACAAGTAGGATCCTGTAATATATATATATATATATATATATATTTATATATATATGTATATATATATATATATATATATTTATATATATATATATATATAATTATATATATATGTATATATATATACTTATATATATATATATATATATATATATATATATATATATATATATATATATATATATATATATATATATATATATTGTTATGATGTGTTTTTTGTTTGAATGATGAGCAATGAGTATTTTTAATAATATAATATATAGGGTTTTTATCGCGGTTCTCAAAGAATTAGCTTGTAAGTACTTTTTTAAATTATCTTTATTATAACTATTATGAAACACACATATATATCTAACCTAGTCAATGTAAATTTAAAATAAACTATCTTTAAACTGATATTCTTATAAAACTAATTAAATTCTATAGACAATCTAAAATTTAAACAAACTATCTTCAAAATTGAAATTGTTATGACACTAACTAAATTATATTAACAAAATTTTGTACCTTTCTTTCACTGAATGCCTAAATGAACTATTTTCCACTAAGTATATAGATTCTAATCACCACTGAATGTCTTCGTACTTCAGTTATCCTTGTTTTTTAGTGAAATTACTTTTTTCAATTATCAGCTTCTACCAATTTAAGATATATTTTTCTTCACCAGCATCTATACACCACCAACCAAACCAGCAAACAGCATTTATATTTATTCTTCTTTTCAATATACCAATATCCAATTATTATAAGTTGATTTATACTAATCTCCAACCATAATATAATTTAATTTCTTCCAATATACCTTTTTTTATCTTCAATAATTATTTGTGTATAATTATAAATGTGCATTAAATTATATGCATAATTTTTAATCTTCATTTAACTCACTATATTAAACTATTGGACTATTTGTACTTGATTCACTGACTCTAACTAACTTTCATAATAAACTGCTTGACTTCTGACTAAAAAAACTTAAAAACTTCTAAAAACTGCCATCTTGAATCCAAATCACGGGTATTTATATCTTTTGGACATTCTAGAACCATCTCGTAAGAGATCATGTTCCAATTTGTTCTATTTCATACTTGTATGAATTTTCTGGAACAAACCATCTCGCAAACATGGCCATCTCCGGAGATCCAGAGAATTCCATTCTTTTCTATTAATAATTTTGTTTACATTTAGGCTTTTCAGATCAGAATATATAATTAAATTAGTAACTTAACATTCTAATTTAATAAAATACACATTTCAAACAATATATTATTATAACCCACTTTATATTCGTAAATATTCTTAAACGTCACTTCAGAGTATAAATATCTGTCAATCTCCGAGAGTATTTTTGGTTGCCTAAGCACATGGCTCACTTATATATATTTACAATATTAAAATACAACTTTTTACAATTATTATATGCTAATTTCTTAAAATGCCCTCACATAAATATATTTTTATAAAATTCTCTAGTATATAACTTATTTAAAATAATCAAATATCTAATATTATGTAGTATATAACTTATAAATTATTTTCTATAAACCCTAATCGTATCAATACCCCAAAATAATATTTAAAATAAATAATTTACTTATTATTTTTTTAAATATTAATTTTCTCATACCTTATTAAATTTAATAAATTAATTTTTTCAATTTTTTTTTATTATTTAAAGTGTGTTAAATACATCCCTGTTCGCTGTCTATGTCAAAGCAGAGAACAACGGAGCACAGTTCGGCTATTCTATGGTCAAACTGTCATGTCAAATGGAGAGAATAAAATATAACCTTAATTAAAAATATAATGGATATTGTGTTCTGTTTATTTATAGACAAAATCTAGGAATTATTTCCATTCAAAATAACTTTCATCAATATAAATTGGTAAGTTTTTCCACTTTATTATATTAGAAAGACATTTTTATAGCAATTATAGTATCGAACCCCAAATTATGATTTTTAGGGTATCAAACAATTTCCATATGTACAAAATTCAACAAGTATGATGTCAAATTTATTCACAACAAAGAAATCTACCATCTATCTATGAAATGGATCTATCAGTAAGTTATTAGTGTTATTATATTTGTGTTAAAGGTATAGAAATCATTATTCAATCTCTTCATGATATTGAAAAATGTCGTTGATATGAAATATGCCTCTTAGTCTGTTCTCTGCATCTATTAACACATAACTATTTAGTCCATTCTGATTTTCAATTGTATATGGACCTTCAAACATTGGTTGTAATTTCTTACAACGGTTTTCTTTAACATTACTTTTTCTAAGTGAACGAATTAACACTAGGTCTCCTTTTTGAAATGTGATTGGTTTTTTTATATTTCGATTTTGTCTTCTGATATATTTTTCAGCTTTCCTCCTAATTCGGTTATTCACTTTCTGCATTACTTGTTCTAACATATCCTGATTATATTCACTAATCCACTTTCTGTTTCCTATATGGCCAAACATTAAATATTCTGGTACTTCCTCTGTATTCAAATTATGTATATTATTTAAAAAATACTCTACTTGTGGTATATGTTGCTGCCAAGTTTCGTGTTGATTTTGGCACAGTATCCTTAAATATTTTATAACTTCTTTAATATATCTTTCTGCAGGATTTGCCTGAGGATGTCTGATACTTGTAAAATGAATTTTGATTCCCTTTTTCTCACAAAATGTCCGAAATTTTTGGTTGTTAAAATATGTAGCATTATCTATTATGCAATTTCTAAATGGTCCTATTTCTTCGAAAAATTGATTAATATATAATTTTAATGTTTTAACATTTGTTCTGGAGCAGGGATATAGTTTAATAAATTTTGTATATAAATCAACTATCACTAGTATATGCTTTTTTCCTGTTGGACTGAGAACTAAATTTGAAATAAAATCCATGGAAACTGTATTTAGTTTTTCATATACAACATTAGATTTATATGTGTTCTGGTTTTTGAAATTCTTTTCTTTGTTTAGTTGACATATTGGGCATTGGTTAGTAATTTCTTTTGCTATACTTATGTCATTCTTTGCAAAATAATTGTCCCTAAATAGCATCCATAGCTTTCTTGAACCAATATGCATATAATTGTTATGTAAATTTTTCAATATTTTCTTTGCTAAAGTTCTAGTTATTACATATATTTCTATGCCATTTATTATTTTATAATATACCCCATCTTTCCTAAGGACTTTTTGTTTTTCACTCAAATTGATCTGATCTCTTATAATTTCTTCTTTAGAATATAATCCTGTACTTTCTACTAATTGATTTAATCCAATTTTTATTGTTCGCTGCCCTTTTTGTGGTGTATTTTCTAACCTTGATAAAGCATCTGCCACTATATTGTATTTTCCAGAAATGTATTTGATTTCAAAGCAGTATTCACTAAGTATTAGACTCCACCGATGTATTCTACTGTTTCCATATTTGTTATTTAATATAGACGTTAAAGCTTGGTGATCTGTTTCTATTGTAAATTCATTACCCAACAAATAAAATCTTAATTTTGTGACACAGTGTATTATACTTGCTAGTTCTAATTCTGAAACTGAGTAACCCTTTTCATGTGGCTTTGTAATTCTTGAAATGAATTGTATTGGGTATTCGACCCCATCATGTATTTGTAATAATACCCCTGATAATCTCTCTATTGATGCATCTGTTCTTAATATGAATGGCTGTGTGTAGTCAGGATAGTATATTTTCAAATTTGACAGAAAAATTTTTATAATTTCTTGGAATGCTAGTTCTCTTCTCTGATCCCATCTCCATTTTACACCTTTTCTCAGTAGTTCAAGTAATGGAATTTCTTTTATACTTAGATCTGGTATCATCCTTTTATAATAATTAATTATTCCAATAAATCCTCTTAAAGTTCTTAAATTGTGTGGTGTTTTATATTCCTGAATGACTTGTGTCCGTTCTGGATCCATTTCGATTCCCTTAGTGTTAAGTTTATAACCTAGATATATGACTTCTTTTTGAAAAAATGTACATTTTTCTTGATTTATTTTTAGTCCAACTTTGTCTAATTTGTTTATTATAATTTTTAGGTGTTTCTCATGATCTTCAGCCGTTTTAGAAAAAATTAATATATCATCAATGTAGTGAATTACAAAATGTTCATATTGATCCAAAATATCATGAAGACATCTACATAGAGCACTGCAAGATGATTGAAGTCCAAATGGTACTACTTTGAATTGATATACTACTCCATCTATCTGAAATCCTGTATACTGTCTACTTTTTCTTTCTAGAGGTATTAACCAAAAACTATGCTGTAAATCGATTTTAGTGAAAAATGACATTCCTGTAATTCTTCCTAGTATTCCATCTATACTGATTGGTGCTTCAAATTGCTTTTCAGTGATCTTGTTAATATTCCTTGCATCCAAACATAACCTGATTTCACCTGATCTTTTTCGTACTACTACTATGGGGTTAATAAAACATGTGTCTGCCTTCTCAATGATCCCATCTTCTAACATATTATTAATTGTTTTGTTTACTTCTTCTCTGTATTTATATGGTATTGGGTATGATTTTGTTTTAAAATCTTTTTCTTCTTTAACTTTTATACTATGGATATAATTTTGTGCAATTCTATTTTCTTTATTGACAAGTCCCTTGTGTTGCTGCAATATGGAAATGACTATTGATTTATATTCTTCAGGGCAATTTAAAACTTTCATCATATCTTCTTCTTTACAAATAACATTATTCTTCATTATGTACTCATTATTCCTTGCTTCCAATTTTACGCACTCCGCCTCGTAGGCATCCATCTGCTTAAAATTTCCATTCCTTAAATATTCACTACAATAATTATTCTTTACATTCTTCTGGGACATTTCCCTATCATCAAAATACATTTCTTCTTCATAAACATCATTATTTTCTTTTAATAATATCCTATCAACTCTTATTCCTTCTTCTACCTCATCTTTCTGCATAAATTTAATTATTTGCCCTTCCAAAGTTACCATTTTTTCTTCAAAATCTATCTTTACTTTCTTCTTTTCCAATTCATCATTTCCCATTAATATATCAACACATAAATCCTTGACAATAAATCCTTGCATATTAATTTCTTTATTAAGAATATTAATTTTAAAATTGGCTAGTTTATCAATTTCACCCAACTTCTTATTATTTGCACCAATAATTTTAATTTTTGGAATCTTTATTATATCTGATAGTTTTAATGTATTAAAAATAAAATTCTCCGAGACTAAAGTACTTTATGAACCAGTATCTATCATAATCTTAATCATTTTATTTTTGGCCAAAGCATTTATATAAATTAAATTAATAGATTCAATAATTTTCTCTTCATCTAAAGAAATAAATTCAGAAGGTTTTTCATAATAGCAATGGCCTAACTTGTAATTCAGAAAGTTTACTGCACAAAATTTTGATTATTAGAATTGTCAGATTGTATCTGACCACTTGGATCTGATGTCCTATGTCTTTCCCTACTATGACTTCTACTCACATTCTCCTGCCTTGTAGTACTTCGTTCCCTGCCTTCGCAGCTTCTATTCCTTCGAACACAATTTACCTGTCTGTTATAGTTAGGTCGTTCTGTATTTCTTCTATTGTTAAAATCTTGTCTATTATTATTAGTACTGTTATTAAAATGTTGTCTATTATAACTAGTATTGTTATTACAATTTTGTCTAATTTGATTACTGTTAGTATTATTAAAATTTTGTAAACTATCACCATATCTATTATTATTGTTTTTCCTGTTGTTATTATTACTTGTCATATTTCCTCTTTGTATTCTTTGAATAAAATTAATAAAACTATCTATTGTTTGAATATTTTGTACAGTTACGGTTTGCACAACATCAGCATCAAAATGTCTAGATACATTTAAGACTGTTTCATCCTCTCTAAGTGGTGGTTCTAAATATTTTGCAACTGTTATCAATTTCAATGCATAATCTACCATATTTGATT
The DNA here is from genome assembly GCF_040954645.1 of Diabrotica undecimpunctata. NCBI lineage: Eukaryota > Metazoa > Arthropoda > Insecta > Coleoptera > Chrysomelidae > Diabrotica > Diabrotica undecimpunctata. The sequence goes on from NC_092803.1 coordinate 141,825,356, forward strand.
TTAAATTTTGATTATACTTTCCAAAATATAGAATTTCTCTAAACTTTGCTTGCTCTAATTCACCCCAATAATAATTTAAAAATTTATTTTCAAATGTTTGAAAGTTATCTAAATCATTTTCAATACTAGCAAACCAAGTTGCTGCATTGTCATTTAATGTCATTCTAATATAATCTTTAATATCATTAATATTATTCACAAATCTTAATTTATGTTTTAAACTATTTATGTATACTCTAGGATGCAAATTTTTTATATTACCAGAGAATTTAATCCCAGTCTCATTTGTTAAATTTAAGTAAGGTCTCCCTATGTCTCTCATTTGTGAAATATCATCTATTCTCTGTTCCACATTTCTTATTTGATTACTATTTATTTGGATATTTTGTTGTATATCGTCTAATTTTTCTTCTGTGTTTCTCCTGTCTTCGTTAATTTTTACTTCTAAGTTACATTTCTGTAACTCTATTTTCTGTTCTATATCTATCTTATTATCTTGAATAATCCTCTTTACTTCTGTCCTCTCATTGTCTATCCTTTTCTTGTAGTCATTCCGTATACTTTTTATTTCATTTGCTACTTTTTTCTCTGCAGCTTCAAGTTTTTTATCCATTTGTTTTTCCATTTGTTTTATAATTTTATTATTATTATCTTCTATTTTCTTTTCTAATTTTCTATAATTCTCTTCCAATTTCTGTTCCATTTTTTTCATGTCTTCTTTGACTTCTTTTGAATTCTCTTCCAATTTTTTTATGTCTTCTTTGATTTCTTTTGAATTCTCTTCTATTGTCTTGTTCATCTGCATCATTAATGACATCAAAGCTGCCATATTGACATTTTCCTCTCTTTCTGGATTCATTTCTGCAGTATCTTGTGGAACTTGAACTAAACTCTCCTCTTGTATAGGTTGTGTTTCTACTTCCACATCTTCTTCATTCTTTTTGCTTCTTGTACCTTTCTTTCCTTGAGACATTTTGAGACTTTACTTGTTCAAATATAATTAAAATTAAAATCTATACTTTTTCTTTCTACTGATAATTAATTTAATTATATGAGAGCACTTATCTTCCCAAACTAATTCTTTTAAATAGAGAGCCACCGCGTTGGGTGCCAAATTGTTATGATGTGTTTTTTGTTTGAATGATGAGCAATGAGTATTTTTAATAATATAATATATAGGGTTTTTATCGCGGTTCTCAAAGAATTAGCTTGTAAGTACTTTTTTAAATTATCTTTATTATAACTATTATGAAACACACATATATATCTAACCTAGTCAATGTAAATTTAAAATAAACTATCTTTAAACTGATATTCTTATAAAACTAATTAAATTCTATAGACAATCTAAAATTTAAACAAACTATCTTCAAAATTGAAATTGTTATGACACTAACTAAATTATATTAACAAAATTTTGTACCTTTCTTTCACTGAATGCCTAAATGAACTATTTTCCACTAAGTATATAGATTCTAATCACCACTGAATGTCTTCGTACTTCAGTTATCCTTGTTTTTTAGTGAAATTACTTTTTTCAATTATCAGCTTCTACCAATTTAAGATATATTTTTCTTCACCAGCATCTATACACCACCAACCAAACCAGCAAACAGCATTTATATTTATTCTTCTTTTCAATATACCAATATCCAATTATTATAAGTTGATTTATACTAATCTCCAACCATAATATAATTTAATTTCTTCCAATATACCTTTTTTTATCTTCAATAATTATTTGTGTATAATTATAAATGTGCATTAAATTATATGCATAATTTTTAATCTTCATTTAACTCACTATATTAAACTATTGGACTATTTGTACTTGATTCACTGACTCTAACTAACTTTCATAATAAACTGCTTGACTTCTGACTAAAAAAACTTAAAAACTTCTAAAAACTGCCATCTTGAATCCAAATCACGGGTATTTATATCTTTTGGACATTCTAGAACCATCTCGTAAGAGATCATGTTCCAATTTGTTCTATTTCATACTTGTATGAATTTTCTGGAACAAACCATCTCGCAAACATGGCCATCTCCGGAGATCCAGAGAATTCCATTCTTTTCTATTAATAATTTTGTTTACATTTAGGCTTTTCAGATCAGAATATATAATTAAATTAGTAACTTAACATTCTAATTTAATAAAATACACATTTCAAACAATATATTATTATAACCCACTTTATATTCGTAAATATTCTTAAACGTCACTTCAGAGTATAAATATCTGTCAATCTCCGAGAGTATTTTTGGTTGCCTAAGCACATGGCTCACTTATATATATTTACAATATTAAAATACAACTTTTTACAATTATTATATGCTAATTTCTTAAAATGCCCTCACATAAATATATTTTTATAAAATTCTCTAGTATATAACTTATTTAAAATAATCAAATATCTAATATTATGTAGTATATAACTTATAAATTATTTTCTATAAACCCTAATCGTATCAATATATATATATATATATATATATATATATATATATAATTTTAGGAAAAAAATTAAACTTTATACAAAGTTCTGCATGATCTAAAACCTAGGATGCAACCATCAGATATAAAATTTTATCAATATTATACGAAGTATATAAAAAACTATGAATTTCGCCCAAAAGTAAAACACCATTATATTTCACAATATCAAAAATTGTTATTATGTTCTTCGGAATTAAAAACTACATGCAATTACATCATTTTAATTGAAAAAAACAAAATTTTTCACAAATTACCGATACCGAACATCAATTTTATTTTTTACAAATATTATAACTCTTCCGTCTTAATAAAAATAACAACATTTTCACAAAACATAATTGTTTAAAAATCTAATGAACATTGAAGAGTAAATATTCTTTCAATTAGTTAGCAACGCATTTAAGTATTAAATATGTAACAGTAGGTTAGATCTAAGGCAATACCTTGAAAATTGTTTTAATGGAAGAGTTATACATCGGTTTTCCTGTCTCCTCTGTCACAAGATTTGGCGCCATCCGATTTTTTGTGATGTTGCCTACAGGAAAAGATGTATTTTAGAAATCCATTTACCGATGTTGCTCATTTGGAAAGAGTCATTAAATAATTGTGTTCAGAATATTACTCTGGCTATGGTTAGAAGTGCATTGAAAAACTTTGGTTATAGAGCAATTACCTGTACTGAAAGAGAAGGCAACTCCGCCTGCAGTTTTGTTAGGTAGATCGAGTAGCTCGACAGAACTTTTGCCGGTCCCAAGCCCGGATAAAGGAGGAGAGGGTCTACAGCCAGGTTAGCACCCTACTGATAGACTTTAAAACGATACAGCTCATAGAAACCGAATTATGCCTCGGAACAGGAATAGTTTCATTACGATGACGAACAAGAGAAAGAAGACAAGAATTTATGAAATAAAAAAAAACAAATATACTTCGCATCGGTACTTGGAAGAACGTAAAGTCCCTAAACACAAGAGCACAGGAAATTACAAAAAAGCTAGTAGAAAAAATTAGACATATGTACATTATAAGAAACAAAGAAAAAATAAAAAGGTCAAATTATGCTGGAAGACTCTCTGATGATTAACAGTGGTATTGCGAAAGAAACCAGAGCCAAAGAAGGAGTTACCCTGTTAGTACACAGAAATTTTTTAAGTTATACTTCTATACGCACGGTCGGCGTTGGAAATTTGCACGGGAGTGAATCTGTGAAACCATTACATATGTAAGATAATGAGTAAGAGAGAGACATAAGATATATTTTCTCTCTCTTCCTCTCTCGAGAATAAAAATGTTCCTTTTGTATATATATTTAATATTATAACTATAATATATTATATATAATATTATATATATATATATATATATATATATATATATATATATATATATATAATATATATTAATATTATTATTTATGTGATATGTTTTGTATTATTTATTAAATGTTCATAATTATTTTAGGCTTTTGTATTTCAAAATAATCACTGTATGACAGACAACTGTCAATTTTGAAACCCGTTAGTATCTTGTCTAATTGGCAAATCTTTTACGTGTTTGGTTCATACGCTGGTGTACGTGAGTTCGAATCCCAATATGAATTTCCTTTTTTATTTTTGAAATATTTAAAAACCTCACGTTAATGTTATTAAATATATATAATATACGCAAAAATACTAAATTTTAAAATAAAATGAAAATTTACAACATAATCCGAGTTGTTGGTTTTTTATTCTTATCTTCGTAAAGTAAGTTATGTATATTGGCAGTTTTAAATACTTATGAATATTTCATTTTAATTTTTATTGTATAATTATATTGAATTATGTTGCAGTGTATTGTATTGTAATTTTTATATTAATAACAAAATAAACAATAAATTTTACTGCAGAGCATGTGTAAAAAATTTTTTTTGCATTCAACTCCTTTTATACATGTTTGAAAATAAAAATATATATTTTCAATAAAATATTGAAAATTATTACAGGTCAAATGTTTGTATACAGCAAACGATGCACCATAAATCTATATACCTAATTCTTTTTCTCGTTCTGCTCTCTCTTACCTATAGCATTAAATATGTAATTATTGTGCAGATTGACTCCCATATAAATTTGTAACGGCGAACAAGTGTATAGAAGTATAACTTCTACCGGCAGTCCCACTGGACTGCCACACCCGTTTTTTTTTACACCAAATACAAGAATGTAAATATATCTCTGAAATATTAGTAAGTGTACAAGTTAAATTGGATGTCAAACCCTGAATGTGATAGCAATATATGCACCAAAGAACAACAGAATTACCACCACAAGGGAAAACTTTTACAATTACCTGCAGACTGTAATAAACGAGACCCCAACTGATGAATATATAATTATTATGGGTAATTTTAATGCCCTTGTTGGCAATTATATAGTTTCAGGAATAAAACAGCGATATAATGAAAATATCAGAAATGAAAACAGAGACCTTCTGACGGACCTCTGCAGCATAAACGAAATACGTATTAATAGTACATTTTTTCCTCACAATGTAAATACATTTTGGAAACACTAGAGGACAAAGATCTATGATAAACTGTATTCCGTCGAATAGAGAGTTACACCTTTCTCAAATCATGGATGTAAGAGAACTAATATCAACATAAATAGGAAGCGATCATAAGTTAGTATTGTGCAAAATCTGAATAAATACACAAATATGTGATAACAAAATACCAGAATATACCACAAGGCGGAAGGTAACAGGAGGACTCCAGAAGATATCTATTCCAAAAAATAATAAACAAAAAAGTAGAAACACATATATCACAGAAAGTGATGGAGTCGAAGAAAGCTGGGCAAAAATTAAGTTTAATATCTTAGCCTCGGCCAAAGAAGTTCTTGGTGAAAGAAATATAAATAAAAATAAATCGTTCCCAACGCGAAAAACTTCATAGTTTTGTACAGAAGTGAAGGAAAAATGTAAAGAAAAGAAAAAATCTTACTTAAAATACATGCCAACCTAAACGCAAGAGGCATACCATAATTACAAGACAATTAGAAACGAAACACATGCAATTGTAAGAAAAATAAAAAATGATCACTGTGAACGTTTTTTGAAAGAAATAAAACATCATTTTTATGGTCTATAAAAGAGAGGTCAAAGAACGGAGGCAAAAGAACTAATAGAATCAAAACACATAGAAAAAGATACATGTATTGACTACATAAAAAAAGCTCTATGCAGAGGAAGCAAAAATGACGCTAGAACCGGAGACACCAGAAATTACCAAAAATGAACTTAATATAAATATAATGCAACTAAGAAAAATTATTTGTGATGTTTTTCTGGAATATATTAAAATATCGCATAATTTGAACAAATTGTTAAAATGTCAATTATTTACAATTATCTGCATTACATAGGTAGTTTACAGTGGAAATTAAATACAACAGACGTTTAATAGTTCTAATTTCTTTTTTTACATTATGCTCGGACTATCAGTAATTTGTTTACTTGTGAACTAAAATTAAATTAGATACTTATACTTACTTGACAATAATTATTAAAATAAATGTTTAAAGTGACCTCCAGCTTGCATTGATACGAAGAATCCAAATGTTAGTAATTTCATAGTTAACTAAGTTATGCAGGGCCGTCGCTAAGGTATTGGCCGCCCGTGTGCAACTTAATATTTGCCGCCCCCTTCCTACACTTTGACATACATACTATTATTTAAAGAAATGTGCAGAAGATGCATAATATAACAATAATAATTTGTAAATAGATAAATACTTACTTGAATATTTAGACTAATCTCCATGATCAAACGTCCATATATTACCCTAATGCATATCCTAATATCCCATCCTAATATCCTAATTTAAACGTCCTTTATCCTCCTAAGTTAATAACCATGATCCAACGTCCAGAATATGTATATCCTAATATCCTAATTTAAACGTCCATAAAAACGTACTTTTCGGACTTTCGTCTCGGTCCAATATCTATCCAATGTCGCACACACTTCATGTTCTATAGATAACATTGCTAAAGCAGAAAGTCTATCTGCTTCATTGAGGATCGCAAATAGTTTTTAATAATCTTAAGTTTTGAATACAAAACCTGGACACAAAAATGAGACATTTGAGATGCTATGTTTTCTCTGTGTTGTTGTACGGGGCGGAGGCATGGACGCTTACAGACACCACTATTAAAAAACTTGAAGCATTTGAAATGTGGCTTTATAGAAGAATGCTGAGAATATCATGGACAGCAAGGATCACGAACAAGGAAGTTCTAGAAAAAATGAAGAAGGAACCAGAGATTGTGTTTACGATCAAACGCATAAAATTGCAATATCTGGGACACGTTATGAGAAATCAGCACCGTTACTCCCTGCTGCAGTCTATATTGCAAGGTAAAGTCAAAGGTAAGCGAGGACCCGGTAGAAGGAGAATATCATGGCTGCGGAATTTAAGAACATGGTTTAAGAAAACCTCAACGGAGCTGTTTCGAGCCGCAGCGAGCAAGGTCATGATTGCCAATATGATTTCCAACATCCGAGACGGATAGGAACCAGAAGAAGAAGAAGAAGTTTTGAAAACGAGCGCTCAGCCGTAGCTACAGTAACAGGTAGAGTTAGGAATATACGTACTATTATAGTTAAGTTGGGAAATGTTGATACAAGATTATTTTCGTAAATATATTCAAGAATATCACTAGGACTTTTTTCTGCGAAAAAAATGGTTGAATAGATTTAATTTCTTCATATAAATCGGTTCCACTAATGTCAGTCGCTGAGCTGTTTATGTCTGTAAGGGCTCAGAGAGTTTTCTTCTGCAATCCGATGTGTTTACCACGCATATTGGCTCCATTATCGTAACCCTGTCCACGCAAATTATAAATATTTTTTATTTAATTTATTCAGTTTATTTTCTATAAATTCAAACAGACCTTGTCCAGTTACGTCAGTTAGAGGAGAAAAGTCCAAGAAGTATTCAAATATCTGAACTGGTGTTGAAGTTGAAACACATCTTACTACAATTGTTATTTGTTTTACGTGCGTTATATCTGGGGTACAATCTAATATGATAGAAAAACATTTAGATTCTCGAATTTGTTTTAGGATAACGTCCTGAACAGAGTTTGCCAATAAAACAATCAATTCATTTTGATGTTGCCATCCTAAATAATGTTGTATCTTTGTACTCTTTGATTCCACACGACGAAGATGCTCTGATAATACAGCGTCAAACTTGGAAATCATTTCAACTAACTGCAAATAATTTCCATTATTTGGTTCAAATAACTTATTGGATGATCCTCTAAAAGCTAAACATTGTTTAGATAAAAATTTTACAATTGATAATAATCTTTCAACAACAGCGTCCCAATCTTTTTTCTCCATTTCATATAATTTTGGATGAGCAGAGTCAACTGTTAATCCTTCTTTTAACGCTGTAGATAGTTCAAACAGTTTTTGAGAATACTTTATATGAGCTGCACCGGATTCATATCTTTTTAAAATAATAGCTAAATGTTGCCAGATACTTACCCCATTAATTCCACTAAGTAATTGTCGGCTGCTTTCATCACAACAAAACAGTTTACAAGGTGCACAAAAAACACTATTTAGTGATAATGAGTAAAGTAACCACGGGCGATGAATTTGGTCTTGATTAGGTAATATGCGATAATAAAAAGTTTCTGAAAATTTCCTAATATTTGTATCTCTGGGGAAGTTAATTTTTGTAATGTGCTAAGGAAAATTTTCAACAACAAATTGAACTTAACTTGAATTCATATTTGCAGGCCATTTTCCGGGATCATCTGAAACCAATTATATGCTGGAGCTTCCAGCAAACCAGATTAACTGGAACATTAATTGTTTTGTCTTGGTTGGTGGTTTCACGTTTAGGCGTTTCAGCATCAGCACTCGCTGGACCGCTAAGTTTTTTTTTTCTCCTCAGTTTTTGCCTCTTTTATTTTTCTATATTGAAAGCCTGAAAGTCATTTTCTTTTTTTTTCGGACATTTTGAAATTATCACTTAAGAACAAAGCCGGGCAAATTTAACAAAATAAATCCAAAAACACTTCAACTGAGTTGTCCAAATAATGTTTCTCCAAATAATATCTAGCCGTAACGCGTATACGAATAAAATTGTTCTGATCTCGACGTTACTTCGAAATACAGTACCTACTGTGCAAAAGAAACGGGTACACTACTATATTTTACAAACAAAATCGTTTATCAAAAGCGTGTCTAAATTGATCGAATTCTCAACTAAGACTGAATCTAAGACGTAATAACCCATCTATAAACATAACCGTAGGAACAATATTATAACAGAAACTTTACAACCACTTGCCTAAATTCTTGTAAAGTATCTACGTGTAGAATCCCAAATAACTGAAGTCCGAAAGCCGCCAGCCGCTTTGAATTAAAAAGTATTTCCGAAACTGCTTTATGACTGTACCTGCAAAAGGGCGGCAGTTCATACAATAAATAATATTTTCTGACATTTTTCATAGATTAGGATGAAAAAAAGAAGTATACATGATAAATGAAACGCATTTGAGTATTATCACGTACTGAACAATTATTATTGTTTGGAATATTAGAGTTCACAGAATTACCTGAATCATTACTATTTAATATTTTTGTTTTAAAAAAGTATTATCATCAGTGGACTGCTTTTGGCCGCCCCTATTGTTGGCCGCCCGTGTGCGATGCACACTTGGCACACATGGTAGCGGCGGCCCTGAAGTTATGTTGAATAGTTTTTACAGCTTAAAAAATTCGTTCCCGTAATTCACTGTAATTCAGCTTCTGTTTCGATTTCGTCTCGATTATCGTGATGTCTACAGAATGGATCCATTCCTACCAATTCAAGGCCGAGGATAAGTGGTATTAAAAATATTTTTACCAGCTCTGGTAAAATGTGCTGTGGCTCCGGCGTGAAGAAACCATATTTCACGGTTGCACGTTTTCAAGAAGTACTTTTGCAAGACATTTTGCAAGAAATTATAGAATGCCTCTCCATTTAGTGTTCTCGGTAATTCATATGGTCCTATCAAACGATTGTTAATTATTCCAGCCCATAAATTTATGCTAAATTTTTGTTGAAAATTTGTCCTATTTATTAAATAAGGGTTCTCGTCACCCCATATGCGGCAATCAATTGTCGTTTATTATACCATATGAAGCAATTGTGAAAATTATACACACCGTTTCTCGTGAACCATGCTGTATCAGAACATAACACTTTAGATGGACATTCAGGTTATCTGACGAGTTTATCTTGAAACCACCTACAAAATTTTAATCTTAGAGGAAGATCACTTTAGTGTAAATCTTGTACTCCTTGATAGTGGTATGGATATAGAAGTTATTTCCTAAACGTTCTATGAGCAACGTTTTTTGACATTCTAATATACATAACTTTCCGACATAAATTTGGACAGCTAAATTACTGTTATACTGCGCTTCTCTATAAATAATGAACATAATATCCTGAACTCACGATTAAAAAACATTTTCGAGGTAACACTAAAGACTATTGTTCCAAAAATATCTGTTTACTAAAGTTACGACTGTCGTTTAGATTTTCATACTGTACGTAGTTGACAGATTTCTTTTTTTTTTACATATCAAAATGTATTTTCGTTTTTTGGTCAAATGGTTTGAATGCAGTAGTAAAAAAAATGTTATAAGACTTTTTTGCTCTACATGGTGCCATTTATCTATCCTTTTAAGGAACGCACTATTTTTAAAACACCCTATATATATATATATATATATATATATATATATATATGTATATATATATATATATATATATATATATATATATATATATATATATATAACTAAGGTACACTCGAAGAGTGGTGGGTTTTTCGGTCAAAGTGGAGAAATAAAAGACAAAGAAGGTGGCTACTTCATCTATTTATTGAAGACGTTTCGCTTTCTGCTCAGAAAGCATCATCAGTTCATCTAAAAAGAACAATATGAAACCAAACATCCATGGAGAAGTTACAACAAAAGTGTGTTACCTTACAAAGACATGTAGCAGTCAATGATGTTAAAAATATGAAAAAGCTTACGAAACTGGACATTCAGAGTTAACGTTGTATAAAACAATTAATTGAAACTAGGTATAGTTTGCAATTTAACAAAATTAGAACAGCAAAAGAACATGTGATAAACATACATGTATAAAAAAGTTGTTATAAAAACTTAAGTAAAACACATTAAGGTTTATTTTAAAGTGTACTAGAAAGATCATAAGAATGCACTTTCAACAAATTTATTTAATAAATTAGATTTTAATTTTAACTTTAGGTAACATTATAAGTTATTTAAGATTAATAGTAATAAGATAAAATGAAGTTACCAGTCTTTAGCTTACTGAGTCTCGCCGATAAATGAATTTACAGGTTTAACACTCAAGGCCACTTCTCTTCACGTTGTTTGCGTGGGTCGTACCTTAGTTTATTTTGGATTGACGGTCGTACTCCTTTTCTCGATATATATATATATATATATATATATATATATATATATATATATATATATATATATATCTTGCTACTGAGTGTTATGTCGAGTCGCTCCACTTTTTCTCCCCATTTCCTTTATCTGGATTTACTGACTTGTTGAAGCCATATTGAACCGCATTTGATTATGCCTTCACTAAATGGACCTTTCCCGTACAGTCAGCTGTACTCTTTTAGGAGGCTTTGGGATCCATCAGATAGATCGGGGATAGAATGCTGCAAGTAACCTCTTTAAATTGTTTTAAGACGTATCTCAGTGCGGCAACAAATAATTCGTAATTTCTTGGGTCTGGTCCAAGATCTGCAATAGCTAGAACTAATTGCGCTGAAAAATCTGACCATTATGCCCGTTTACGGAAACCAACATGGCGATATTTTGATTTGGCCACTGGCGCAACATATTCTAGGGTTTTCACCTTTAGGGTTAAATACCTTGCAATGTGGAGACACAACGTTCATTTCTGCAATAACAACGATTTGCTGTTAACTGTAATCGATGGCCGCCTTATAATAATTAAAAGCTGCTTAATACGGATTAAACGCGACATTTGTACGTTGTGGATTTCGAATGGATAGTGCACAAAAACAATATATTTGACCTACAGTAATGTTCTGCGGCTACACAAATACCCACTCTGGCGTTCGACATTTATCAAACTTTTTATAGGAATACCCCCACCTCCACTTTAAACGAAACTGAAAATATTTGAATAAAATTAAAAGTAATAATAAAATTGCAAGTACTGATTTTTTAAAATAAAAATACGGCCCTTCAAGTTTTTTTAAGTATTAATTCAAAAAATCATAATTTACATTACTTCCGCCATCTATTGACATCATAAATTGAAGAAAAAAACATTTAAACACTTAAACAGATATCGTCGTTCAGATGTCAAAACCTTGTATCTCAAAATTAGTGTATTTTGGGAAATCACCAAAATAAAATAAACATAACTATTTTCCATATTTTGAAAACAAAAAAAAAATTAGTGCTTCAATGAGTCATAAAAACCATGATAATCTGGGTGAATAACAGTCTTAAGAGACTGCATGTGATTAAATTTGTCTTCTGTAATGGGCAAACGGTCATTATACATTAACGGTCCTGCATTATTCGTATTTTTGCGAACTGGTAAAAACTGCCACTCCTCATCAAAGTTTAGTTTGAATTGGACAGGCAAATCTCTGGAATACCTTAGAGCCCTCAGATTATTCACGCATGCATCTCCCACTTTTTTCCCTGGACGAATGGATGAATAATACTTAATTTCGGAATAGTCATTAAAAAATTTGTGATCAATGTATTTAACTTTGTATGGATTTTTGGAATTTTTACGGGCCTCTTTAATTATTTCCACATAATTGGATGCTGAATAAATGCATTTATTTTTTTTCTCTCTTTCAATGGTGGAGTGCACACTATCGCACTACATTTGCAAGTGACCCTAAACTAAATATTTCTGTATAATTACTGTATCATTTTCGTTGCAGAAATGCTGAAGTGCATTAGCCAATGTCACGTTGCAATTTTGTGCAGAACATCCATCGCTATAAAAAGTTTTTGGTTTGTCCTTTTCTCGGGCATCTAACTCTTTATTTAAACAATTAATTATACAAGATGTAAAGGAGTTGAGATCTGTTTTGCCCTCTCTCGTGCCATACATAACAAACTACCTTAGTATTTGTTAAATTATAGATGGTAAAGTTATGGCATGCTAGTTTCTGTTTAAAGTATACCATGCCTGCTGGGACGACAGGGACAAGTTGGACCGCTTGTACATCCATCGTAAATACGCACACTTTTCCTTCCAACGCATCTTCTTAATCCTTGATTTTTTCCTTTCTAGCGTGATCTTTTTGGCTAATGTGCGATTCATAATCGTCTTGCTCTACATTGCCCAGTTTATGCGAAAAACATAAATCACACTGGTCCTTCCTTGGATGATACACATCAATGTTTGTGTTTTTCATTTCTTTTAAGAAAACATCATATCCGACAGCAAATTGTGGTTTATAATTTTTGTATACGTCATTCACTTCCTTAATATGATTAAAAAGTTGTTTCCGTTTACTCGTTGATGAACGGCAATAATGGAAGGGCATCTTTGGCAGTTTTTCAAGGAATGCTTTAATTTTATTTCTGCGTTCAATATTGACAGCTTTGCCTTTTTTGCTACGCCTTTTCTTCTCATTTTTCTCTTCTCGGACAGCGCCTACTTCTTTAGGCATCGCTTTAATTTTTTGCGTCTGGCGACATTTACAGCTTCATCTTCAGAATCCGACGAAGTATTTGGATGATAACTTGACTCTGATTCTTAGAAAGGTTCTTCAAATTCAATGTCGGTGTTATAGTGTCGATTTTCCGCAGCTTCATTGATATTTTCTACGTTCAAAGTTAGATCCCTACTGACATTCTCCACCTGAATACTGTCCTTTACATCAACATTCATACCATTATCTTCTGTATTAATACTAGCCAGGCATCTGCTTTGGGTGTCATTTTTTAAATGAGATCCTGTTTGAATAGCAGTACTCTTTGGTTTCAAAATAATACAGGGATGCACTTGAATGTTTTGTGAAGAGAGTGATGAAGAAGCAATGAGCTGGAAACTGGAGGATTCTTCTCGAAAGGTCTCATAAACTTGTTCAAAACCTGTATTTGCTTTTTTTCAATCTTCTGTATGACGGCTCTTAAGTTCTGCGACTTCCTCTTTAGAATGTGAAATTTGATTGGTAGTACTTTCATTCTGGTCAATATCAGAATTCGCTTTTAGACTTTCTAGTGCTGATTTGACCTTTCTCGAAGCCCGGCTTGCCTAAAAATAAAACAAAAAAACACTTATTTTGTTTCCAAAGAAACCTCGTAAATCAATATTGTAAATGCTTGATTATATTTTGGTAGGTAACAAAACCTCGTATCACAATTTTTTTCACTTAAAAATTCACTATAATACATTATTTTGGAAATTCTTGTACCAACTTACAAGTTTTTGCTTTTCCTTAATTGATTTATATAATTTGTTTTAGTTGATCAATTGAAATATAATAATTGAGTCATCATAACCTCAAATTTTTTGGAATAATAATAGTTATGTTTCTGTTTAACGCAAAACAATGCATCTACGTATTATTAAAACAAAGTAATAAGTTGTCTTCACTTACCATAGCTTCTAATAAACAGTTATAATTCTTATAAAGCTATATAACTGCACAAAAATATTCAGTATTTAACAATTTTTCAGACACGTGTTGACTTACGTGGTTTCGTGTACAATATGTGAGATACAAGGTTTCTGAATTCGAGTGACGGAGGTGCAATTTCACATGCTTTGTAATAAGAGGTTTCTCAATCGATGCAGCTCGATTTTCTAATATAGGCCATACAAAAAACGCAAAACCATCGAAAATTGAGATACGTGGTTTTGACATCTTATCGAGATATGTAAGTAAAAAAAGTAAATCTCTATACAATTATCTTTCTTTATTAAGTCGTCAAATTCCCTTTTGTACTTTTATTGCCACGTCTATTTCAGTACCCTGAAACCTTTTTATAATTATTAAGTTATAAAATATACTACAAAAGATTAATTTTGTTCCTATAATTTAGTAGCAAATAAATTTAGAATTTCTACTAATTATGTAAATCTCCATTAAAATCTTAGGAACTTGGCCGATAAATGGCAATATTGTATAAATTAAATAAGTACTTACTGAAAACAAAAATTATTTTGTGCTTAACACGGCAATATCTCTTATTTTGATGCAAAAAACCCTTCCTCATTTGCTTTCAAAAATCTCTCAAAAGGCATAATTTCTCTCAAAGAACATCACCGTTCTGACCCACCAGTGCGGCTGTTCGACATTTACAAAAAAAAAATCGTTAATACATATAAAAATAGTATACATTTTAGAAATTTAAATAATCGTTAATTTTTCTGAAATTTGTCAATTTTAGGCGAAATTTTCTTATTTTTTTTTTAGTAAGAACCTTCGAAATAGTATTAGAAAACCAACAAAAAAAAGTTAAACATTAATAAAGTGGTTCTTATTTAAGGTAGAGACCTTTAGTTAATATTTTTAACCCTTAAACCCCCTAGCAAGAGTAAATGTTACCCTTAAAATTTTAAACATAGTGGAGGGTTACGTGATCATTTTAAAGGGTGTTTCATTTTCTATACAATGGTACATTTTTACTTGCTGCCAAAAAATCATGTTTAAAAGTTACAGAAGTAACCAGAACTTCCCTGCACATAAGATTGAGTAAAGTTATTATGTAAATAAAAATTATTTTATTGAGGTTTCTCTCAGTCAAAAGACCATTAGTTACTACTATTTCAACCATCAAATAATAGGAAAACATACAGTCTACATGCTAGATGTTCGATTTTGGTTATTTTACTTTTATAACAATAACTTCATTAACAAAAAAAAAAAAAAAATCAAAAATAAAATACAACGCAATATATTCGTCATTCCATCGTGTTCGTGGTGTTCCCACTGATCGTTGTCCTATTGGGGAACAGTCTCTTGCAGTCTTTAGTACTCTACTTGTTGTCATTCGGCAGATATGATCGTTCCAATCTACTCTTCTACTTTTTACCCATTACGCCGTAAAAACAGCATCCACACAGTAAAGTAAAGAAAACAATATTACTGCGGTATCAAGGGGGAAGAAGACTTATGGACATAGGTAAGCAATTGGATAAACAAGTTGCTAATTTAAGAACCTATTTGCAGACGCAGGCTGAGACATCTACTTTACATCGAGCAATTTGCGCAATAGATGATACAACACTGCTCAAACTGAAGAAACAATAAATGTGCATAAACCACTTGATTAAGCAAGAAAAAATGCTCACCTGGATGAGTAAACCTCTGCATGGACGACATCTCAATTTGTAGCGGTTATATTGCCTATCACATGTTGATCACTTATAGGGGGTTGAAAATTGGGAACAGAAATTGCTGGGCTGGGGATAGGGTAAGCAAAACAAACCGGAACGTTTGCGAACGGCTACTCTTGGTTTGTTTGGAGAGTTGGGTCGTGAGAAAGTGAATAACAAGACGACTGGAATGGGATGACTACAAAAAGTGAATCAAAAGAGTACTTACATGGATTTCCTGGACAAAACAACACAAGAAGGTTCCTAAGCTATTTAAATCATCCGCCGCTTACAATAATATTTCTGCTGGGTGGAAAGATACGCTTTTTCTCTCCTAAAAAATACATATATAAATACATCAAAAGGGTTAGATTCTTTTTAAAGGAAATAATACTCTTGGTTTAGGGAGAAAAATTACATATTTATTATTATCTCACCATAAACAGTTACAAATGTAAATAATAATAACAAAATAACAAAAACGATTTACAATGGTGCTATCGGTTTACAAAAAAGTCGTTGGGGACACTATAAGAATTTAAATTATTGTTGGGCGACATTTTGTAGCGGAAATATACAAATGAAAAATATCTTTTTAAATATGAAACAAAACAAATTCAAAATTTATGGTTAGGTATGTACCAAATGTCAAGAAAATAATCCTAACTGTCATATGTCAATATTAAATTTTAAAACTTTATAAGAATAATAATTAATATGACAGTTAGCCACTCCCTAATATTTATAATTTTACTTATTACAATTTCTTAACTTGCCATGAAAGCAATTATTGATGAAATGTCTATTTTTACTTTAAAAAAATTTAACAAAAAACTGCACCTGATTTCACTGAATGTTATATCTTCTTTAAAATTTTGGGGTTGGAACTGGACTCAAAACTCACTGCAAAACAAACAAATGCGTACCACTAGCTGCAAAACGGTCTGGAATGACCAGTGACAACAAATAGATGATGGGCTGGGCACTGGATCATCAGGCTTCTGGCTAATTAGCTGCAATCTTCAAAGCTTGGCTTTTCAAAACTTCATCGAAAATATGTGGACCCCTTATATTGTTGTAACACGTTACAAATCTTCCAGTTAGGACATAATACAACACATATAACTTTCCACAAAACCAGATCTGCCGGCTTTCTGAAGATTACACGCAGAGCTCCTTGCCCGTCAAAGTTTCAATCCCAACTTCTAAACTGTAACTACACATTGAACTGCTACTGTCATTTTATACTATGTTTCCATGACAAAGCAGGAAAAACGAAAAACAATAACGAATTTGAACCTAAATCCGGACTAAACAATGAAGTGACCACTTCGGCGATCTATTGTACAGTGACATCATTCGCCCAACTGGATAAAAACTAAACGTAAACGAACATATTCCTGTCTATTCGACGGGCAAAATATCCTAAAGCGGCTCGCGATCAAAGAAATACCAAGGAAATACGCATCTGTGATATATAAACAAACTTTAAACAGGGTGATTTTTAATACATACGAAAGAAAATACAAATGCTACAAATGAGGTCAGCCAAGAATATGTCGGCAATACAGCGTCGAACTATTGGTTGACATAAGGAAAATGTTTCCCGAGACAGATGGTTTCCTACTTGCCATTCAGCATCAGGTTATTCTAACTAAAAAGTACCTGAAATATATTGTCAAATAATTCAGGTCCAAAACGACATATGCCGTAATGGAAGTCAAGCCCAAGAAGAACCATCCAACATCCTTTGGGGGGCTGCCAAGTGTTTGTTGGAACTGATTACAAAGAACGCCATGACTCAGTAGGAAATATTGTTCACCAAGAGCTTGCTAGAAAATAGGGACTTCTCCTAATATTATTATCAATATGTCTCTAACAGAATTCTTAAAAACGACAACTATAAACTTTACTGGGACCACACTATGTACACAGACCAACCAGTCGCACATAATAGACCGGATCTCATAATAGACCTAGTTAATAAACACTAGACAGACAACACTAATAGATTATAGAAGTGGCGATACCTAACAATAACAACCTGCGTGTTAAATTCAACGAAAAAATCGATAAGTACAGAGATCTGTACTTGAGAGATCAAAGAATAGAGAATAGAAAGTACTCAGACGATACTTATTCTTCTCTCTACTACTGGAAATATTCCGAAGAGCCTTTTAGAGAACATAAAAAAGCTGGGTCTTCATGATCATCTCTATAAGACCATGCAAAAAGCAGTATTGCTCTCAATATCTAGATGCGTAAGAACCTTTTTGGGAGATACTCTGACGTACCAAGTCACCTAGGGCTCGACAACACGGAAAGAGTCCCAGTAGAGCTCAATCCTTTTGATACCGTAGGTATCTGGGATGAGTGAATTTTCCCCTTAGAGGGAGTGTGAGCCATATGGCTAAATCTGGTTAAACTATTTTTTTATAATTAATTAATTTTTAAAATTAAGTAATAACAGATTAATAATATTATAATTAATTAAAATATCGCTAAGTACAGAGATTTGAATTCATTTTGTGTGTCTGATAACCTGAAAATTAAATGATTTATTAAAAAATGGAACTTTCCAATTTGCTGCGAAGCAATGGACAATAAACATAGAAATTGTACAGTATGGTTGTTGTTTTGTATGACAGCTAGTTCTTTTTTAATTAGAAGAGCAATTGGATGTGTTGTGTAAAACTGGTTAATGGTATTGATGGAACTGAGGGAATCGGTAATTATAAGAGCTTTGCATCTATTACCGGAGTTAATGTAAGTGAGAGCTTGGTAGATGGCATATGGCTCGCCGGTATGTATGCAGCTTAAGGATGGTAGTTTATACTCAAGTGTAATATTTGAAGTAACGACAGCTGCTCCAGTTCCGGTAGATATTTTAGAGGCATCTGTGTATACGTGATAGAAGTTAGAAAATTTTGTAGTAATTTTAAAGTAAGTTTTTGAATGAAGGTATTTTTTATTAAGGAGTAGGGAGTATCGTTCTTTCTAAAAATATTTAAGGATGTGTCGGATTGAGAAATGCTTATTGTCGAAGGAGGAGGAATTCCTATGAAGTTGAAATAGGTATTTGGTATCGGAATTTGCAAAGCCATAATAGTTTGCCTAACTCTTTCGTAGAATGGTGGTTTCACATTCCTGTTTTCAGTATATAAATTTTTAAAACGATCAGTAAATATGTTGTATCTAGTTGGATTGTTCGGATTAGAATTAGCATCAAATGCATATTTGAGAGTTAAATGCATCCTTCTATATTTAAATGGTGCCTCTCCAGTTTCTGCTCTCAAACTTTTTGTTGAGCTGGTCCGGAATGTTCCTGTGGCTATTGTTAATGCTGTAATTTGAATAACGTCTAGGTGATGTAATATAGATTCTTTGGCAGATGCATATACTATGAAACCCTAGTCTATTTTAGATCTCATAGAGTTTTATAAACATGGATTAAGCAGTTATAGTCCACTCCATAGTTTTTATTAGAGAGAGAGTTTTCATAATATTGATTTCATTTTGGCACGTTTTTTTGCATTATATATTTTTTCCATGTTAGTTTCGTATCAAAGATCATTCCTAAAAACCTAAAGTCATCACGTTTCTTTGCAAATAACAAGCACTTTGGATTTGCTGAGTGAAAACTAAAATCCTGTTTTCTTAGACCAGTTTTCGAGTTCGTGAAGTGTGGTTTGTACGTGACGCTAAACTGAGAATATATTTTTCTCTGAAGATCTTAACACCAGATCATCTCCATATAATCTGTCACGAACCAAGTTAGATTTTGATGGTATAATATTCATGGCAATTAAAAATAGTGTTGCACTTATTACAGATCCTTGAGGGGTGCCATTTGCTTGATGTCTCATTGAAGATGTGCAGTGGTTAACCCTCACTTGAAAATTCCGTTGTTTAAGAAAATTGTAAATGTAATTAATGATATAACCTCTAAAATTACATGTATAAAGTGTTCTAATAATATCAAAATACCATACCGTATCAAATGCTTTGGTAATATCTATGAACACTGCAATAACTTCTTGTTTGTTTGCAAAATATTCCAGAATTTCATACTCTAAATCAATGAGGTTATCAGTAGTAGTTCGGTTTAGTCGAAATCCACTTTGCTCGTTTACCAGGAGGTAATTTTCTGCTAGCATCCGTAGCAATGTTTTGTTAACTATTTTTTCTATGACTTTGCACATTATATTGGTGAGTGAGATGGGTCTGTATGAGGAAATTTCAGTTCGTGCGTTGTTAGGCGTTTGAGAATAGGTATAATTCTTGAGTTGCCCCAGGAAGTTGAAAAGACATTATTTTACCCACAAAGAAACTTAATTCCTGTAGCTGACTGTATATCATGTATCACAAAAAATTTATTTAACAATTTCTTTATAAAAGGTATAACTTAAAACCCTATCGAGCTACATCACAGAACATTTTCGGAATTAATATTCAATCATCAGTGCTAGCTGGATGTACATGTATTAAGCCACTAAATAATTGGGTAAAAACCGTTTAAATGTTGTTAAATTCACTTTGAGTAACATTATTTAACATTATAAACTAAGAGATTTAAGTTACAAGAGGACTATATAACATGGCAACGTAAGACTCCACTGGAGGTGTCTACGAGGACTTGTTGATAGCAACTGAGTTGCTATTAACAAGCAACAAGCGATGCTATTCGATATCGGTGCCGAACCTCCTGAATATATATATATATATATATATATATATATATATATATATATATATATATATATATATATATATATATATATATATATATATATATGATACAGTAGACTAGCGCAAAGCCTCGTACTATGTTTTCTGTATTTTATAAAATTTAAATAATATTTTTAAAATTAAATAAACTAACCTTATTATTTAATTATGATTTATATTTTAAACTAATTATATTATATTAAAAAATTTCAATAAAATATTATGTTTGCTTCTAACGCCACCTGCTAACGTATTAACAAAGTATACGTTGTTTACTTCTGATAGACCTGTCAAATTCAGACGAGGTATTAAATTAAAAATAAAAAATTTATATATAAATATGATTTTATAGTAAATTTGATAATTGTATAAACTTTGTAAGATGTTTAAAAATAATAATTATACTTATATAAAATTATTTTAAAACGAGAAGTGTTATAAAAATTTAAACAGATGATTCAATATTGTCATTAATTGGATGACATATACTTCATCTAATTTACTTACCGTTGTACGTCATCCGCGTCATAGCCCGTGAGGTGATATGATACCAACACGAAATATTTAGGCGGGAGGTGTGTTCTTTTTTAGAATCACTTTACCGAGTACACTGGCATTACAGCCACTAGACGTATTTTATTATATACGCGTAAAAATAATATTTAAAGATTTCTATCAACGTTAACTTAAAGAAATACACAATAATATGTTTCATTTAATTTGTATAAATGCATTATGAAGCGTTTTTATGAACAAAATTTGTTCGGAACATCCTGTAACTGTAATCGAACGAAGGTAATGTTTTGGCATATATTGGTAACACTTATTTGACAGTTGCGGTGTTGACTAATGTTAATAAGTAATGAAAAAAGTGTTGTTTTGTTTAAGTATTCCATTTTACATTCAAGCGGCTCAAATTGTTTTTATCAAGATTATTTTTAACTCTTGTTTTGTTTCTATTTATTTACACTAAATATTAATTTGTTTTGTTGTATAATCCACTTTTGCAATAATTATCTGACCTATTTGATTTAAAATGGATTCAGGATTTTTTTATACTTTGGCAACTATGTCAACTTCGATCTCTGTCAATGATAATGACGTGCAACGGTATTCGATCGCAATCGAATCTTTCATTGATACGATATTCTTTTATTTTTTTATTGTTCATTTAATGTATGCATTTTGTTAGTTATTTTCATGCTGTTTTTAATTTAAACCTTCTTCTTTTTGTCGTGCCTATCCATTTCGGATGTTGGCGACCAACATGGCAATCTGTATTTTGGATATACAGAAAAAAACGACTAGTAGTCGTCTACTTTAAAATGTATAATGTATGTCTGAATTGCCAATATAGATGAGTCAGATAAAATTAAATTATTAGAAGAATTGTTCACTAAATAATAAAAAAAAAACAAAATTTGTTTAATTTACTAATGTTTGTATTTTGAGAAAGATTTCCGAAGTGGAAACTGAAACGTCAATAAACGTACTTTTACCTTTAATTGTGGCTTATTCCCATTTAAATAGTAATTACTTTAAAATTCCACAAGAAAAAAGATTCAGAACAATATAAATTGATCGAGACTAGTGAATCGATGTTAGGAACGTTATTTTGTGACGCTACCCATGACACCTTCTTCTCGTGGCGCTAGTTCCGTGACGCTCGGTTTAGCATTTTATTATAGGTAGAGAAAAAAGTAATACAACGCCAGTACAGAGGCTTCATTTTAAAAATACAAACAAACATTTTATAATGTCATGACCCGACCGATTTGAAGAACGCTAGAGATTAAAAGTTAAATTTTAAAAGCAAGTATAATAATTATTATTAAAGTAAAATAATCCTTAAAAATTGTTATGTCATGATACCATGACTTTAAACATTGAAAAAGTTTTCTTAAATGGGAGAAGAACTAATTTCATTTTAAACAAGTTTTTATAGAATATATAAAAAACAAATTTCTGCGAATTTTTTTAAATATTTAATATCAACCATGATGATGCTTTAAAACAATAATATTAGAATAAATACAAATCAAGGTCGAACAAAGTTTAAATAATTAGTCACTAATTCCTTGCTATTCAATAGCGCGGTACCGCTTTCAAAAAATAAATAACTTAATTGCCTTACTGTAATGCGGACATATATGAAGTAAAATGTAGAATAAAGTACACGCATTTGATCATTAATTTCATCAGTTAATCCAAGAATAGTACAAGAGAAAAATAATAAATTTTTAGAAGTAAAAAATATCCTTTTAACGATCCAACCTAGTCTTTTTCTTTCATAGAACTATTATAATAATTTGTATTTGGAGAACGTAAAAGCAAAAACGAGAAAGGAGAAACTTAAAAATAAACATATCTTAACATAAAATTTCCAGAAAAAATAGTTAATATACTTTACTGCTATAAAACTATCGAAAACAGTCCTAATTAGAGGAGTCTGTGATATAAAATGACCAGTTTTCGGATTTTAGCCACTTTCATTTTCACTCCATTATATATGATCGCGTATTCTGTCACCAAAAGTAGTTCGATTGAATCTAACTTACCTTAGTACAAATGTGCAGATAAAAAAATTACAGTCCTTTGAAGTTAGAAAATGAAAATTGATTTTTCCAGTATATCGGAAACTGTTAGAGATTTTATATTGAAAATATACATGTGACTTTCTTATGGCAGGAATATCTTAAAAAAAAATAACAGTAAAATTTGTACACCCCATAAAACTTTTATTGGGGTCACACCCCATAAAACTTTTATTGGGGTCTTGTTCCCTTAAATCCTCCCCAAATGTTTTTATACGTTAAAATTAAATTATTATTGTGGTACCATTAGTTAAAGTACATTTTATGTGCTTCTTAAAGTTGTGGTCAAGCAAAATTAAATTCCAAACAATTCATGGCAATGTATAACCTCTTAGGATGTATTTAAAGAAGTTGTTATCTATTAAAAGGTTGTTTGCTATACAGAGAATCGCATAAGCATAATTAAATACCATGAGTTTAAATTGGATTAAGGTTGATCATGATATTTCGAAAAAAAATATAGTGGCATGTGCTACTATTAGAATTTTAAAATATAAACTATAGTAAAAATGTACGCATAGGTTTGATAAAACATCGAACATTGGTATATAGAACATTAATAAAACTATTGATGCACATAGAAACTAATTCCAAAAATATTAAAAATTTTCTTCGTCATTTTAGTATTTATTATGATTTAAACAGTTGATTTTTATTCAAAGATCGCATAATTGATATATTTTTAAAATGCAAATTTTTATACGTTCAGACACCAAATTTGCTCACCGATTGAAAAACTTTTACTACTATAGATGAAAGGTCAAAAACATTTGGCAAAGTTCTCTAATCATGCATACACAATCTGGAATTTCCGAATCTTTTATTAACAAAAAACAGTAAAAAAAATGCGATCATGATATTTCAGTTTCTTACAATATGTATTCTTATTGCATGTATTCTACATATATATATATATATATATATATATATATATATATTTATATATATATATAATATATAATATATATATATATATATATATATATATATATATATATATATATAATATATAATATATAATGTATAATATATAATATATAATATATAATATATAATATATAATATATAATATATAATATATAATATATATATATATATATATATATATATATATATATATATGTAGAATACATGCAATAAGAATACATATTGTAAGAAACTGAAATATGATGATTGCATCATATTTCTTTTGCCTAATGTTTTCTCTAAAAGAGAACTTTGCCAAATGTTTTTGACCTTTCATCTATAGTAGTAAAAGTTTTTCAATCGGTGAGCAAATTTGGTGTCTGAACGTATAAAAATTTGCATTTTAAAAATATATCAATTATGCGATCTTTGAATAAAAATAAACTGTTATAAATACTAAAATGACGAAGAAAATTTTTAATATTTTTGGAATTAGTTCCTATGTGCATCAATAGTTTTATTAATGTTCTATATACCAATGTTCGATGTTTTATCAAACCTATGCGTACATTTTTACTATGGTTTATATTTTAAAATTCTAATAGTAGCACATGCCACTATATTTTTTTTCGAAATATCATGATCAACCTTAATCCAATTTAAACTCATGGTATTTAATTATGCTGATGCGATTCTCTGTATAGCAAACAACCTTTTAATAGATAACAACTTCTTTAAATACATCCTAAGAGGTTATACATTGCCATGAATTGTTTGGAATTTAATTTTGCTTGACCACAACTTTAAGAAGCACATAAAATGTACTAAAACTTACACTGGAACTGACATTCACAGCGGTCACAACCTCATTTTAGTAGATTTTAGACTAAAAAGATTTATAAAAGTAAAAAGAGAAAAGGTGGCAAGAAAAAGAGACATCGCACAACTGAACAACCCTGAAAGGAAAAAAGAAATCGATACCTCAAAGTAACAGTGAGATAAGTCCCAAATTTTAGTTTTTTTAAGTACAGTATTTACATAGAATTGCTTAAACTCTATATTGGTAACACGGATATATATATATATATATATATATATATATATATATATATATATATATATATATATATATATATAGTGATATTTAAAGTCTTGGTGCGCCAAGCAATAATTAGCTAATTAATTTTTTTGATTAATTAAAATTATTTAAATTAGCAATAAGCAATAATAAAAGCAATAATTAGCTAATTAATTTTTTTGATTAATTAAAATTATTTAAATGATATGATTATGACTCTATCACAATTTTTAATTCTTTTATCTCAGGGTTAATTCGTGCTTCAATATCTATGCTATTACATGTGAAAGGTAAGGTCCAAAGAATACCGGAATAATAAAAAACACATATGATCTAACACTATATATTGAAATAAAAATAATAAAATAAATTCACACTCAAAAGTTTTCAATAAACAAATCTCATATAACGATTCTCAAAATTTTGTTCTACTTACGTGAACAATCAAAATTAATGGTACAAACAATATTAATTGAAATCTCAAAATTCCAAACTATTCTAACTCTCCTAATCAAAATATTTATATCCTTTCTAAATTAAGTGTAAAAATTGTGTTATCAATAAAAGAAAAAACTGCAGAAAACAAAAATATCTCTCTCTGATGATGAGTGGTCCAAATCCTTGTTCCTTGTAGACTATATTATCTCCTCTCAACCGCTCCCTATGTAATCAGCAATCTTACAACAGATTGTTGCAAGTATATCGTCCTTAATGATCTCCTTCAAAAGCATAAATCATTCAAATTATGATAGCCTTTCTCCTCTCGATAGACTGAATCTCTCGTTGGCCCGAGTGAAAAATGACTCTTGGAATATCTTCTCTTTACGATAAAACTGAATCTCTCGTTGGCCTGAACAGTGACTCTTGGAATATAAGTAGAAAAATATGACTTACAATATTTTGCTGCTTCAGCTTCTGTCAGATACACTAACTCCACAAAAACTCACTAACATTCAACACTACTGCTTGCTACTTCTCGGGAACCGCCAGAGAACAATCTCTGTTCGTCTTACAGACTTGAAAAACCAACTGATTATCTTTTCTCTCTCCTCAATCTAGCTAAACTTTCATTCCTACATACCTATCCCACCTTTTTCAATCTCCGCCAATCAAAACTCGTCACAATTCCCCCATTTTTTCATTTCGATAACAAACAAATTTGTACCTATAATTATAAAATTTCCTAAAACTTATTTACAAATAATATTTTTCTATAATTCTTAAAAACTAACAAAAACCTCTTTCTAAAATCTCTTCTATTGTCTTTAATCACTGCATTAATGTATTTGGAAAACCCGGTTCAATTGTCTTTTGGATTTCACTTAAAATTATGCGGGTCACTCAAGTATAACAAAGAAATAATTTATGTATAGCTTACATTTTGTTTAGTACAGGTAATCCAAGAATTTAATAACTTTCCTTCTTCGAAATGTTTGTTGTTTATTATCCTACTTATCTGAATTATTTTAATGTTTTTGAACTTTGAAATATTTTAATCAGCCCAATATTTTTTCTCGATTTTACATATCATAACAATATATATATATATATATATATATATATATATATATATATATATATATATATATATGTCAAATTTTGCACTGCAACGATTAAACTACTGTATTCCTTTTAAAAATCATACGCAGTGAAAACAACAACATTTTCGATGTCACAGTGATACTGGGAAATCTTGCCAATGCCACACAGTCAGATTAACAATGTTTAACATATGAATAACCGAATCTGAAAAAGTAACGTGTTTGTGTGAATGGTTTTCTCATTGGTTAAGTATGGTGAGCAAATTTAGAAGTAGGCACGCAAAAATTCTTAAGAGATATAATAATTTGGTTTTCAGGTAATGTAGAAGAGCAAGAGTTTGGCCTTGCTGAAACTGCTTGCAAATCTATAGCGGAATATACTGCAGAAGACATGGTTTCAATCCAAGTAACTCAAAAGATGTGGATGGTACAGATGAGAATCGTGATTACAATTTACTTGATGAAAAATCAAGTAAGATTTATTCTTTACTAAAAAATGTTTTTTATAAAAATGAATATCCGCATACACTCGATAAATTGAAGCTACCTTCCACTCAAGCTGATGATTTGAGCTACACCGATGAGTCAAATGAGATGTGTGGAGTAGAAATAATAGATCCGGGTCTACATGAAAAAAACTTTTAGAAAAAGGATGATTCATTTAGAGAAGTGAAAGAGACATGTAAAGAAGCATACGATTGCAACAGGGCAGAGCTATTTGTCGAGACTGGGCAGGTTACATGAAGTGCAGGAATAAAAGTGGAGAAAAGTGCTGGAGTATACACGTTATACTAAATTGTTCTGGGATACTAGGAACACTAATAAGGTTAACTGGTTTTGTGTGTTATATTAGGTGAAGTAAAATTAAAATTGTAAATGACCATGAAAGACCAGATTGTAATAAAGTACATCAAGCTGATGTAATTTAATAAAAAAATATTTTGATGACCATGAGTTTAAACCATCAATATCTATCAATCAATAGTAAATAAAGTACATTACCGATATCTTTTAAGGATAATTTAATTATCATTATCACGCACTCTTCACCGTTTGTTATTGATAAAAAAATTCCGTTCTAAAAATATTTTTCCAATATTTAAATACTTTTTGACCCTAAGTACAAAATAATATTTTTTTCCATCGACACGCAAATTTAAATTTAAAAAGATAAGTTAAAGTTAAGTCTCAAAATTTGCGTTTTGAAGAGTATGGATTGGTTGGTCGCCCATTTAATAAAAATACACTGTAATGGATAAACGATGAGAGGTATTTTTTAAACTTTTATATTCTGTCCTAACGTGATTATCCATATTTGTAAAAAGTATGCATTTGTATTATGGATCGTATTGAACATTTTTGTTAGTAGCACATGCACTTACACAGTCAAAAAAATTATAGACGAAGCCATTTTATTCATGTTGCCTGCCTTAAGCGGTGCCCTAGGGAGCTAGTGAAATCTGGAGATATCTAAGGAGCACGCTAAGGGCGCACTGCCGCGCCTGACAGTACTTTTTTTTTAAAATAAAAAAAGATTTCTCAGAAGAACTTTCAGAAATTAGTAATTTATAAATATAAACACAACGGAAATTATCAGAAATGCGACTCCATTCGCGGATTCTGTCTACTCCCCAAAATGCTGAGCCAGAAGATGTTTCGAGTGTAAGAGGCTCTGAGTCAGTTATCAAAAAAGTTCCCTCTGGAGCTATACATAGGAGTATAAAGGAGGTGACAAAAATAGCTGTGGGGCATAGATCACAGCAAATCCATATAAAACCAATGCAGGGGTATCGGCAAAACCCGAAGATAAAAAGATACCTTGAGCAAGTACCATTACCCCTCTGCAACAAAGAGTCGCTAAAAAACCTAGGATCTAAGTAAGTTATATACCAATGTCACAAAAGTATTCAAGAGGGCGACACATGTTCCACCCTGATATTGATGAGGAAGTAAATAGAAGGAGGAGATAAATAGAAGTAGATGAGGCTTCTATCGAAAGTAAGAATCATAAGTCATTATTTTCATAAAAAATGTTAAGTGCAGTGACCCTGTGCGTAAACTGTGCTCACAGGTATAAAAAAGATAGACTACTAAGGTAGTGCTGACTATGGAGGACTTGTGGGAGGAAGCATATTTAAATTTAGTCGATCCCAAAATGATCCATGGTCTTCACTCGAGTCGCTTAAAACGGGCTGAAACAATATCATGACTTGTGTATGAAAACAAAATCAAGACCTAAATACAGAACACTGGTTATTAAAAAAATTATAAGATCGTGAAGAACGTACAAATATTGGTCTACACGATCAACAAGGTCATCTCCAAAGCATTAAGGTCTTCTAATTTCTAGGCACATTATAGACTTTGACAGATCCTTCAAAACCACCAGACTCCTGCGGGCGAATCTCCAGAATATTAGGCGGAACCTACTGTTGCTTAGAGAAGGTTCGATATAGGTTTGATTAAAAAGCACATGGTGTTTACAAGGAAGAAATAAGAAGTCTATTGGACATTAGTAGAGAGCTTATATATAGCCGATCTGCCAAAGTTTCGAGGATCTCTATAAAATTCAAATGGCGTATCAAAACACTGTCGTTGAAAAATATCTATCTTGAAATACTATAAACACCAATGAAAGAGGTGAGTCATTACTACAGTGTTTTATGGAACATGATTGAGGTTGAGAGATACTAAAATAGGAAATAAACTAGCTTTCGCAATCTCACAAGCAACTTATAATATAAGTACATTATAAGTACTATAATTACTATAAGTACCTATATATTAGTATAGCCACTGTCTTGTTTAAACCATCGATACATATGTTTTGAAGTAACAGGTAATAAGCCTATCATGAAAACTCATCGTAATTCTCATTAAAAAACTGAAAAGCATATGAAGCAGATCTAGAATTTTGTTTAGGCAGTGTAAGCAGGGACGATAAGGCATACAAAGGACCTAGATGTGACCGTTAAACAATTCCAAGAGGTTGTCATCTCAGTGTTTAAAGATAACTTTTCGAAACTAGTGAGGAATTCCAATACGAAAGTACTCTTCAGACGTAAATTTAATTTTGCCAAAAGATTAGGGAGTAAGGTAATTCTCGTAGAGTTCTGACCGAATATAATAGGGATAAAGAAAAACAAAAAGATAACCATGGAAGAAGCGTTGTTGGGATATAAAACTCAAAAAATCTCTAAAGAAAACTGGCGCGTGACAGAAGAAGTGATAAAGCAACACAAATTTAAATGGAAAATAAAATTATTTAACCTATATAAATCACCTGATCGGGGGATTTATCTAATACTTCTAAAGAAAGAAAATGACCTTGTGTACAAAAAATTATGTATAATACAGGATGGTTTAGGATGGCTTTTATAATCCAAACCTGACAAAACAGGAAAGGAAAAAGCTAAATACTTGAGACCAAGTTTGATATCATTTGTATGAGTCCATGACTCAGTCAAATATGACTGATTATATGATTATTCCAATACATCAGGGATAGTATGAGGATGGAATAGGATTTTCTACGGAAACAGCACTATAACGTCTATATAGACAGCATTCGGTAAAATATATATTAACTTAGAACTCGTCAGATTGCAAATCTCCGAAAGTGAAAATTGAGCATTGCAAGCTACACCCACTTTAAAGAGTTTTCAGGCTGATTCTGATGACTCACTTAAAGACCCTGACGTTTTGCAGTCTAGTTCAGAAGGTAGCGTTGAATCAGAATCAGATGACAGTTCCTGAGCTTTTACTAAGAGTTGTAACAATAAGAACATTACTACAGCTGCTTCAATAGGTGCTATAGCTTCAACAAGTTCTGCAGTGAAAATTCCGATGAAACTTATAATGTTAAAAAAGGAAGATTTGGGATGCTCAGAAGCAACGAAACAAACACTAAAAACACTTTTATATTCGACCTAAGTGCGATGTGTGCCATAGGAAATGTAAAACATTGTTTAATGAGAATCAGCGGATATCGATAAACAAGCAGTACTGGTCGATGAATTGGCTCGAAAGAAGGATTTTTGTTTTATCAAATGTAACTGTTCATGATGTGAAAAGTAGGCGCGGTAGTGTAGAAAACACTCGAAAAAGGACATTTCATTATTTTTTAAAAAGAAATGGTAAAATCACAAAGTGTGCAAAAAAATTTTTCTGTGCACTCTAGGATATCATTCAAAGAACGACAAAATCATCACAAATGTTATGGTGGAAGAAGACCTTGAGAATATCGTACCTTTATTTGACAGAAGAGAAAAACATACAAAACACCTTGTTGTAGACGGAATTAATACAAAAACATGTTGAATCTTTTAACCCTTCTGTGTCCCATTATCGCAGAGAACATGCTCCTCTCAAGAGATATCTTCCGAGTAATATCACCATTCGAAGTATGCGTAGAGATTTTATTACAGTTCATCCAAATATAAAGTATTCGTATGAACTGTACAGAAAATGTGTATCTAAGGATTTAAATATTTCCTTTGCATCGTTGGGCTATGAGGAGTGTGAATTCTGCGAGTGTTTGAGAAAGCGGGAGTGCGAGAGTGGAGAAGGTCGTCCATTTTTCTTAGTTATATTCTCTTTTTGTTCCTATGTTTGCTGGGCGCATATCGCCCTTGGGAATGATCTGATTGTTATGTAGTATGTATGAATGCGATAGACAAGATTAATACATAAGATTAAATTGGTTTGCTACATATCAAAGTAAAATAGTGTGTTCAATAAAAAATTGTATTTGAAAACAACTTCAAATTTTGATGTCGAAGTGTCAAAACAAAAAATATTCAAAATTTGTGGTTTATTCCCAAAAACACCTTCATGAAAATAGATCATCGTGAGAACATATCTTACAAAGAAACAATCTAAGAACAATAATATCTAGGGGTTGAACGTGACTTGTGATTTTTAAAATCATCAATCTAATTATATGAGTCACTATTGCGTAAGAGTTTTTGGTAGTAATCATAATACCAGACTTGTGTGTGGTCGATTCCTATTCGTGTTTACCTTGTGCCGAAGGTTATTTTTATAAATGATATGAAGTTCTCACAGAAGATCAGTTATCTACCTACTATGATAAAAGTCGTTGTTTTACGGTGATGTGTGTTTACAAAGCTACGTTTCGGTTCAATTAAATTCCGCTTTGATTAGATAATAACTAGAAGTTAGTTTGTTTTTGATGTTATTATAGGACTGTAGGTAAGATATAATATAATAAGTATATCAAACAGCTTAAAATATATAAACATAACCATAATATATTAATTTACACTAAATATGTAACACCAAGCCGGGTATAAGATTTTGCGGCGAATTTTTGTACATATTTATTTATATTTTTTTTTATCAGCAATTATGTAGGTAAGTTTGATATTGCGCGTTACTAGTCAAAAATGTATCTCTGTATTGATTTTTGCTTGGGGATTTCAATTTGTGATTTTTTGAATTCTATTTTATATTGGTTGTATATTTTTAGAAAATAAAACTAGAGATAGAATAAAATATATGATACAGATTTATGTATATATATATATATATATATATATATATATATATATATATATATATATATATATATATATATATATATATATATATATATATACAGTGTGTCAGTAAAGTAGTAAAGTATGGAATAAATTCGATATTTCCTAAATAAAAAGCCTTTTTAAAAAAATCTAAAACACGTCGATTTTTAAATTTAATGTTCCACATTTTACAATAAAATTTCATTATACAAGGTGATGCACATTACAGTGATGGCGTCATCGGCTCTTTTTTTTTAAATGTAACACCCTGTATTTTATGACATTTTTAGATCGATAAAAATGAGCTGATTTCAAAAATGTATAATACTGGGGGCCTAACGGATATAATTTGAAATATATGCGCTTAGAAAATTAATTTTTATTGATTTATAATATTAATAAATTATAAATAAATTATATTAAATAACTTGAAAGTAATCCAGTAATTAATACATGACTTAATCTTAAATGTTCGAATTGTAGCCCTTGTTGTATTTGACAGTAACCCAAACGTTGTACAAATTCTTGTAGCACCTTGTTTATGCTTTTTTGAGAAATATTGTTTATTTCTTTACGAATTCTTATTTCTAAGTCTCCAATATTTGCAGGTTTCGTTTTATAAACAACATTCCTTAAATGACCCCACATAAAATAATCCAAAGGATTGAGGTCTGGCGACCTCGCTGGCCATTCAATATGCCCATGTCTCCTGTTCGGAAAAATTTCGTTTAGGTATCTTCGAACATCTAAAGCATAATGCGGAGGTGCACCATCCTGTTGAAACAATAAACTTTTATCAAAACCTCCAAGATTAATTGTACTGGAGAATAAATAAACTAAAGTACGTACGAGATATCCACTTAAAAACTGAAGGTATGCTGGCCCGTTTAAATTACCTTCGAAATAATAGGGTCCAATGATTTTATTTCTTACAATGCTAGCCCATAAGTTTACCTTTTGGGGGTATTGTTCCCGCATCCAGTTGGCGTTTTCTTTTGCCAGTATCTTCAATTTTGACGGTTGACCTCGCCATTTAATTTAAATGTAGCCTCATCAGAAAAAATAATATTTTGAACCAAGAGAGGGTTTCGGTGGCTGTTATCCATCATTATTTCGCAAAATTGTATTCTTTTATCTGGATCATCCTCGTTTAATTCCTGTACAACTATGCATTTTACTTACTTTACTTACTTTTACGTACTTTGTGTACCGTTGTTTTACAAACATCGAGATCACTACTAACCTTACGAACAGAAGTGTGCGCATCTTCTTCAAAAGCAAGTAGAACATCTAATGTTGTAACATAATTTACAGAGAGACGACCTGATTTGAGTGAATTTTCAAGCGTACCAGTTTCTCGAAATTTCTTTTCAATCTTACTTACTGTTGACTGCGTGATGGGTATTTCTGGATATTTATCATTAAATAAATTACACACTTTCATCTGAGTTCGCGATTATACCCAATCATCATGAGTATTTCAATTCTTTGCTTTACACTCAAATTCATTTCTACTTAAAATTAATTCTAAGCAATAATAGAGAACATTCACGAATTAAAACAATTATTGTACTACTTAATTGTTATTGAACATTACTAAAAATAATTACAGTTTATCAAAAACTAGAAGTAGGCTATTTTTTTGCAATTGATAATAAATCGTTTATTTTCTAAGCGTATATCTTTCAAATTATATCCATTAGACCCGAGTATTATACTTTTTTAAAATCAACTCATTTTTATCGATCTAAAAATGTTTTAAAATACGGGGTGTTACATTTAAAAAAAAGCCGATGACGTCAAGGTTAAATTTAAAAATCGACTTGTTTTAGATTTTTTTAAAAAGGCTTTTCATTTAGGAAATATCGAATTTATTCCATACTTTACGGACACACTGTATATATAAATTATAAATTAATTTATGATTTTTACACATTTACAAAATAAGCAGTTATTTACAATTATACAAATACATATACGATAGGAATGGTCTAATGCTTCTAATGATTGGTATTAGAAGAAAATCAGCAAGATATTATGTTTTGCAGATGATCAAGTGCAAGATGATTTTATGCTCGTCAAGATTATGATGGCTTGATGTGACAAGGAAATTAATAGGAGTGCAATAAATGGGGTTTATGAGTACATGTAGACAAAATGTTATATCTATGCATCGGATGACAACAATAAAGATTGTAGACATGTGGCATGAAGGAGAAAGTCACGGATATTGACATATGAACCATACATGTTCAGGTCATAATCAACACCCTTAGGACACCAGTAGCCCTTATACCAATTTTTTTAAAAATAGTATCAATAGTCTATCGATTCGCAAAATTGCATAAGGGAGAAAAGTTTTTACAAAAGATTTTCTTTGCACAAGAAAATTCAATTTTCTCGCAAATTTCCTCAGAAAACCCCACAGTTTTCACATATTTTAATTTACTTGATTCTATCTTTCGGAACCCTGAAAGAAGTTGGAGATAAATCACAGGATATTACTACTTTATTCCATGGGAACCATTTCGTATGTAAATCTATACATATTATCAGAAGAAAAATATACTACCTTTGGACTGTACGGAGGTTGAAGCCATAAAGGTGTAGTCTTCTATTGTGAATACAAGGTTTTGCATTAATCCAATGATTATAATAATGAGTTTAACATGATGCGTCCTTTTCTGTAAAGTGAATTAATTTCTTAACGATTATTAATTATCTTAAGGTTATATTTAATATTTTCTTCTTTGATTTTGTTTTATTTTAGTAACCTTTGTTCTTTATGATCAGATGGTTTAAGCATGTAGACTTTTCAAAATGCTACCTAGATGACCTAATTCTGTTTCTTCTTCTAGTTCATCGCTCCCGATGAGATGCTGACTCTAAGATTAATTCAATGTTTTATCGTGCATGCTTATATCACAAACAAACTAAACTACTACAAACAATATGTAACATCCGCGTTTCTACTTTAGTTGGCAAATGGTGACATAACAAAATTTCTTCGATATTAGCGGTAGCATATCCGAATGTTTCTTAACATTTAAAAATTCCAATGGCAACAACATTACTCCAGTCTGACTTCATTATCTCTTATTTCAAAGTCTACGTTTGCTTTCCCAACTTTGATGGTGATAACTCAATTATTTTTCACCAAAAGATTGCCAAATTTAATAAACCATGCATAATATTCACAGAAGTCGAGTTATGGAGTCTATTGTGATGTATATATTTAGATCCACTTCTTCTTCTAGTACCGACTACAATAATTGTTGGCTATAACCATTAAAAATTCGTCTCTATCTTCTACTTTTCTTAAAAGCGTATAAGTGTTTACCCGGTCCAGCCGCGAATGTTTTCAGCCAGGATATTTTTGTGGTCTACCACGACCTCTTTTTCTTACGATTTTACCCTTCATAATTAGCTGCAACAACGCGTACTTTTCATTTCTAAGTATGTGTGCCAAATATGCTGTCTATCTCCTTTTAATGGTGGTCAAAAGTTCTCTGTTGTCTCTATCCATTCTGTGTAAAACCATTTTGTTTGTAATATAATCGGTCCATGGCATTTTCAAAGTTATTCTAAATAGAATGACGGTATTAGATTTTTGTTTTGATAAAGTGCAGCAACAACCGCTGATACGTATTTCGACCTTCTTAGGTCTCTTCAGAACGGTATAGTCACTGCTCTGAACCAAAACAAAAATCTCTCCCGTCCTAGACAATAGTTATTAAAATAACTATATACGGACGTAACTACGCCATCTAAAAACAAAAAGAGAAATCAAACGATTTCTACTTGGCGAAACCGAATTCAAATCTTAACCACTGTGTTTCCTTCGCAAATTTTAGGAAACACAGTGGTTAAGATTTGGACTTATTGGTGCCGTCTATTGTGTAGTTCTTAAATTCAGTATTTCTTTTCTTCCTTTTGTCAAACTGTTATATATTTATTATCTATTTATTATTTATCTATCTATTATTCTTTTATTATTCATATCCTTACCCACCCCAATACCCCTTCTGATTCTGAGCAACGCGGCCTTTTGTAATGTTATTGTGTACCATCAGTTTAGCACCACCCGATCTTCTTTTCTTTCACCACCTGAGCTGTTTTTCGTTACAAAATGAGCGAATCAGAACTTTGTGGTTGTAATGGTAATGTTGATTATAATAATTATTGAATGTTTCTTGCCAAAGAAAAATATTTTTCCTTCAAAATCGAACTTTCCGTGTATATCCTTTTCCACTAAATAATAAAATAAACCAAATCGTTTGGGAATTAAAAAAAAGTGAGGAAAAAAATTTAATATGAAATGGATGATTCAGCATAAATTTGATTAATATTTGTTCCTCCCATTTACTGCTGTTTAACATTACTTATACTTTTATCAGTTGCCCATTTTGGGAATTCAAATTAAGCTGGTTAGGGCCCTCAATGAAGAGTGTAAATACTACTGACTAGATGGATCAAGCAATCCAAAGTCATTAAAAAACATATGGATTCAAAGAATGATGGGAACTTTAAATTATTTACCTCCTCTGACTCTTTTTGCCTTTGATAAAACTTTTCGATATTTATCCTTGTCCTATTTTCCACAAATTATAGAAAAACTCATTAAGCTATTTAATAATTTACTCCACAAGGAATCTACGTTCCTGTAGTTGGCTGTATACCATATATTAAAAAATTAATTAAAATCCTTTGTAAAAAGGATTCCATCATCAGTGTCTAGGAGTACATGAATGTAGCCACTAAATATATGGGTAAAAACTCGTTAACAAATAATTAGTTACATTAGTTTGACAGTATTTCTTATAAATTAATAGGATGTTAAAGTTACCGTTGGATTAGGTAACATGGCGACATATGACTCCACGTTGAAGTTGCTAGTCCTGAGACGATGTGTCTACGAGGACTTTATGGGTTTTGATTATTTTTTTAATAATTTACTGGTAAACATTACTATAAAAACTACTAAATAATTACTAGTTTAAACCAACAAATTAACTACCTTGCGAAGTCCCCTATTAGATGTTTCCTGGCAGGACAAATTGAGCATCGTTTCAGAACAGAATACAAGCCCTTTTAACTTCTTCTTTCGTTAATTCACTCGGGGTTTTTAAGGATTTATATTTGAGATTTTTATACATTGTAACATATTGCATGCAGTTACATTTAAACAGACTATGGTTAATTTCTGTTGCTCTAGTTAATAGAGAAATGCCACAAGAAAATAATTCCAGAACTCTGTAAGTATAAAATACTGATATGTGTGAATTAAATAAAAAATTGCAGTATCTTTTGATTTATCTCCAGGTGCAACTGACCAATAATCTCTCTAAAGTCTGTCTTCGTTTCCACTGCTACATGTTTTGTCTTTGTTAAATCATCCAGTAGAGCTGGAACGGATGACAGACTGGGATAAAATAAAAAATAAAAATAAAAATAAAAATAAAAACGTTTATTGCCATTCTAAGATATTTACATGTCAAAACTTAAGATATTTTAGCCTTCTTTCTTCCTCGACGTCCCGCTCGTGCACCGCCAGCTCTTGAAGATTTCTCCTTTCGGTTCCTGGATTTTCCTGGGTGGTGTCCTCGTCTGCTTCTGTAGGTACTAAAATCGGCAAACGTACCTACTTCCCTGCACGCCTGGTTAGACCCTGATCAGGTGGTCGATCAGTCTATGGGTGGATCTGTGTATCCTCTAGATCCTGTTCTTCTCGAGGATATCCCTGGTCTTTCGCAGTCTTCGAGTGGCCTGGTTGAAGAACCACCTGGTTCTGTTCTCGGCCACTTCCCTTAGTGGCGTGTATCCTAACCTGTTCTTGATTGTCGCGTTCGTAACTCTATCCTCCCATGCTGTTCCGTCGATGATTCGGTAGCATGAGTTCTCAGTTGCTTCCAACTTTTTCCAGTGTGATTCCGCAATGGAGCTCCACACTGGTATAGCATACAGAATCACCGACCTAACATATGCTTGGTAGAGTTGAATTTTCTTCGCCTTCGAGAGTGGACTGGACCTAAAAATGAAAGGAAGTATTAGTTTTTTAGCTGCATTAGCTTTTACCTTAGTTTTTTGTGTATGCACCCGGAAGTTGAGTTTTCTGTCGAGGTGGACTCCTAGGTATTTGACCGTCTCTGTTTCCTGAATTCTGTTGTCTCCTACTGTGATCTGGTTCCGTAGTTGTCGTCTATCCTGGCCGAAAATGATGAACTGCGTTTTTTCTGCGTTGATCTTGATTTTCCATTTTTCGGTGTAGTCCGTGATTCTTTCCAGGTGGCTCTCCATGTTATCTATGATTCTTCTTTCGTCTTTTCCGGATGCATACACTGCTGTGTCGTCTGCATACAGGGCTGTAGAAGTCCTTGGATCTGTAGGGAGGTCTGAAACAAAAATGTTATATAAAATGGGTGATAAAATGCTGCCCTGAGGCATTCCTTCCTGGATTTCTTGAATCGTCGACATCTTTTGGTCAGCTGAAACTTGGAATGTTCTATTAGATAGATACATGTCGCAGATGTTGATGAGGTAGTGTGGAAGTCTAGCCTTGTCCATCTTGTAGATTAGTGCCTTCTTCCAAACCGTGTCGTAGGCTTTCTCTATGTCCAGTATGGCTAATCCTGTCTTCTGTTTCCTGTTGAATTTTATCTTCGTGTCGCTGATGATCCTTGCTAATTGGAGTTCGCAGTTTCTTCCTTTTCTGAAACCAAACTGGTCTTCTTGGATGACTCCTCTTCTTTCTGTATGCTTCACCAGTCTCTTGTAGATGATTTTTTCTAAGATCTTTCCCATCGTTTCCAGGAGTGATATGGGCCTGTAGCTTTCCGGTCTTCTTCCATCTTTCCTTGGTTTCAGAAGAGGTATAATCTTGGCGTGTTTCCAGTTGTTTGGAAAATGTCCTTTTTCCAGGCAGTATTTGAAGATATAGTACAGCTGTACTATGATCTTCTTTGGAAGTTCCTTGAGGGTGATGTTGTGGATTCCTTCTTGTCCTGGTGCTCTGCTTCCTTTCAGTTTCCTGATGATTTTTGCAACTTCGCTTGGGCTGATATGGTCTTCCTCGTCTATTTGGAACTCGTTCCTTCTTCTGATCCTGTTGTATTCTTGC
Source organism: Diabrotica undecimpunctata (assembly GCF_040954645.1). Classification (NCBI taxonomy): domain Eukaryota; kingdom Metazoa; phylum Arthropoda; class Insecta; order Coleoptera; family Chrysomelidae; genus Diabrotica; species Diabrotica undecimpunctata. The sequence continues at coordinate 141,864,787 of NC_092803.1, forward strand.
TCGACTTTCCTCTTTGTTCTTGCATCCGACATATCCTGGTTTTGTCTGTGTGTGGCTGCCATCTTCCTTGATATTGCATCAACTTTTCCTTGGGTGTCGTAGTGTGTTCCCTCGTTGTCCATGATTTGTGGCATCTTTTGTTTTCCTCTTCTTCTTGCCTTCAGCATTTTCCAAACGTTTCCATGGTTTTCTTCAGCTCTTCTGATGTTGTTGTGCCACTGGTTTTCAGTAAGACTTCTCAGTCTTACTCTTATTTCTTCGGATAGGATGTCTCCGTAGTCCTTGAATTCCTGTCTTCTGGTTCTTTGGAATGCTCGTCTGGCCTTGTTTCTATCCTTGATGATGTCCTGTAGCTCTGTTGGGATGATCAGTCCTCTGTTGTTCGTCATGGATTTTGGGATGTTGGCTTCCATTGCTCGTTGGATTCTTCTTGTGATTTCTTCGATCTTTTCTTCTACTTCTTCTGTTGATTGGAATTCTCTCTTCATTTCCATTTGGTTTAGCTGTCTTCTGTAGTTAGGCCAGTTAGCATCTTTCCATCTCCATCTTTCTACTGGTTCTATCCTTGGCAAGTCGACTCTCGATGTCATCCTTCCTATTACTGGTTTGTGGTCCGAACTGCATTCGAAGTATGTTCTGACGTCTTCCATTATTACATCCTTGGTGATGAACAGGTCCAGTGTTGAGTTGTTGTGTTCTCTTATTGGATTGATCCTTGTTGGTTCGTCTGGAGCGAATAACATCCTATCTCTGTCCTCGCAGTATCTTAGTAGAGTTGTTCCTGGTGCTGTGTCCGTCATACATCCCCATGCTGTGTGTTTGGCGTTGAAATCTCCTGCTACGACTACGGTTGGTGCAGAGTTAAGTAAGGCATCCAGTTCTTCTATGGCTAGTTCTTCCGAGTGTTTCCTGTAAATTGAAAAAATATTAGCTATACCTACTTTGATTCCAACACTTTCGAAGTGGTGTGTGTCTATCAAAACTTGATTCCATTCTATGTTGTTCTTAACATAGATGGCTACTCCTCTGTCGTTTGGTTCGTCTCTTCTTCCGAATCCATCGTAGTTTGTTATTCTTGGAAGTTGGGATTCCGTCATGTATCTTGTTTCAGACAGGCATATGACATCTGGGTTATGTCTTACCACTGTCTCTCGAGCTTCGACCTCGTCGAGGTCCATTCCTGGAGCCGCCTTCATGACAATTTTCTTCGTAACCTCAGACTTCTTTGTGAAGGTATGGAAGGCCGTAGAGGTTGAGATGAAATCCTGTTTTAATTTTTCGTAATCTTCGTTGGTCCTAAGGTACACCCTTGTACCTGCTTTTCCGGAAGGTGATATCTGAAAGTTATTGTGCCCCAATAACTTTGTTATTTCTTTGATGAAAGTTGAATAACTCCCTATTTGTCCTGCTATGACAAGGGGAGGTACTCTTTCTTTCCTGTTGTTGGCTGTTGGAGTGGCTTCTTCCGTGTTGATTGTAGATAAAACTTGATAACGGTTTTTAGTTGTAACCGTTCCGCTAGTTGTTGGTCGCTGTCTTGCACCTGCGATGTTTTCGTGGGAGTTTCTTCTTTGACATTTAACTGCTTGGAAGGGTTCCTCCTCCATGATTTCAATATTATTGGAAGCCATTGTTGCTGTGGTTTCTTCTACTGAATTTTCGACTTGTCCTATTTCGGTATCTTGTAACTGTTCCTTATCCTGGGCGGGTCCACCTCTCCTTGAGGTGGGCCTGAAGCTTCTATTCTTGAATAGTTTCCTGTGAAGTGGGAATTCTCGTCTTATTGGACTGGAAGCTGAAATTAGATCTGCAATTTTGTTAGTAATAACAGTTTTATCGTCTTTTTTAGTCTTGAAAAAGACTAAATCAGAGATATCCTGATTTTTCTTACATGAGAACAATTCAGTCAACGTAAACCGTTCAGTTTACCGCCGACTGGTTTGGGTTGGGGTAGCTGTTGTGTCGGTAACTAGAGTAACTCCCATCTCTTTCTAGAGAGGGAGAAGGCAAGTTATCCGCTCTATCCGTCGCTTGGTGGAGTGACCTCAGAGAGTAAGGCTCTCTGTCGGAGGCCATTGTGACCTAGCTAGGGATTAATGCCTTTTTAAAAGAATAAAACAGTAATAATAAAGTTTATTAAACAAGTACACAGTATATATAACAAGAAGAAAATGATATAATATATAACTTATATTAAGAACCTGAAAGAGACGTATAATTATCTCCAGATCCGGAAATCGGGAGAATAATTATACCAATTAGTTCTAGACTAAGAATCTGAAAAGTAATGAACGTTATTTATTAACAATAAATCAAATATAAACAAATTTGAAATTAATAACTAGGGAGAATGTCACCTGTCAAAATATTTTGAGTGGGAAGGAGTTGAGTTAGGGACTTGGGATAAGGACTGGGATGTCGGTCGTTATGCCAATCGGAATAATCAGCAATAAAAAGGGGAAGAAGTACACTGTAAAAATAACTACAGGCAAAAATTCAAATTATTTTCCAACAGAATTTTATAAGTCAATCGGACCTGTAGGAAATAAACAAATAGTGGCAAATAGGCATAAATAATAATATATATCAATTCGAAAATGAAATAAACGACAAATATTATGGTCACAAAATAATAAAAATTGAAATTTTTAACAGTGTAGCATAAAAATAAAATATAAATTCAAAGGTAGGAAAAAAAGTATAAGTATTTTTAATAGTGTACCTGGAAAGAGAAACAAATAAAAGAAATGGTATACAAGTTATATATATCAAGGAGTTATATTCAAATATATAAGTAGCAATTACATATATATCAAAGTCAAAGAAATACAAGTAATTTTAATAGTGTACCTGGGGAAAGAAACAAATAAAAGAAACAGCATACAAGTTTATATATACAGATATATCAAAGTTATATTTAGAGTTTAAATATACAAGTAGCAAAATACATATATATCAGAGTCAAAGTACAAGTACTTACGTTTGCAGTGTACCTGAAATAAAAGGGGAAATAAAACACAGTTTAAATCGTTTATTTTCACAAGTAAATATATAGCAATATATATATCCCTGAAAGAGAAAAATAAAACACAAAAGGTAGTCTTTATTTAACCTCAAAAACTATGTAAAAGGATATATGCACGTTCGGTGACTAAGTCCCGTTAAGTAGGGACTTAGCAAATCTGTAAGAGAATATTTTCTTACATGACTTGTAAGAATGCCGAAATAATCAGAATTTTGACTAAGTCGAAAAACACAGATTAATTCGGCGAAAAATGGCGACGCTCTTAAAGGAATTTATTAGCAAATTTGACTAAGTCAAAAAGCATAGATAAATCCTTCAAAAATGGCCGCCGTGGTTTGTAGACAAACCGTAGTTAAAGATGTGGAACGTTAGGTTCCGGGTTTTAGAGGTGAGCTGAAAGAAAAACAAGAACTCTCTAGGAACTGAATCAACCAGAGGATCTTACTTGCCTAGAAGGCTGGACCAGCGGACATATCCTGACCCGGTCTGATTTCCTGTAATAATAATAAAAATAAAAATAAAAATAAAAACGTTTATTGCCATACTAATATATTTACATTTCAAAACTTAAGATATTTTAGCCTTCTTTCTTCCTCGACGTCCCGCTCGTGCACCGCCAGCTCTTGAAGATTTCTCCTTTCGGTTCCTGGATTTTCCTGGGTGGTGTCCTCGTCTGCTTCTGTAGGTACTAAAATCGGCAAACGTACCTACTTCCCTGCAAACGCCTGGTTAGACCCTGATCAGGTGGTCGATCAGTCTATGGGTGGATCTGTGTATCCTCTGGATCCTGTTCTTCTCGAGGATATCCCTGGTCTTTCGCAGTCTTCGAGTAGCCTGGTTGAAGAACCATCTGGTTCTGTTCTCGGCCACTTCCCTTAGTGGCGTGTATCCTAACCTGTTCTTGATTGTAGCATTCGTGACTCTATCCTCCCATGCTGTTCCGTCGATGATTCGGTAGCATGAGTTTTCAGTTGCTTCCAACTTTTTCCAGTGTGATTCCGCAATGGAACTCCACACTGGAATAGCATACAGAATCACCGACCTAACATATGCTTGGTAGAGCTGAATTTTCTTCGCCTTCGAGAGTGGACTGGACCTAAAAATGAAAGGAAGTATTAGTTTTTTAGCTGCATTAGCTTTTACCTTAGTTTTTTGTGTATGCACCCGGAAGTTGAGTTTTCTATCGAGGTGGACTCCTAGGTATTTGACCGTCTCTGTTTCCTGAATTCTGTTGTCTCCTACTGTGATCTGGTTCCGTAGTTGTCGTCTATCCTGGCCGAAAATGATGAACTGCGTTTTTTCGGCGTTGATCTTGATTTTCCATTTTTCGGTGTAGTCCGTGATTCTTTCCAGGTGGCTCTCCATGTTATCTATGATTCTTCTTTCGTCTTTTCCGGATGCATACACTGCTGTGTCGTCTGCATACAGGGCTGTAGAAGTCCTTGGATCTGTAGGGAGGTCTGAAACAAAAATGTTATATAAAATGGGTGATAAAATGCTGCCCTGAGGCATTCCTTCCTGAATTTCTTGAATCGTCGACATCTTTTGGTCAGCTGAAACTTGGAATGTTCTATTAGATAGATACATGTCGCAGATGTTGATGAGGTAGTGGGGAAGTCTAGCCTTGTCCATCTTGTAGATAAGTGCCTTCTTCCAAACCGTATCGTAGGCTTTCTCTATGTCCAGTATGGCTAATCCTGTCTTCTGTTTCCTGTTGAATTTTATCTTCGTGTCGCTGATGATCCTTGCTAATTGGAGTTCGCAGTTTCTTCCTTTTCTGAAACCAAACTGGTCTTCTTGGATGACTCCTCTTCTTTCTGTATGTTTCACCAGTCTCTTGTAGATGATTTTTTCTAAGATCTTTCCCATCGTTTCCAGGAGTGATATGGGCCTGTAGCTTTCCGGTCTTCTTCCATCTTTCCTTGGTTTCAGAAGAGGTATAATCTTGGCGTGTTTCCAGTTGTTTGGAAAATGTCCTTTTTCCAGGCAGTATTTGAAGATATAGTACAGTTGTACTATGATCTTCTTCGGAAGTTCCTTGAGGGTGATGTTGTGGATTCCTTCTTGTCCTGGTGCTCTGCTTCCTTTCAGTTTCCTGATGATTTTTGCAACTTCACTTGGGCTGATGTGGTCTTCTTCGTCTATTTGGAACTCGTTCCTTCTTCTGATCCTGTTGTATTCTTGCTCGACTTTCCTCTTTGTTCTTGCATCTGACATATCCTGGTTTTGTCTGTGTGTGGCTGCCATCCTCCTTGATATTGCATCAACTTTTCCTTGGGTGTCGTAATGTGTTCCCTCGTTGTCCATGATTTGTGGCATCTTTTGTTTTCCTCTTCTTCTTGCCTTCAGCATTTTCCAAACGTTTCCATGGTTTTCTTCAGCTCTTCTGATGTTGTTGTGCCACTGGTTTTCAGTAAGACTTCTCAGTCTTACTCTTATTTCTTCGGATAGGATGTCTCCGTAGTCCTTGAATTCCTGTCTTCTGGTTCTTTGGAATGCTCGTCTGGCCTTGTTTCTATCCTTGATGATGTCCTGTAGTTCTGTTGGGATGATCAGTCCTCTGTTGTTCGTCATGGATTTTGGGATGTTGGCTTCCATTGCTCGTTGGATTCTTCTTGTGATTTCTTCGATCTTTTCTTCCACTTCTTCTGTTGATTGGAATTCTCTCTTCATTTCCATTTGGTTTAGCTGTCTTCTGTAGTTAGGCCAGTTAGCATCTTTCCATCTCCATCTTTCTACTGGTTCTATCCTTGGCAAGTCGACTCTCGATGTCATCCTTCCTATTACTGGTTTGTGGTCCGAACTGCATTCAAAGTATGTTCTGACGTCTTCCATTATTACATCCTTGGTGATGAACAGGTCCAGTGTTGAGTTGTTGTGTTCTCTTATTGGGTTGATCCTTGTTGGTTCGTCTGGAGCGAATAACATCCTATCTCTGTCCTCGCAGTATCTTAGTAGAGTTGTTCCTGGTGCTGTGTCCGTCATACATCCCCATGCTGTGTGTTTGGCGTTGAAATCTCCTGCTACGACTACGGTTGGTGCAGAGTTAAGTAAGGCATCCAGTTCTTCTATGGCTAGATCTTCCGAGTGTTTCCTGTAAATTGAGAAAATGTTAGCTATACCTACTTTGATTCCAACACTTTCGAAGTGGTGTGTGTCTATCAAAACTTGATTCCATTCTATGTTGTTCTTAACATAGATGGCTACTCCTCTGTCGTTTGGTTCGTCTCTTCTTCCGAATCCATCGTAGTTTGTTATTCTTGGAAGTTGGGATTCCGTCATGTATCTTGTTTCAGACAGGCATATGACATCTGGGTTATGTCTTACCACTGTCTCTCGAAGTTCGCTGATCCTTAGCCTCAGTGATGCTATGTTGAACTGGAGAATCTTCAGGTGTTTATGGTTCATTGTAGATCTCTTCATACTTCATGAAAACCATTGCTTTTTCGGCAAATGATTTTGCTTGTAACAATTCTCTCTTCATATCCTGAAGAATTGCCATCATTTTTTGGACATTAACTACTTCGTTAATTTCCGCCCAGGTGCTTTTGATTCCGTCATTCCTTGGTGACTGTTGTTCTCCTTTGCTTGCTTGTGCATATGATATGCCACTAGAGATCTTCCTGAATGTTGAAGGATGGGGCGCTGGTGGAGCTGTCTTCTGAGGCTGGTTCCTCGCTCTTCTTGCTGCCTGTCTATCGAGATATTCAATGTGCTTGCTGCACATAGGATAATTGGAAGTGTGTGCCTCCTGGCAGTTGCAACACTTTACTTTATTTATCTGTCCTTTCGGTAGAGGGCAGTGTCTTGTTTGATGTCCATTGGCACACTTCATGCATCTGGGCTGCTTGAAGCAATTTCTGGCTGAATGTCCGAACTCCTGGCAGTTGTAACACTGCGTTGCCCTGGAAGGTTTGGAGTAGGCGTCCCATTTCACTCTGATGTTTTGCACTCCATTAATTTTCTTTATTTCTTTTAAGTCTTGCTGCTTGTCGACTTGTAGTAAGTAGGAGCTACTTTGTGCTCCTGGCTTCCTGGTTTTGAGTTCTGTAACCTTTCCGATTATGCCTTGCTCTCGTAGATCGGCTTCGACCTCGTCGAGGTCCATTCCTGGAGCCGCCTTCATGACAATCTTCTTCGTAACTTCAGACTTCTTTGTGAAGGTATGGAAGGCCGTAGATGTTGAGATGAAGTCCTGTTTTAATTTTTCATAGTCTTCGTTGGACCTAAGGTACACCCTTGTACCTGCTTTTCCGGACGGTGATATCTGAAAGTTATTGTGCCCCAATAACTTCGTGATTTCTTTTATGAAAGTTGAGTAACTCCCTATTTGTCCTGCTATGACAAGGGGAGGTACCCTTTCTTTCCTGTTGTTGGCTGTTGGAGTGGCTTCTTCCGTGTCGACTGTAGTTAAAACTTGATAACGGTTTTTTGTTGTAACCGTTCCGCTGGTAGTTGGTCGTTGTCTTGCTCCTGCGATGTTTTCGTGGGAATTTCTTCTTTGGCATTTAACTGCTTGGAAGGGTTCCTCCTCCATGATTTCGATATTGTTGGAAGCCATTGTTGCTGTGGTTTCTTCTACTGAGTTTTCAACTTGTCCTATTTCGGTATCTTGTAACTGTTCCTTATCCTGGGCGGGTCCACCTCTCCTTGAGGTGGGCCTGAAGCTTCTGTTCTTGAATAATTTCCTGTGAAGTGGGAATTCTCGTCTTATTGGACTGGAAGCTGAAATTAAATCTGCAATTTTATTAGTAATAACAGTTTTATCGTCTTTTTTAGTCTTGAAAAAGACTAAATCAGAGATATCCTGATTTTTCTTACATGAAAACAATTCAGTCAACGTAAACCGTTCAGTTTACCGCCGACTGGATTGGGTTGGGGTAGCTGTTTGACGTCAGTCGCTCGGACCTAAGCCAAGAAGCAGGAAAATAGACTGTGATACTATGGTCAACCTTCCAGTTGCGAGTCTCACCGTCTACTGATTTCCTGGCCGTCGTGCACTTCTTTTATGCATGAAAAAGTAGGTCAATCGTAACGGTCGTTTTGGACCTTTTTACGATTGGCCAGGCACGACGACCAATGCCCAATTTTCAGAATTATCATTGGCTGCAGCTCGGATGCATTTCGACCAACGATAATTCAGAAAATGAGCAACAGACTTCTGAATTATGATTGGCTGCAATTACTGTTGCCATTTGACCAATCACAATTCAGCAGGCTGGGCGACAGTTGTTCCCGTGCGCTCTCATTAACTGACCAATCGGCGCACCGGACACATCTCAAACACACAGGAAAAATTGTCCATTGGTTGGAAATAATAATATTTTCAACCTTTCGACAATTTAAATTTCCTATTGGTCCGATGCTATGGAAAATCCATCTTACTACGTCATAATCCCAAAGACAAAGGATTTTTCTGTATAAAAGAAGGTGGATTTTCTATCATCGGCCAGTTCGAGCTCACCCTCGTATTTTAAGACTCTAGGTTCGGTGCTAGTACCCACCTAGAATCTGCCGTTTTATTTTACCTTTGCTATTGTTGATATTGATATTTTTATGTGCATTTATTTGATATTTATATATTGATTTTTGTGTATTTTTCTGTACTTTCTGCTGTGGTATTTCCTTGGATCACGCACAGCGAAAGTACACATATATTTTGTGCTATATTGCATTTGTTTTATCTGTCGAATATATTTGTTGCGATATTTCTACTTGTAGATCATACGCTCCGAATCTATTCTCATTTATTTTCACGCTATTTTATTATTGCTGATATTTTACTGTTGGATATATTCGAAGCGATATTTCTCCTAGAGGATCATACGCTTTGGTGTATCATATTTTTCTTGTTATTTTATTATTACATTTTCTGTCGTTAAATATCCTCATTGCGATATCTCTCCGAGCGGAGACCATACGCTTTGAGATATTATTATATTTTTCACTTGTGCTTTCTTTCCGTAAGTTAAAGGAACACAAGATTTTTTCGAGGATTCCTTCCGTAAGTCAAGGAATCTCTCACATTGCCAATTTATTGTTGCATATCATTGTTATTTTCTCCTTTTGTGTACACAAAACTTTTCTAATATCTATATATACCATATATATACATTTATCTCTGTATTTCGTGCAGATAACGTTCTTGTGGAACCTCTGTTATACAGATTACGCACAAGAGACGTTTGCACTTGTATTTATTGAACTGCATTTATTTCTTATTGTCACTTTTCGATATATATATATATACTTGTACATTGTGTCTGAGGTTTATTGTGGCATTTTACTTACGTAATCAAGCACTGCTAGCCTCAGACAAGCGGAATTGTGATAGTTTACCTCTGAAACATACACGACTCCGCCATATCTCTCCGTATACAATCAGCAACGACCCAAATTGCTCGACGGAAAATGGTGGACACTCGTGGAACATCCAGGTCCAGTTCCGCTGACCGAAAGAAGCCCGTAGAGCAGGAGACGAGCCAATCCGCCGCCATCCACGCCTCTCGGCAACATGGCGCCCAACTCAAAACAGACGAACCCACTCCCCAACAGGAGTCAACAACAGGAGGTCCATCCACGAGCCAAACTCAAGCATCACCTGAGACGTGGATTAACACCCTCCTTCAAGCCCTGACAGCTCTGCAAATGGTACAACCGACCCAGACCAGACCACCCAAAATATGGACATCCAAACCACCCAGATTTGAAGGAAGAGAGACGGAGATTCCAACCCAATTCCTAGCAAGAATCGAGGACTTCCTAACCAAACACGATGTGGAAACAGACGACTGGGTGGATTACATAACTACTAACTCACTACATGGAGATGCACGGTCATGGGCAGAGAGTCACTATACAACCGGGATAGGTTATCAGACTTTTAAGACTCGATTCCTAGAAAAATTCGACGATCCAGCCCTCTTATCCGCCCTGACCGTCAAACTATATGGACAGCATCAGAAAAACGAGCCAGCCGACGAATTTGTGACACGGAAAGCAGCCTTATTCAAACGTCTTCTACCAGATATTCCCGAGGACCAAAGATGCACGGTAATAGCAAACCAACTCTTGCCTCAAATTAGAATCTGCCTCAGACTAGGGATGCCTAAGACGGAAGACAGCCTCCGAACCATCGCCAGAGAGATGGAAGCCGACGCTCAACACCTTCCGAACACACAAAGACCAGACAGGCAAAGCAACAATCAACCACCTAGACGATCGGAAACCATAAGAGACTGGCGAAATAGGAACCCTCACAACCGACAGAACAACCACAACCAAAACCAAAACCAAACTGAGCAGCCGGAAAACTCCAACAGGGGCACCAACTAAACCCTGTTGACGAAACGGTGCCCCAACTGAACCCCATCCAACATCAATCGAAGACAGCAGGACTACCCAATCTTGACGGAAGGATCAATAACCAACGAGTAAAGATACTAATCGATACTGGAGCCTCTGGGAACTTCATCCACCAGAGGCTGATCCAAAGAGGGGGCCTGCAGACTCGACCAGGAACAATTCAGTTGGCGTGCACGGACAGCACGTCCCACAGTTTGGGGACTGCAGACGTCGAAGTAATTCTGGACAACTTCTCCACAACCGTAAGATGTACAGTACTAGAAAAACTCAATCATGATGTTGTGCTTGGTATGCCATGGCTGGAACAAGAGGAAGCGAACCTAGACATCCCCCGCAAATGTCTACATGTGGGCACCTCAACCAGAACCACGTTATACTGGAAGAACCATGGCAAGAGGAATGCAACCAAACAGGCCCTAGAAGCTCACCAAGCCCCAGCCTTCGCCTTCCCGACCATCCAACAACTGATCAACGAGTACAGCGACGTTTTCGACGACCGTCTACGCCAACCCACGACCAAAGCTACCGAAATGGAGATACAAGTGACCGACAGCCGACCAATCAATATAAAACCATACAAGTACTCCACCGAAAAGAAGAGAATTATGTTCAAAGAAGTGAGGGAGATGCTAGCCGCAGGAGTCATCAGACCAAGCAAATCACCATACAACAGCCCTGTGGTGATTGTTTCGAAGAAAGATGGCACCCCTCGCTTCTGCGTGGATTACAGAAAACTCAATGGAATTACGGTCGACGAAGCCTCAAGTATGCCGCCAATACACGACAGCATAAAAGAAATAGGCACGGCACAAATCTTCTCCACACTGGACTTGAAAAGCGGATTCTGGCAGGTCCCACTCCACAAGGACTCCAGCTCCAAAACCGCCTTCAGCCTACCTGACGGATCTGCATATGAATTCACGGTGATGCCCTTTGGACTCAAAAACGGCCCAGCAGTGTTCCAAAAGCTAGTAACCAGCGTTTTTGCCGGATACATTGACGAGTTCATTAAAGTTTATATGGACGATATCATAATTTACTCAGAGGACTGGACACAACACAAGAAACACTTACATCTTGTACTGGAAAGATTGAGGACACACGGACTATGGGCATCACTAAAGAAATGCAGATTCGCCACCGACGAATTGGAATACCTAGGCCATAAAGTGACATCCAACAACACGCAACCCCTGGAGAAACATGTAGAAAAGATCAGAGGATTTACCACACCGAATACCATGAAGCAGCTACGAAGCTTCATCGGGACGGCTAACTGGCTACGAGATTTTATCCCTCGATTCGCAGAAGTCATTACGCCGCTAACCAACCTCACCGCAGGCAACAAGCGACGACTAAAATGGGACTCAGCAGCAGAGGACGCATTTAACAAAATCAAAACTGCAATCGAAGGAAAACTCCAACTACATAGACCAGATACCAGCCGACCATTCAACCTCCAGACGGACGCTTCAGACATTGGTATGGGAGCCGTACTCTTCCAGGGAACTCCAGAGAAAAAAGAAGTCATCGCCTATGCTTCAACCAAATTGAAACCCTCAGAAAAACGTTATCACATCAACGAGAAGGAGTGCCTAGCACTGGTTTGGGCATTAAAGAAATACAAACACTTCCTCCAGGACCAGCACTTTACCCTCTACACGGACAGCCAAGCCTTACTATGGTTAAACCGCTTCAAAGAGGATAAAGCCAAGCTATCCAGATGGGCCTTACTCCTACAGGAGTTCAACTTCTCCATAAAACACATACCAGGAAAAGAAAATGAACTACCTGACCACCTCTCCAGAAATCCTGCCACCGAGAGGGAAGACGAAGACGAGGACCTGGACGAAGAAGTAAAACGTTTGAGCTGGCCAACCAACACAACAGGAAACACAGGCGATGATCCATTTCCACTACTATGCATGCTGGAGGACGTGGAAGAAGGCCAAAACGACCCAATATTGGATGACATAACAGACCTACCGTTACAAGAAAGAATCCGCAGAAGTCACACACTCTACCCCGGAATGTTACGACTCAAACGACGATGGCACAGAATCACAGAAAGAGGACCCAGGAGCGAAGCAGAAACTCACTTCCTCCGTGAATTTACCATAGTAGACGACGCAGCCTACTACGTGTCAGACCCGAATCGCAGAGCATTAGTCGTAATGCCTTCCTACAGGAGAGAGGTAATCAAGACATACCACGACTCCGAAGAGGCGAACCACCCAGGGCAGGACGAGACCATCCGGGCCATTAAGCGGCACTACTACTGGCCAACCTTATCCAAAGATGTCCGGAGCTACGTCCGATCCTGCCTAACATGCGCCACGACCAAAGCCGCCGCACGTCAACCAGCAGCCCCCATCATACCACGGGAACCCAACAACCCATGGGAACGGGTTGCCTTCGATGTCCTAGGACCCTACCCAGTTGCCCGTGGAACAAAGAACCGGTTCATTCTACTAGCCACGGACTGTCTAAGCAACTGGGTAGAATTCAGATGTGTTCCAGTAGCAAAAAGCCGGCAGGTGATAGCTTTCCTACAAGAAGAGGTCTGCAGCCGCTGGGGGAAACCAAGCACCTTGATCACAGACAACGGGCCCCAATTCCGGACAGACGCCTGGGAAAGATTCCTGCAACGCAACCGCATCACAGGAGAATACAGCCCAATCTACCACCAAAGGGCGAATCCAGTGGAACGCCGTGTCCAGGAGCTGAAAAAAGGCCTACGGACCCGATGCACCTCAGCCGACGACCCAAGATGGGACACGTACGTGCCAGACATCATTTTCAGCATGCGGACCCGAATGAATGAAGCCACACAAGAAACACCTGCCGAGCTACTACTAGGATATCTGCCAAAACGATCCGAAGAAACGGAGAGAGAAAGAAGAGACGCCAACACCGCAGCCAGACGTCAGGAAAGAGTGACGCAAGCTGTACAAAAGGCCACGGTATATGCCAGAAACCTGTTCCCGGATAACCCAAATGCACCACCCGCAAGGAAATACATCCCAGGGGAACAAGTCCTAGTACGCAACCACGTAAAAGGAAATTTTGGAGCCACATGGACAGGGCCACATACCATCCTGAGGGTCCTAGGGAACCATACCTACGAGGTACACCGCGACCAGGACATAAACCGGACCATCCATGTGGACGACATCCGACCTGCTCCTCCGCCTAGGGACGAACCAGCAGATCAAGAATGAGAAAAACAGAAGACATGAAATATTTCTTTCCTTTTTGTAAACAATGTAAAATCCTGTAAAGAAAATCTGTCTGTTTTATAAATAAAAATTTGCACCACCTAGAGTCTTCGAAAGGGGGGGGGATGTTCCCGTGCGCTCTCATTAACTGACCAATCGGCGCACCGGACACATCTCAAACACACAGGAAAAATTGTCCATTGGTTGGAAATAATAATATTTTCAACCTTTCGACAATTTAAATTTCCTATTGGTCCGATGCTATGGAAAATCCATCTTACTACGTCATAATCCCAAAGACAAAGGATTTTTCTGTATAAAAGAAGGTGGATTTTCTATCATCGGCCAGTTCGAGCTCACCCTCGTATTTTAAGACTCTAGGTTCGGTGCTAGTACCCACCTAGAATCTGCCGTTTTATTTTACCTTTGCTATTGTTGATATTGATATTTTTATGTGCATTTATTTGATATTTATATATTGATTTTTGTGTATTTTTCTGTACTTTCTGCTGTGGTATTTCCTTGGATCACGCACAGCGAAAGTACACATATATTTTGTGCTATATTGCATTTGTTTTATCTGTCGAATATATTTGTTGCGATATTTCTACTTGTAGATCATACGCTCCGAATCTATTCTCATTTATTTTCACGCTATTTTATTATTGCTGATATTTTACTGTTGGATATATTCGAAGCGATATTTCTCCTAGAGGATCATACGCTTTGGTGTATCATATTTTTCTTGTTATTTTATTATTACATTTTCTGTCGTTAAATATCCTCATTGCGATATCTCTCCGAGCGGAGACCATACGCTTTGAGATATTATTATATTTTTCACTTGTGCTTTCTTTCCGTAAGTTAAAGGAACACAAGATTTTTTCGAGGATTCCTTCCGTAAGTCAAGGAATCTCTCACATTGCCAATTTATTGTTGCATATCATTGTTATTTTCTCCTTTTGTGTACACAAAACTTTTCTAATATCTATATATACCATATATATACATTTATCTCTGTATTTCGTGCAGATAACGTTCTTGTGGAACCTCTGTTATACAGATTACGCACAAGAGACGTTTGCACTTGTATTTATTGAACTGCATTTATTTCTTATTGTCACTTTTCGATATATATATATACTTGTACATTGTGTCTGAGGTTTATTGTGGCATTTTACTTACGTAATCAAGCACTGCTAGCCTCAGACAAGCGGAATTGTGATAGTTTACCTCTGAAACATACACGACTCCGCCATATCTCTCCGTATACAATCAGCAACGACCCAAATTGCTCGACGGAAAATGGTGGACACTCGTGGAACATCCAGGTCCAGTTCCGCTGACCGAAAGAAGCCCGTAGAGCAGGAGACGAGCCAATCCGCCGCCATCCACGCCTCTCGGCAACACTGTTTTGTTGCCGAGAGGCGTCGATCGGGCTAGAATGGCCCGTATCTGGCTCAGCGGACTTCTTGCGGTCCTGGGAATTGGACCTGGAGGTAGTGCGGGTGTCTACCATGTTCCTACCTTCTTATTCTTGCGATACGAGTGCAAATGTACAAGATATGTGATATCAAGAGACAAGTGTGTGATCTCCTTCGAGAAATATCACAAGTCAATGAGTTCGAGAAAGAATAGGTAACAGTAAATAGTAAAATACGACTCACTAGAGTCGTAGAGATACAAATATGACCGATTAGAGTCCAAATTTAATAGGAAAAAGGATTGTGTGCATCAATCAAATATGTATATATATATGTGGAATATATGCGACAATAAAACGGCATGTATTTGGTGTTTCCTTAACTTACGGAAGGAAATACACCGGAATATATATATATCTTATGTTCCTTGACTTACGGAAGAAACATAAGAGAGATACAAGTTATGAAGAATAGCAATAATCAAATCAAATATGTATATATATATGTGGAATATATGCGACAATAAAACGGCATGTATTTGGTGTTTCCTTAACTTACGGAAGGAAATACACCGGAATATATATATAACTTATGTTCCTTGACTTACGGAAGAAACATAAGTGAGATACAAGTTATGAAAATAGCAATAATAAAATAGCACAAAGATAACAAGTAATAAAGGTAGTCAGACGTATTACACGTAAGACTTAAATAATAAGTACGTTTTCAAACGCTAAGTCCTCGTGGAGGTTTCCGTGAGAAATATCGTACAACACAATAATATATATATATATATATATATATATATATATATATATATATATATATATATATATATATATATATATATATATATATATATATATATATATATAAGAAAAAATAGGGCAGACGTATGATACGTGAGACCGTAGTTTTTCAAACAGAAAAATAGCACAATAAAATAGCAAATATCAAATAAATGTGTACGTATTTCAAACGCTAAGCCTCGTAGAGGTTTCCGTAAGAAATGCCGTACGAAACACAAATAAATATATACGAAAATATGTCAAGCGTATGCTAACGTAAGACAATATTTTCAAACAGAAAAATAGCACAATAAAATGGCAAAAATATCAAATAAATGCGTACGTTTTCAGACGCTAAGCCTCGTAGAGGTTTCCGTAAGAAATCGTACAAAAATGCAATAGAAATCAACAATAAAATCAATATAAAAATGCACACAAATATCAACAATAGCAAATAAGGTAAGAAATAATAAGGCAGATTCTAGGTGGATGATTAACACCGTACCTAGAGTCTTCAAATACGAGAGCAAGCTCGAACTGGCCGATGATAGAAAATCCACCTTCTTTTATACAGAAAAATCCTTTGTCTTTGGGATTATGACGTAGTAAGATGGATTTTCCATAGCATCGGACCAATAGGAATTTTAAATTGTCGAAAGATTGAAAATATCATTATTTTCAACCAATGGACAATTTTTCCTGTGTGTTTGAGATGTGTCCGGTGCGCCGATTGGCTACTGAATGAGAGCGCCCGGCGACATCCCCCCCCCTTTGGAAGACTCTAGGTGGTGTCAGTTTTATTTATAATCAAAAGAAGAAATTTACAAGTATATCGTAAGTTTTTACAAGTATATCATAATTGTATTTTATTCTGTTTCTTCGTTATCCGCGGGTGGTTCGTCCCTGGTTGGAGGAGCAGGTCTGATGTCGTCCACATGGATGGTCCTATTGATGTCCTGGTCCCGGTGTACCTCGTATGTGTGGTCTCCCAGGACTCTCAGTATTGTGTGGGGACCGGTCCATGTGGGTCCGAAGTTGCCTCGGGTGTGGTTTCTGACTAGGACCTGTTCTCCTTGGATGAATCGTCTGGCGGGTGGAGCGTTGGGGTTGTCTGGGAAGAGATTTCTAGCGTATACAGTGGCTTTCTGGATGGCTTTGTTGACTCTTTCTTGTCGCCTAGCCGCTGTGTTGGCCTCTCTTCGTTCCTGTTGACTTTCTTCTGATCGTCTGGGAAGGTAGCCCAATAGGAGTTCTGCGGGAGTGTCTTGTGTCGCCTCGTTCCTCCGGGTTCGTAGACTGAATATGATGTCGGGAACATATGTATCCCATCGTGGGTCGTCGTTGGATTTGCACCTTGCTCGAAGTCCCTTTTTGAGTTCTTGTGCCCGTCTTTCCACTGGGTTGGCCCGTTGGTGGTAGATGGGACTGAATTCTGCTTGAATATTGTTTCTCCTCAGGAACCTCTCCCAAGCGTCGGTGCGGAATTGGGATCCATTGTCTGTGATTATGGTTGTAGGTTTGCCCCAACGGCTGCACACTTCTTCCTGGAGGAATGCGATGACTTCCCTGGATTTGGCGGTCTGGACGCATCGGAACTCTACCCAGTTGCTTAGACAGTCTGTTGCCAGGAGGATGAATCTGTTGTGTGTTCCTCTGGCTGCTGGGTATGGTCCTAGTACGTCAAAGGAGACTCGTTCCCATGGGTTGTTGGGCTCTCTCGGGATGATTGGTGCTGTTGGTTGTTTGGCTGCTGCTTTTGTCGTAGCGCAGGTGATGCAGGATCTGACGTGGTTCCGGACCTCCTTGGACAGTGTTGGCCAGTAGTATAGGCGTTTTATGGTCCGGATGGTTTCGTCCTGTCCCGGGTGATTTGCTTCGTCTGAATCGTGGTAGGTTTTCATCACTTCTTTTCGGTATGATGGTAGCACTACCAGTGCTTTGTAGTCTGGGTTTCCTACGTAGTATGCGGCATCGTCTATTATCGTGAATTCTCGGAGGAAGTTTGTTTCAACTTCGTTCCTTGGTCCTCTTTCTGTGATCTTTTGAAAGCGTCGTCGGAAGCGTATCATTGCCTGGTTCTGGGTATGGCTTCTTCGTATTTTATCTTGTAATGGCAAGTCTGTGAGATCGTCCAGGATTGGGTCGTTTTCGCCTTCTTCTACATCTTCCAGCATACATAGCAAGGGAAAGGGGTCCTCAGTTTCGTTTGCCTTATGTGTCGGCCAGCTAAGGCGGTTTACTTCCTCGTCTGTTTCGTCTTGTTCGTTTCTATCTTCTTCGTCAGATGGGTTTCTTGATAGGTGGTCAGGAAGTTCGTTTTCCTTGCCTGGAATGTGGTGGATAGTGAAGTTGAATTCCTGAAGGAGTAGTGCCCATCGTGATAGTTTCGCTTTGTCCTCTTTGAATCGGTTGAGCCATAGGAGGGCTTGGCTGTCTGTATATAACGTAAAGTGCTGGTCTTGTAGAAAATGCTTAAATTTTTTGAGGGCCCACACCAGTGCAAGGCATTCCTTTTCATTGATGTGGTACCGTTTCTCTGCTGCTTTTAGTTTTGTGGAGGCGTAGGCGATGACTTGTTTGTCCTCGGGTGTCCCTTGGAACAGTACTGCTCCCATGCCGAGGTCGGATGCGTCTGTTTGAAGGCTGAATGGTTTGGTGGCATCAGGTCTGTGTAGGTGTAGTTGTCCTTCGATCGCTGTTTTGATGTGATTGAAGGAATTTTCTGCTGCTTGTGACCATTTCATCCTTCGTTTGTTCCCTGCCGTAAGATCTGTGAGTGGTGTGACGATCTCTGCGAATCGAGGTATGAAGTCCCTCAACCAATTGGCTGTTCCAATAAAACTTCGCAGTTGTTTCATGGTTTTAGGAGTGTTGAATCCTCTTATCTTCTCGACGTGTTTTCCCAAGGGTTGTGTGTCTGTTGATGTGATTTTGTGTCCCAGGTATTCCAGCTCGTTGGAGGCAAATCTGCATTTTTTGAGGGATGCCCATAATCCGTGGGTGCGAAGTCGTTCTAGCACTAGGTGGAGGTGTTTTTGGTGTTGGTCCCAGTCCTTCGAGAAAATGATGATGTCATCCATGTATACCTTTATGAACTCATCGATGTAACCAGCGAAGACAGTTGTTACAAGTTTTTGAAATACGGCTGGTCCATTTTTCAGTCCAAAAGGCATCACTACAAACTCGTAGGCTGATCCGTCTGGTAGGCTAAATGCAGTTTTCGGGCTGGAATCTTTGTGTAGTGGGACTTGCCAAAATCCGCTTTTTAAGTCCAACGTGGTGAAGATCTGTGCTGTACCAATTTCCTTTATGCTATCATGAATAGGAGGCATGCTGGAGGCTTCGTCGACCGTGATGTCGTTCAGTTTCCTGTAGTCCACGCAGAAACGAGGGGCACCATCTTTTTTGGTTACAATAACCACCGGGCTATTGTATGGAGATTTGCTGGGTCGGATGACCCCGGCGGCTAACATCTCTCCTACCTCTCGGAACATCGTCTTTTTCTTCTCTGTGGAGTACTTATAGGGTTTGACATTGATCGGTCGGTTGTCTGTGACTTGGATTTCCATTTCCGTTGCTTTTGTGGTCGGTTGGCGTAGACGGTCGTCGAATACGTCGTTGTACTCTTTTATCAGGTTCTTTATCGTCTCGAAGGCGAAGGGTGGAGCCTGATGTGTTTCCAGTGTTTGAGTTGTGGGATGTGGTTTATTTTGGTTCTTCCAGTAGAGTGTGGATCTGCTGGCGGTGCCTACGTGTAAACATTTTCGGGGAATATCTACGTTGGCTTCCTCTTGTATTAACCAGGGCATCCCGAGTACAACGTCATGATGTAGATTCTCCATTACTGTGCAGTTGACGGTGGTGGAGAAGTTGTCCATAAGTATTTCGACATTGGCAGTCCCTATGCTGTGGGACGTGCTGTCCGTGCACGCCAGCTGTATCGTTCCTGGTCGAGATTGCAGGTCCCTTCTTTGGATCAGCCTCTGGTGTACAAAATTTCCGGAGGCTCCGGTGTCGATCAATATCTTTACTCGGTGTTGTTTGATCCTGGCATCAAGAGTGGGTAGGCCTGCAGTCTTCGATCGTAGGTGGATAGGGTTCAGCTGGGGCACCATTTCATCAACAGGGCTTAGTTGGTGCCCCTGTTGGAGTTTTCCGGCTGCTGATTTTGTTGAGGTCGGTTCTGGTTGTTGTTCTGTTGATTCCTGGGTGGGTTCCTGCTTCGCCATTCGTTTATTGTCTCGGATCGTCGAGGTGGTTGGTTGTCGTGTCTTGGAGGTGGTCTTCCGCCGTGTATGTGTTGCGCGTCACCTTCCATCTCTCTGGCTATGGTTCTAAGCTCGTTTTCCGTCTTTGGCATTGCTAGTCTCAGGCAGATTCGGATTTGAGGTAGCAGTTGGTTGGCTATTACTCTACAGCGTTGTTCTTCTGGTATGTCTGGTAGTAGTCTGTTGAACAGGGCTGCTTTCCTCGTGACAAACTCTTCTGCAGGTTCGTTTTTCTGTATCTGTCCATAGAGTTTTACGGTTAGGGCTGATAGTAGGTTTGGATCGTCGAATTTTTCCAAAAAACGAGTCTTAAATGTCATATAGCCTATCCCGGCTGTATTGTGACTCTCCGCCCATGTTCGTGCTTCTCCTTGGAATGAATTGGCCGTCAGGTAGTCCACCCAGTCATCTTCTTCGACTTCAAATTTTGTGAGGAATTCTTCTGCTCTGGCTAGGAATTGTCTTGGAATTTCCGTTTCACGTCCTTCGAATTTGGGAGGTTTGGATGTCCAAATCCTTGGCGGGCTAGGTCCGGTTGTGGGTCGTGAGACGGATAGTGTCGTCAGGGCTGACAGGAGTGCGTTCATCCATGCCTCTGGAGCTGGTTGTTGTTGTTCCTGGCTTGTAGATGGCCTTCCTGTCTGGGTCGTGGTTTCGGTTTTGGTTTGTTGGGCGCCATGTTGCCGAGAGGCGTCGATCGGGCTAGAATGGCCCGTATCTGGCTCAGCGGACTTCTTGCGGTCCTGGGAATTGGACCTGGAGGTAGTGCGGGTGTCTACCATGTTCCTACCTTCTTATTCTTGCGATACGAGTGCAAATGTACAAGATATGTGATATCAAGAGACAAGTGTGTGATCTCCTTCGAGAAATATCACAAGTCAATGAGTTCGAGAAAGAATAGGTAACAGTAAATAGTAAAATACGACTCACTAGAGTCGTAGAGATACAAATATGACCGATTAGAGTCCAAATTTAATAGGAAAAAGGATTGTGTGCATCAATCAAATATGTATATATATATGTGGAATATATGCGACAATAAAACGGCATGTATTTGGTGTTTCCTTAACTTACGGAAGGAAATACACCGGAATATATATATATCTTATGTTCCTTGACTTACGGAAGAAACATAAGAGAGATACAAGTTATGAAGAATAGCAATAATCAAATCAAATATGTATATATATATGTGGAATATATGCGACAATAAAACGGCATGTATTTGGTGTTTCCTTAACTTACGGAAGGAAATACACCGGAATATATATATAACTTATGTTCCTTGACTTACGGAAGAAACATAAGTGAGATACAAGTTATGAAAATAGCAATAATAAAATAGCACAAAGATAACAAGTAATAAAGGTAGTCAGACGTATTACACGTAAGACTTAAATAATAAGTACGTTTTCAAACGCTAAGTCCTCGTGGAGGTTTCCGTGAGAAATATCGTACAACACAATAATATATATATATATATATATATATATATATATATATATATATATATATATATATATATATATATATATATATATATATATATATAAGAAAAAATAGGGCAGACGTATGATACGTGAGACCGTAGTTTTTCAAACAGAAAAATAGCACAATAAAATGGCAAATATCAAATAAATGTGTACGTATTTCAAACGCTAAGCCTCGTAGAGGTTTCCGTAAGAAATGCCGTACGAAACACAAATAAATATATACGAAAATATGTCAAGCGTATGCTAACGTAAGACAATATTTTCAAACAGAAAAATAGCACAATAAAATGGCAAAAATATCAAATAAATGCGTACGTTTTCAGACGCTAAGCCTCGTAGAGGTTTCCGTAAGAAATCGTACAAAAATGCAATAGAAATCAACAATAAAATCAATATAAAAATGCACACAAATATCAACAATAGCAAATAAGGTAAGAAATAATAAGGCAGATTCTAGGTGGATGATTAACACCGTACCTAGAGTCTTCAAATACGAGAGCAAGCTCGAACTGGCCGATGATAGAAAATCCACCTTCTTTTATACAGAAAAATCCTTTGTCTTTGGGATTATGACGTAGTAAGATGGATTTTCCATAGCATCGGACCAATAGGAATTTTAAATTGTCGAAAGATTGAAAATATCATTATTTTCAACCAATGGACAATTTTTCCTGTGTGTTTGAGATGTGTCCGGTGCGCCGATTGGCTACTGAATGAGAGCGCCCGGCGACAGTTTTGTCGTACGGCCGTAGCGTCCTCCTGGTTTTCAGGAGTTTCTGGACGATCTACGACCGCCGCTCTTGAAGAGGATCTCAAGTTTCGAGAGTCCATCTTCGTATTTAAGGAGTTATTTAGGATATCGGCCGTTACGGGCAAGAAGATCCGCCGAACCTCTGTGGTAGGTGAGGGGACACCGGCAATCAGAATTCTCTAACCGTTCGAGCTTTCTTACAGATAAAATGTTCTTACATGAATTATATATATGTTAGAATTCTGACGCGTGGTGTATACCTCAAGTTCCACAGAGATGTCGGCCTTCTCACGTCGTGAAGCCGTGTTCCCTCTCCTCGGGAGAGGTACGAGAATGCCGGTCGTGTCGACCCTTCCTGCTGCCAGTCGCTTCGTATAGCTACCTTTTCGCTAACAGTATTTGATATAGTTACTATTTGCGTAAGGTTTCGGAGACGAAACGTTATTGCAGCTCAACCTGATCGGAAAAGCAATTACAAGTCCCCGTCGGGGCTTTTATTCGCTCTTTACCGTGACAGGCCCAAATAACGCTGTGGTCAGTTCGACACGATGTGAGGTAGTTCTAAGACCAATGTCTTTTCTATCTCAGTAAGTCGTGTTCTATTGTCAGGAAGCGTTTTGCAGTCGACACGCCGGTTCTCGTATTCTCGATGATTTAACTTCTAAATTGAATAACCATTTAAGTATTTCTTTACTTCAGGACGTCTTCGACGATAACAGGATAGCGGTAGTAAATAAAACTCAAAGGTAGCTTGGTAGCGCACCGAACCAACAAGGTCTAACGGGGCTAGTAGAGTATGTGCGACTGGACCCCGATCGGAAGATGTGCTGTTCTTTTATACACATCGTGTTTGAGAAAATTCAGCACACTTCCGCCGAGAGGCCAATGACAGCGAAGTTAATAACGAGCGCTGTGATTGGCCGGCCAAAGTAACAATCTTTGTCGTGATTGGTTACCTTGGCGACACTCCCTCCCCTCCGCAGACCTGTTGGTAGGGTGTTTTTTATTGAAAAAAAATTAAGAAAATTTTACAAAAATACAAAAAATTTTTCAGTAAACATATGAAATTCACAATTAATAAACATATGTAAAAGAAACGAAAACATTGGTACAATATAATTTCAATATATAATTGTAGCAAAGGAAAATTCTTATAGCTAGGCCATTTATTAAAAATAAAAATAGTCATAATTAAGACATTAAATGTTCAAGTTATAAGTCAAAAAGGTATATATAAAACAAAGAGATTGTGATAAGGTTACAATTAATACACAGTGTGAAAATTGTTAAGTGGAATATCGACTCGGTATCTCCCCAAGTGCATAAATTCGTGAAACATATTTAATTGGTTACCGCAGAGTGTCTATCCAAGTTGAAATGCGCCTTGTACAATATTTTAAGCCATGAAATATTTATAAAACTTGAAATGATTGTGACACTTATAAAGCTGTAACGATAATATAAAATATATAATTTCACTCGAAAATACATGTTATGCGAGATATTCCTGCAAGGAAAATGTTTTAAGATAATTTATTAAAAAAAATTAAACGTCAAAATACAATAATTATTCTCAGCTAAATCTAAATCAGCTTCGAAATTATTCTAAGTTTTTACACTTCTATTGGGAAGTTGCCAGACAGACTAAAACTTTTGAACTGAAAATATATTACTTGTAAATCAAATTAGGTAAAATTGATTTCTGCAATCTTCCAATATAGTTGTAAGAATTTAAAAATACTTAGAGTATGGAATAAAAGAGAAAATTTTCAATATTAAATTGTCTTTTGAGGGTATAAAAATGTAGAAAAATCTAAAATGTCAATGTGTGGTGTTTAAACACTTGTAAAATTCGCGGTTAAAATATCAAATTCACTTGGCAAAGTTTGTAAATATGACGAAAAGTTTTAAAGATTTACACTTAGAAAAGTTTGTAAAAAATGTTTTTATATGGGAAAAAAGAGAATTATTAGTCTGTTTAAACACTTACGTGGGGCTTATACGGGGGCATCCCGTGGTGGTGGAGCTGGCCTGATGTCGTCTACGTGGATGACTCTGTCGACATCTTGATCTCTACGTACTTCGTATGTATGGTCTCCTGCCACTCTGAGGATGGTGTGGGGGCCCGTCCAGGTGGGGCCGAAGTTCCCTCTGGTATGGTTCCTTACCAAGACTTGTTCGCCTTGTAAGTAGGTTCTGGGTTGGCGGACATCTTCGTTCTCTGGGAAGAGATTCCTGGCGTATAGGGTGGCTCGTTGAACGGCTCGTTCGACCCTCTGTTGGCGTGTCTCTTCTCGTCTCACCTGGTGCTCAGTTTCCTGAGATCTTCTCGGTCTGTAGCCCAGTAAAAGTTCCGCCGGAGTCTGGCCTGTGGCTTCATTTTGGCGGGTACGAAGGCTGAAAATAACATCAGCTAGGTAGGATTCCCATCTGGGGTCCTCAGGGGATGAAACTCGTGCACGAAGACCTTTCTTCAATTCTTGGACTCGTCTCTCTACCGGGTTGGCCCGCTGGTGGTAGATTGGACTCCGTTCGCCTTGGATATTATGTTTTCGGAGAAAACGTTCCCAAGCATCTGTCCTGAATTGAATACCATTATCCGTAATGATAGTGGATGGCCTGCCCCATCTGTTACATATTTCTTCTTGTAGGAAACGGATGATGTCCCGGCTTTTTGCGGCTGTCGAACATCTGTACTCGATCCAATTACTGAGGCAGTCAGTGGCTAGAAGAACATATCTATTTTTGGTGCCTCTTGCGGCTGGATACGGCCCAAGAATGTCGAAAGATATCCTTTCCCAAGGATTTACAGGCTCTCTAGGAATAATGGGTGCTTTTGGCTGTCTGGCTGCGGCCTTCGTCGTGGCACATATCAGGCATGACCTGACATATTTCGTCACATCTTTTGCGATTGTTGGCCAGTAATATACTTCTTTAATGGCCCTTGTGGTCTCCTCCTGGCCGGGGTGATTTGCTTCCTCGCTGTCATGATAACACTCCAGGACTTCGGGTCTGAAAGCATCGGGTACGAGGATTTTTCTGAGGTTTTGGCCGGCTGTGTAGTAGGCTGTGTTGTTTTCTACTACAAATTCTTCTAGCAGGCTCTGCTCGACTTCGTTCCTCGGGCCTCTGGCGGTGATTTTATGCCATCTTCGAACGAACCTCTGCATGCCTGTTTGCACCTGGTGACTTCGTGCGATTCTGGTTTGCAGAGGCATTTCTCTCAAATCGTCGAGGATGGGGTGTTCTGCCCCTTCTTCTTCGTCGTCTAAAAGGCAGAGTAATGGGAAGTCCTCTGGTTCGGCTTCAGGCGGAGACTGTATTGGCCAGGAGATTCGGTCAATTTGACTGTCTATGTCTTCTTCTGTGGTTTGGTCATTTTCTGCTGGATTTCGTGAGAGGTGATCAGGAAGTTGGTTTTCTTTCCCTGGTATATGAACCACCTCGAAATTAAATTCCTGTAATAGCAGTGACCATCTTGACAGTTTGGCTTTGTCGGCTTGGTATTTGTCTAACCATAGCAACGCTGTACTGTCGGTGAGAAGAGTGAATTTTTTCTCCTGGAGGAAGTGACGAAATTTCTTAAGTGCCCATATAACTGCTAAGCACTCTTTTTCATTTATATGATATTTTCTTTCGGCTGGTCGAAGTTTAGTGGAAGCGTAAGCAATTATCTTCCGTTCTTCGGTCGAGCCTTGAAATAGGACAGCCCCCATACCATATTCGGAGGCATCAGTCTGCAGGCTAAATGGCTGGTTCATGTCAGGTCGCTCTAGGTGAAGATCTCCAGATAGGGCTGTTTTCAATGTGTTGAAAGCTGTCTCGGCTTCTGGCGTCCATTTGAAATATTTCTTTTTCGATGTTAAGTCAGTCAAAGGAGTGATAATGACTGCGAAGTTTGGAACAAAATCTCGGAGCCAATTTGCTGTCCCAATAAAACTTCTCAGTTGTTTGACAGATTTGGGTCGCTGAAAACCTTGGATTTTCTCACAATGTTTTTCCAAGGGTTGAGTATCTGTGTCGGTTACTTTGTGGCCCAAATACTCTAACGTGTTGGTAGCAAACCGACATTTCTTCAACGAAACCCAGAGTCCATGTGTTCTGAGTCGCTCTAGGACGAGGTGGAGATGCTTCTGATGATCTTCCCAGGAGTTGGAATAAATGATTATATCATCCATATAGACTTTTACAAATTCGTCTATGAAACCAGCGAAAACTGATGTAACCAATTTTTGGAAGGCTGCAGGTCCATTTTTGAGTCCGAAAGGCATAACTACGAACTCATAAGACGATCCGTCGGGTAGACTGAATGCTGTCAGCGGAATCGAATCTTTGTGTAGTGGTATTTGCCAAAAACCACTCTTCAAATCTAATGTCGAAAATATTCTCGCCGTTCCTAGCTCTTTAATTGCATCGTGGATTGGCGGTAGGGCGGAGACCTCGTCGATTGTTATCTTGTTGATTTTACGATAATCAACACAAAATCGAGGCGTGCCATCCTTCTTCTTGACGATCACCACTGGGCTGTTATAGGGTGATCGACTTGGTCGGATGACACCTGCTGCAAGCATCTCCTGGACTTCATCGAACATTATTTTCTTCTTAGCTGGAGAACATTTAAATGGCTTCGTATTGATCGGCCGTGTGTCTGTCAGCTTGATTTCCATCACCGTGTCTCGGGTAGTGGGTTGTTTAAGTTTATCGTCGAAGACGTCTTCGTACTCCTGCAGGAGTTCCCTTACGGTTGGGACTGCAAATTGTGGAGCTTGGTCGTCTTGGAGTTGAGTCTTTGAGTTGCATTGTTTGGCTGAATGCGACTTCCAGTAGAGGACTTTTCGTGATTCTTTTCCCACGTGTAGACATTTTCGGTTAATGTCTATTAGTACCTCTTCTTTTTGGAGCCATGGCATACCCAGAATTAGATCTTGGTTCAGATCTTTTACAATGGCACATCTCGTTGTGGACTGGAAACTTCCAAAATCGATCGTGACTTCGACTGTACCCTGACTATGTGTAGTGGTGTGTTCACAAGCCAACTGGACCATTCTCCGCCTTTTATGAATATCTGCCGCTTGAACCAAGTCGGGATTGATATAATTCATCGATGCACCGGTATCGATGAGGACCTGGGCTTTCTTTGAATTGATGTTCACATCGATTCGTGGCAGATTTGAAACTTTCATGGCGTTGATTGGATTAAGTTGGGGCACCGCATCTGGAGAGAGGCTTAGTGGGTGCCCCTCTCGTCGTTTCCCTGGTTGTTAGGTTGTTGTCGGGGTTTCGGCGTTGGTTTCTGAGTTGGATTTCTATTTCTCCAATCATCTATAGTCTCAGAAGTTCTCGGTTGCCTCTGTGAAAATTGTCCCCTGGCTTGATTCTGGTTTGATTGTTTTGCGGCTTTTGGCGGGTCGGGTTGTCGATTTGCACGTCGTGAAATGTTCTCGTCTGCTTCCAATTCTTCGCAGATTCGCCTCAGGTCTTCTTCAGTTCTCGGCATGTTGTTGCGAAGACTTTTTCTGATTTCTGGGCGAATTAGGTTGGCAATGGCCCTGCACCGTTCTTCTTCGTCGATATGTGGTAATAATCGTCGAAAAAGAGCCATCTTGGTTGAAATAAATTCGGCTATTGGCTGATATTTTTGGTAATGTCCGTATAACTTGGACATTAGTGATGATCTCTTCGTTGTGTTGTCGAAGTGATCGATCAGCCTGTTTAAAAATGATTCGTAGTTTAGACCAGTCGTGAATTGGCTCTGTGCCCATTGAGCTGCCTCTCCTATTAGTGATTTTTCTAGGATGTAGGCTATCCAGTGTTTGGTATCGATGTTCATATTGCTCATGTGGTCTATTATGTCATCTACGAATTGTTGTGGATTTTCGGTATCATCGCCGGAGTATTGAGGTGGTGCAGGGGTCCATTTTGGTTGTGGGATCTCGATCTTTTTCTCCTGGGCTTCAGATTTGGGTTGTACCAGTGTTAAAGTGCTTGTATCAGCGTGGACAATACTGTAGCCAGGTCTGGGGTGTGGGTATCTTCTATGTGTTGGGCGCCATGTCGTATGGCCGTAGCGTCCTCCTGGTTTTCAGGAGTTTCTGGACGATCTACGACCGCCGCTCTTGAAGAGGATCTCAAGTTTCGAGAGTCCATCTTCGTATTTAAGGAGTTATTTAGGATATCGGCCGTTACGGGCAAGAAGATCCGCCGAACCTCTGTGGTAGGTGAGGGGACACCGGCAATCAGAATTCTCTAACCGTTCGAGCTTTCTTACAGATAAAATGTTCTTACATGAATTATATATATGTTAGAATTCTGACGCGTGGTGTATACCTCAAGTTCCACAGAGATGTCGGCCTTCTCACGTCGTGAAGCCGTGTTCCCTCTCCTCGGGAGAGGTACGAGAATGCCGGTCGTGTCGACCCTTCCTGCTGCCAGTCGCTTCGTATAGCTACCTTTTCGCTAACAGTATTTGATATAGTTACTATTTGCGTAAGGTTTCGGAGACGAAACGTTATTGCAGCTCAACCTGATCGGAAAAGCAATTACAAGTCCCCGTCGGGGCTTTTATTCGCTCTTTACCGTGACAGGCCCAAATAACGCTGTGGTCAGTTCGACACGATGTGAGGTAGTTCTAAGACCAATGTCTTTTCTATCTCAGTAAGTCGTGTTCTATTGTCAGGAAGCGTTTTGCAGTCGACACGCCGGTTCTCGTATTCTCGATGATTTAACTTCTAAATTGAATAACCATTTAAGTATTTCTTTACTTCAGGACGTCTTCGACGATAACAGGATAGCGGTAGTAAATAAAACTCAAAGGTAGCTTGGTAGCGCACCGAACCAACAAGGTCTAACGGGGCTAGTAGAGTATGTGCGACTGGACCCCGATCGGAAGATGTGCTGTTCTTTTATACACATCGTGTTTGAGAAAATTCAGCACACTTCCGCCGAGAGGCCAATGACAGCGAAGTTAATAACGAGCGCTGTGATTGGCCGGCCAAAGTAACAATCTTTGTCGTGATTGGTTACCTTGGCGACAGTTTTGTCGTCTCCGGTGTAATTAATAAACGTATGAAAAACTGATTGCAACTTGGTGCAAGTTTCCATGTTTATTAATTTGTCCAACTATTGCGCAATATGGTGTAATATTGCGTAGTTGGCCGGTACGCTCTTATTGTGGCATTATCTTGAAGAGACAATGCCATTATGGTTTTATTAGGTGGTGGGAATAAAACACATTCTTTCTAAGAAGAAAAAAACTCAGCTTCAGAGTCTTAGAAAGATTCAGAGCCCTTCGAGCAAAGTGCTCTAGGGAGCTACCCTACACGGGTAAAACCATGAGTTAGACACTACTATCACAACTGACTCGAGATCCGAAAAATGTCCCATATTTAAAGATAAATTAACTTTTATATGAAACTTTTTCATTTCTCAACCAATCAAATTTAATTATATGTTCCAGAAGGAAGGGCGATGAACATCGAAGTGCGTGATTGGTGGCACTTGATGACAGTTTGACGTCAGTCGCTCGGACCTAAGCCAAGAAGCAGGAAAATAGACTGTGATACTATGGTCAACCTTCCAGTTGCGAGTCTCACCGTCTACTCCAGACTGGGAGAACGAAATGCAGATATTTAAGCAAGTTTCGCTCTTAACAAGAGGGCTGTCGTTACGTGGCGCCATCTAATTGAGATGGCAAAAATTAGACACTACTGTATGTCTTTGAACTATATAGTAGGTTCCACGTAGGGCTCACTGACGTATTTGAAAATACATATATCTTCTTAGAAAAAAACTACTCTAATTCATTTTATTGATGGTGGCACTACGTGTTTTCTATTCCAAAAATTCATGTAATACACCTAACGATAGACTTGTGGTAAGTCCACAGCTTATTTTTATTGCAAATGCGTACAAATCGACAAAACAGAATATATTTCTGAACAGACGGGATTACCTGTGTATAAACCACATCTAACACCAATGTGACGTTTTCAACAAGAATTTTTCGTAAATGTTTGGGGCACTCCTAGCTGACTCCTATATTTTGTCCTACAGTTACATAAAGCTCTGCCTAAGAATAATTACAGTTTTTAACTGATGAACATCCACTGTTCCACTACTTACACGATACAACAATATAGTGTATAATGTATTCACATTGATTTTGAAACCAAAATTCACAGCTTCACATTTCGAATTCCAAAATTTTGTTAATACTATTTAATTTAAGAGAATATAGCCTGAATATTTTAAAACATGGCCAGTCAGATCTGCAGATCATAATAGTTTGATTTTTTATTTGTTTGCATACAGAACAAACTTTACGCAAAAGTGTCAAACATACAACAGGAATTGTTGGACCCGATTATGTAGGTTGCTCAAGAAATTCCCGTAAAAGGTAATGAAATAAACAGAGTTATCGCTTTGATAGATTTAAGGACATAGGTTTCTGGCCAGCGTGAGGAAGAACAATTTAAAAATTTAATTGATCCTGTAGAGCAAGCTGCAATGTAATTAAACTACTTGGTTTATTGATGTTTTCAACTCTACACTTTTTCGCTTTTTTATCTTTAAATTGAACCCATATTACATTTTCAATATTTAAACATACCGATCCTGGACACCTTTTATAATAATTATTTGGAGCCGATTACTTTTGATTTTAAAAATACAACAGTCAAGTAATCCTGTTTTCTATATACTGTTTTGTAATATATCAACTTTTTTATGAACGTTTTTAATGCACCTAAGTATTTTATATTTAATATTAAATTCAAGTATTATATATAATATTTTTAAATATTTTTTGTTGATTAAAGATTTTATATATATGAACTTTGGAAGTTAAGCTTTCACACATTGTGTTATTACCTCTACGCGATTTTTCCATTTTATGTGTGTGTGAATTTAGATCAAGGTATTTTATTATGTTAGTTGATTTTATAATTATATTTCCTTGCATGATGGTAATTACTATACAATTAAAAGAAGCTAATGATAACCTGAAACTACAAATTTAAATAGAAAAAGGTTTTTTTTAAATTAATTGTTAATAACGATAAAATTATGATTTTAACGAGAAGTATAATGTTGCAATTTTTTATGTAGGTACCCTCAGCTGTATAAAAAACCATTACTTTTTCATCTTCCATCGCTATTATATAAGTACTTAAGACTTCGACAGATCGGTTATATATAAGCTTTGCGCCAATCCTCGATGGACCATTTATTTTGAGCTATACCGAGACTCTTGTATCAAGGCAATATCGAACCTTTTCATCATCATCATTCAATCTTCGCTTATCCACTGCTGGACATAGATCTCCCTCATAATTTTCCATCTATTTCGATCTTGTGCCTCTTGCATCCAATTCCTATGACAACGTTTTAGATTGCCAGTCCAACGTGTTGGTGGACGACCTCTACTTCGGTAGGCATCATCTCTTGGTCTCCATTCCAGTATCCGCTTTGTCCATCTATTGTCTGTTATTCGAGCCACGTGACCTGCACAGTTCCATTTTAGTGTTGCTACTCTCTCTACTGCATCAGCCACTCCTGTTCTTTGTCGTAGCTGGCGATTTGGGATCTTGTCTCGTAGTGAAACGCCCAACATAGCACGCTCCATCGCCCTTTGACACACACGGATCTTTTCAACTGTTCTCCTTGAACCTTTTCATACCAACAGTAAACTGTTGCGATTTTTCGTGCTAGTGGTTCACCCAAGGTCATGATTATGGTCATTAAAGTCTATTTGGAATAAAAATAAATTCATAAGTGAGTCCTCTTTTAGGGAATATATTTTTGTCTCGTATTTATTTTATGCCCTCGAGTTGAGACGAAACTTGTAGATTAGCAATAAGGTTTCCGTACAAGAAGGTCGTGTACAGATGCATTATTTGTCATAAAACAGATTGCAGAGAAAGCATTAAAATACGATAGACCCGCATTCCTGTTTGGTCGACTTAAAGAAAGGATTTAACAGACTAAATCTTAAAGATGTAATACATCTCTTGTATAATAAGAAGATACCGATAGGTATTATAAAAAGAAATGAAAACGTTTATCAAAACAATAACTTGGAATTCAGAATATATAGATAACAATAATACCTTTGTTTATGACAACTCGAAACAAATTAGCGGATGTCTCTTGATACCACTCTGGGAGATTTCAGGGCCTGTTCTTTTTCGGCCTGGCCAATTCTTCCGGCAATCTTGCCCTATATTATGAGCTGTAGGAGGTTATACCTCTCTGAATGTCTCATTACATGACCGAAATAGTGTAAATTTAGAATTTTTATTGTTTTTGTTATTTCTGTGCTCTTTCATTCGGTGTAAGACTATTTCATTTGTTATTCGGCTTTAAATCCACATCTCAAATGCTTCAAATTTTTCATTGCTGTAAGAGTCCAGCTTTCCATGCCAAACAGTAATGTGGAAATATGTAGCAGCGTATTAATCTGATTTCACGGTTTACTGTTATATTGCTATTAATGAGAATTTTTTTTAATTTATAGAAGGCGGCCCTGGTTTTTTCAATGTGCATTCTTATTTCTTTACTCAGATCCCAGTTATCGTTAACATTGTCCTCCAAATAGGTGATATTGTGGATTCTCTGATGTTCATTGGTTGTAACTCTGTTTTGCTGACAACTATAAGTTTTAGAAGTAGGTTAAATAATAATCTTAATAAACAGTTATAAACTTATAATCGCCACCCCTTTGTAATTGAAAATCCATCAGATCGACTTGAAATCTTGCGTTTAACTCTGAACTGATCATGGATTTTACAATAATACCCTTTTTGGGTGCAATATGTTTTATTTGGCATTGTTTACACATTGAAATAAAACACAATTACAATTTCATAAGTAATATTTTTGCATTTTAGTTTTTAATTGGTTAGGAATTCAATAATAATACAATAATATAATAAGAATACAATATGGTGTTTTTCTTCCATAGCCCATTCTAACAATCAACTTTTTCTTATCACCATATTTTCAAATGTCAAAACGTTTTAAACGTCAGTAATCTACTTATTGATGTATTGCACGTATTTTTAGCAGAAACCACTTTAGAGTATCTTGCAGTAGGGACTACAGTAACCTAAGCGAAGTTTTATACTATGTTACCTATATTTTTAAAATTTAAATAATATTTTAAAAATGAATAAAATCATTTTATTATTTATTTATTATTCATATTTTAAACAAATTATATTATATTCAAATAAATCAGTGAAATATTATGTTTACTCCTAACGCCACCTGTTGACGTATTAACAAAGCAAACGTTGTTTACTTTTGACATACCTGTCAAACTCAAACAAAATAGTAAACTATAATTAGATATACATAAATATCATTTGATAGTAAATTAAATTATGATATAACTAAATAATATTTTTTAAAATATTAATCTGATAACCATACACAATTTCTTATTTTTATACATTGACTTGTATTTTAGTTCTTTCCCATAGTGTCCCTTGAAATATTAG
Source organism: Diabrotica undecimpunctata (assembly GCF_040954645.1). NCBI lineage: Eukaryota > Metazoa > Arthropoda > Insecta > Coleoptera > Chrysomelidae > Diabrotica > Diabrotica undecimpunctata. Next base: position 141,898,617 of record NC_092803.1, read on the forward strand.
TTGGAAGTACATATTAAATAATTGTGGCGACAACACACATCCCTGTCTGACTCCTCTCTGAATTTCTACTTAATTTGTCTCACTATCTTCCACCCGCACGACCACTGTTTAATTGTAGTATAGATTTCTGATTAAATTAATATCCTTGGGATTGTCATCGAATGCCATAGTCTGTGGACTAGTGCGCATTTCGATGCGCATCGCCCCGCCTCGAATTGGCTCTTGACCTGGAAATCCCTATTTATCGCTCGAACAGCGCATATAAATATTGGCGATTTTCAGGTCGACCAGATCTGTTCCTCACGGGCTCTCCGAGAGCTTAGTGCTCTCGGGGCTCTGCTTCCTGCATTTATTTTCCATACTCTGTGGCTGAGAATTGTTTCAACTTAACTTGGTGTTTTTATTTCGACGAAGAAATTGTCATGTAAGAAATATCTTGCCTTTTTCAAGGCAAGACACCGAAGATAAATATTTTCCATAACCCGAAAATGGACTTAAGTAGAGGAGCTCTCGGGGCACCCGGGGATAGCAGAAGGTGGTTAGACCCTTATTTGTTCCCCCGAGGTGACAGGATCTAGGTATCTATATGTGTTTCAATGCATGTGTGAGTTTACAATATTGAACTCTGTCAAACGCTTTTTAAGAATCCATGTAAAATAGGAATACGTTTCTATTATATTCAATGCATTTTTGTAATAGTACCTTCATTGCGCACAATGCATCTTTTTTTCTCATTCCACCTCTAAATCTAAACAGTGTGTTGTCTAATATTTTTTCTTTACATCTTCTATATATCCGCTGTTGAATTTAAGTAGTATTTTTAAAGTGTGGCTCATGAGACTAATTAATCGGTATCATTAACCAGGAATATATTTTATTAAATACTCGTAATTTAGTTAAACAATCTATATTTTCGTCATTCAGGATTTTTAGTATTTTTACTGGAATTTCATCATGATGTAGCTTTACTTCTTTTTGAGTTTTTATTTGCCTGTTTCACGTCTGATATTAGAATTTTTATATTTTTATTAGTTGGAAATTAGTAATGGTAGTTTCATAACGTCCATATAAGAACTAAAATCTTAGAATACTTAATAAAATAAATATTAATAAAATATAAATTAAATATAAATAAAATGTAATTAAATACATGCTTAATCAAAAAAACTTAAAAAAGTTATATCTATCAAGACGGTCATTAAATAGAGGTTTTACTCTTAATATTGGACAAGTATTAACACCGCGTCACCCAAATCCGGTTTGTATATTTCGTATTTTAACAAACTTTGCTCTCTTATCATCTTTTTCTTCCTGTTCGAGTGTTGTGTGCTTGGCTTGACCCCGAACTGTTTAGATGCCAGTCAAGGCAATCATCAATTTTTGGTTTATTGATGAATCACATAAATATTATCTTCTTAAATAACAACTGTTCTTAAACATATTATCTAACTTTTTAACGGGTTGGCGGATGATCGCCAGTTTTTTTGGTCTTAAACCTATCACTTCCCTTATTTTAAAATAAATTTATGCCTGATCCCAATTCTTGCTTATTCCGTAGTTTTTTCAGAATGATATATTTCTATATTTAAGAATCTGTGGGTCTCCAAAATGTTTCCATAGTTCAAATAGTTTTCTCTGTTCGCAAAAAACCAACACTTACGTTTTGAAACTAGATACGCCACTGACCTTATCTCCTTATCCCGTAGATTCTTGTTAAGATCTTCCCTTTTCATGTGGATCAAATCATTTCACTATATTTTACTCAATTATTAGATATTTTCACAACACTTAAGTTGTGCGATACATTTTCTTTTTGGCTATCGTAGATTGTTTTCCCACTTTTAATATTCAAGATGAGGACTGCTTGGTCTTTCAGTGATCACTCTTCAAGCGTACCCATACTACGCAATAATTTAATTTTTTCTATACCAGTGATGTTACAAAGTCCATATTATGTAGGCGTAAATAAAAACAACAGTCATTATGTGTTTACATGAAATGTTATGATAATCATAAATGGCTATATATTTCATTCCGAATATTTGAGACCTATCCACTGGAATATTATAATAATATATAATAAATATAGTGAATTCGTTTTATCACCGCATGTATGTGATTAATGAGTCGCCAAACATTTCCAATGAATATGGAAGTTGAATCTCATTTTTAATATAAGCAACCTTATCTGTTTGTTATTGTTTTTGCAATTTCCTTTCAAATCACTGGAAAAGCCATGAAATTCTTCTACACAAACTATTTGCTTCTAATGTATATTTTTTATATAATCAGAGTAGTAACGCTCCTTGCTGGTACTTGAAGTAAACTACCAAAATTATTCAACGCGGAGTCAAACATACAGCCTCGTCACAGAAAGTATCATTTTACTCTTAATAAAACAATATACTATTATTTAAGGATTCTTAAAATATCTGCTTTATTGATAGCCATGAGCTATTTATGTATAAGTGTATCCGGTATAAAATATAAACTTTAATGTATTTAAAAATAGTGTATCCCCTTGGTGGTGCGTATTTATATTTATGCGGATGTAGTACAGTAATATAGACACGTCTGTTTATATCTAAGGAGAAAAAGGTTAAAATTGTATATTCAATATAGTACATTATATTCACCAGTGGACAAAAATATCGAATATTTTTTTATTATCGTTACTATAAAATATTTTAAAATTTTTGGAATAAAGTAATACAGGAAATACATATTTATATCGGAAATTACTTACCCGATATTTATAAAAATTGGTTTATAGTGACTACAAGTTATGACAAATTTAAGGAAAATATTTTGACAGACATAACCGGTTATGCCGGAAATGAACAGCAACTTTGTTATTTTAAATATAACACACTGTATATTATTGCATTATTAAATTCTGCGTAGTAAAAGATTATAGATACAATTTATATCAAATACCATAAGGTAAAATTTCATATTTTTTAAGTTATTCATCTTTTTTCAAAAATTTTGACAGAAAGAAATAAACTTTTCGAAGTTAATATCTCATGCACTTACAATCATAATATCTTTAAAACCTTTGCATACAAAGAGTAGGGAACGTGTTTTCAAGAATTTAAATCGAAATTAAATTTCTAAATACAGGGTGTTCACAAATGGTACGCCATTTCTTTAAACTTAAAACTACAGTAAGTCAATCATTTTAAATAAAATACCCTGTATCTTATAATTTTAATAAAAAAATAAATAAATTTTCTTTCAAATAGCATTTCTCTATACATAAAGTCAATACTCGTGGAGGTAATTGTGGATTAATGTTAAAGGTAAGATATTTGTTTTATTTTAGCAGGCACTATATGAAGATGTCATAACTATTATTTGTGATTATTGACACTTTTAAACAGTGATAGAAAGGGCTCGTTTAGAATTATTAAATAATAGTGATTACGTAAATTTACTATAAATATATTGAGACGTCTCTTAAAAAAAAGTAATTTAAGTTACCATCATAAAATTGGAGAGCTACAACTTGGTTGTCTCTGATCGCACAAAATACATCATCCTTCCTGAAAACTACGTACCCTTGTTAAATGTTGATTATGTACTTCGCACCAATAATGCGACTTGTGCCTATAAAACAATCTATTTTTTGTAAATTTTCATTCTTCACACAATATAGTATCTTCTTGAAATTTTATCGTTAAAAACTCCTTTCTTTTATTATAGCCTCCTTTACACCTTTAATTGTGGTGTAAGAATAAGGATGAAATTTTCGTATTTTTTAAATTGTCTGTACAACGTAATGTCGCTTCAGGATAAGCAGCATAGTAACCAAGAACATTAATTGTATGATCATTATTATCAACAATAGGTTTCGCTTTGTTAACTTTTTATCGAAAACAACCAAAATGTGTTAAATTTTTGGTAGTTCCTGGTCGATCTGTATATATTTTAGCAAATAAAGCACATGTTCTAGTAATAACTCTATCACATTATCCATGTATTAAAAGTAAATTTACGTATTCTTCATTGTTTAATTTTAAACGAGCCATTTCTATTGTAACCATTTAATTTGCCTACCACATTGGGTATTACCTATAGGGGATTGAAAGTGGGGAGTGAGCAATTACTGGGCTGGAGATAGGGTAAGCAAACAAACCGAAACGTTTGAGAGCGGCTACTCTTGTTTTGGTTGAAGAGCTGGGTCGTAAGTAAGTGAAAAGGAGGGACTGGAAGGGGTAACTATGTACAAAGAAAGAAATAAAAAAAATACTATCACAGATGTTCTGGACAACAAACAGAAGGAGGTTCCTAAACTATTGGAATTGGACGCCGTTTAAAAAATCCTCTTGCTGGATAGAAAGAAAGGTTTTTTTCCTAAAAAATATTAAAGGGTGAAAATATTTTTAAAGGAAATAATTCTACAACTCCTGGTTTAGATAGAAACATATCAACAGTTATTACAAATAATATTATAACAAAATTTGTCAGCAAATCTTAAAGGTTGGGCGACAGTTGTAACAATTTTACAACTAGTTGTAACTATTTAAATAATTATTAGAAATGAAAATTATCTTAATTTTTCAACGGAGCTTACATTGAGGTTAATCTTTAAAGAAAACAGAATTCAACAATATGGTTATGTACCAAATGCCAGAAAAGGATAATACTGACTGTCATATGTCGAAATGATATATTAAACCTTTTTGAAATATTAATTAAATATTAAAATTAATTGTATTAAAAAAAAGACTAATATTGCAGTTAGCTAATCCATAAAACTTATAATTTTATTTATTTATAATTTTTTAGTTTGTCATGAAAGCAAATCTTTTCTTTAATAAAAAATTGTTTATTTTTACTTTGACTAATTTTAATAAAAAGTACCTGGTATCACTGGCTAGTGTATTTCCTTTAAGAAAGTTTTTAAGATTGCAATTGAATCAAAAACACTGCAAAAAACACACAACTGTGTCCCACACAAACTACAAATGGTCTGGGGTGACCATGGAACACAAAATGGACAAGTTATGGGGAGGTAGAACACTGATTCGGGCTTCAAATAATTCTGGATGACAACAAACTGCAATCTTCAAAACTCGGTCACTCAATTCCTTCTTAACACCTCTCACATGGTGGGAAACGCCGTCTTACAATTCCCTCACATAGGGCACAGCACAACCAACGGGTGATTAACTCAACAAAAACTACCAAACAGCATCTTGAGTACAAATTCACCTCTTAAATTAAAAAAATTGCCAGCTTTGAAGACTACACGACGAAAGCTCTCTCTTCTGAATTTAATATCTCCTCTCACTCTCCTTAAACTGCTACTATACTTCACTTTCCTAAGTGCCTTCTCTGTTGAGGTTGGCGATCAATATGGCAAATTTCTCTCTGTTCTGGACTTGATGAATTAATTTATTTCCTTTTGTATGGGTCCAATCTCTGATGTTTCGTAGCCAAGATTTTTTCTTTCGTCCTATGCCCCTTTTACCTTCAATCTTGGCTTCTAATATTACTTGGAGCTGCTCAAATTCCCTATGGCGCGTCATGTGTCCTAGATATGACGTCTTTCTAATTTTGATAGTATTGACCAGATGAGGGCGTGTGTTCATTGCTCTCAGTACTTCTTCATTCGTAGTTCTGCTAGTCCAGTTTATTCTTAGCATTCGGCGGTACATCCACATTTCAAATGAATTTAATTTGTTGACGTCATACTGTTTTAATGTCCAGGTCTCACAGCCATATAGTAATAGACACCACACATAACACTTAATACTTCACTTTATATTACTGAATTACCGATAACAAAAAACAAATAACGAAAAACCATTACGAATTTAAAAAAGAAAAATCCGGACTAAATAATGACCTTACTCCTATCGTGGTCCATTGTAGAGTGACATCATTTGCCCAACCCAGTATAAACAAAGCATAAACGGAAATATTACTGTTTATTTGATGCGCAAAATCTCTAATAGGCGGAATCAATATCAGACTAAAAATGTTTATATTATTATAGCGACGCAAAAAGATTGAGAATATTTTTCGGTGTTTTAACATATACCAGGGGAAATAGAAATGCTGCACTATCACTCTGTAAAAGTGCCAATAACTACAAATAGTGACACTTATGACATATTCATATACGGCCTGCTACAATAAAACAATGCATATCTTGTCTTTAACATTAAACCACAATTATTTCCAAAAGTAATAATTTTAGGTATTCTTCTTCTGCTTCTAGTGCCTACTCCACTAATGAAGATTGGCTATAACTATTGCAAATTGGTCTCTATCTGCTGCTTTTTTTAAAAGCGTCTGTGTGTTCAACCCGGTCCAGTCGCGAATGTTCTTCAGCCAGGATATTTGTCGTTTACCAGGACCCCTTTTACCTTCTATTTATCCTTCATAATCAGCTTCAACAACTCTTCTTCTTCTCATCAAAGTATATGCCCCAAATATGCTGTTTTTCTGCTTTTAATGGTGGTCAAAAAATCTCTGTCTCTTCCCATTCTGTGCAAAACCATTTCTGTTGTAAGATATGATCGATCCATCAAAATTCTTCTAAAAATCCACACCTCAAAATCTTTCTTTCTCATTAAATCAACACTAACAGTCCAAGCTTCGGGCTTCGGTACCATAAAGGAGAATAGAGTGGATATAACATTTTACCATCCGATATCGGATTTCCAGATTGAGTTTTTAGTTACTCAGAAATTTCTTCATCTTACTATAAATATAACTTCAGGTATGAAGAACCTCCTAATACTATTTGAAATACAACTGATTCCTTTGTTCATTAAAATTATAAAATACAGAGTGTTTTATTTAAAATTATTGATTTACTATGGTTTGAAGTATTAAGAAATGGCGTATCATATGTGAACACACTGTTTTTAGAAATTCGATTTCGATGTAAATTCCTGAAAGAACGTTACCTATTCTTTGTGTACAACAGTTTTCAAGATATCTTTGTAAATTGATGTCGAGAAAAGCGAGATCATACCTTCACCGAACCAAACTGAAACGTTCTATGTATGAAAATGTGAACGCGCAGCCCAATTGTTGGAGTGGAAACGCTACGTGCCGGAAACTATACGTGCACGATAATATGCCGCGACCTTAAACTTTTAAATGTCTGTCTCTATCCGTAAAATTTTTTGAAAAAGATAAATAACTTGAAAAATATGAAGTTGTGACCTATGGTACCTCATATAAAATACTTATTATCTAAAATTTTACGTAGAATCTAAAATGCTATAATGTACAGGCTGTTCTATTTAAAATAACTAAGTTTCTGTTCAAATCCTTGTTATTTCGTTTCTAGAATCTTTGTAGATTTTTTTTATAGTCGTTTATCTTATTTTACAAGCACTTGTAATATGTTCGCCTTTGCAATTACTGAAGTTAACTTATTGATTTAATTGGCGCAATTCTACTTGCTTCTTATTTTCTTCTTCGTGCGTGTAATTATTTAAGAATTTTTGTCCAAAGATAAAATTTTAATTAACTTATTCGATAAATCATTAGGTTGTTATCTACGAGGTATTTTATCGTATTTATAAATTTTTGTTCAATTTAATACAAATTTAAACTTTGTTCTATATATTTATAAAATCTGAAGTATGTTTACCTTAAATGCTTAAGTATGCTCTCTGTTTACTGAAGAAGTTTTGGCCAAAGATAAGAAAATTTTTATTAAATCAATAGATAAGATCATTATTTATCTATAAAGTGTTAAGTATGTTATCAAATTTATATATTTTTAATGAAATTTTTAACTGAGCTAATATTACTCCCAACAATTACTCACACTGACGAAGATATAGAGAAACTCTACAGTAACATAGCTGAGGCATTAAACAACAATAAAAGTCACTTTAAGTATTCCATTTAATTATGACTTTAATGCCAAAGTGGAAAAGGCAAGGAACAAGTCATGGGAAATTTTGGAGTCGTTGAGAGAAATGAAAAGGGAGAAAGACGGGTTCAGTTGGTGCATACTACAAAACATGCCTATTGCAAATATATTCTTTAAGAAAAAATCGAACAGAAAATGAAATTGAGTAACACCAAATAGAACCACTAAGAACGAAATTGACTTCATTCTAACTATAAAGGATGTCACTGTGATAAATCAATTTCAGACAGGCAGCGGCCATAGACCAATCAGAGTAAAGTTAGTTACAAAATCTACAGTAACCGATATAAATAATAACAATCTAAAAGAAAACTCAGATCACTACCAAAAGACAATTATTGAAAGATTTCAAGACCAAATCGACAGCTCTTAATTAATGGAAATCATCTTTGATAATGCTAAAGAAATCGAAGTCTCGCAACAACAAAATGAATATAGTCAACTGTCTGATAAAACCAAAATAAAGCTAAAACAAAGAAGGGAAATGAAAATAAGTAGCAACATACAAATGATACTATACACAGAACTTTGTAAGGTAATAAGACAAGGAAAAGTATTAAAGAAGACCTAAGAAAATACAATGAAAGTCTGGTAAAAACTGCAATCGAAAACAGAAGAAACTATAAGAAAATAAGAAAAGTATTAATCATTGCAAAGAAGCAAATCGTTGCTCTAATAGTCGAAAATACCAGAATTACACACAGAAATGAAATAATACGCTTCGAGAAGTAATGAGTAGAGCTAAAGAATATGAAATACCGTTAGCATTAACCTTCATAGGTTTCGAGAAGGTTTTCGATTCTATACAGGGTGGTCCTTAAGTAATTGTACAAACAGAAACCTTAGATTATGCACTTTAAAATATTACGATTTAAGCCAACTTGCTTTAGTAAAATTTTGATATTAAGAAAGATACATGGTGTTAAAGTGGAAATTTAAAATTTTATTTTTCGTTATAACTTTTACGTTTGTAAATATTTTTGGACAAAAATTTACAGTTGGATGCTTTTGAGTAGGATAAATTATAATTTTATAATATTAAAGATACATTATTTTTACAAAGAAAAAATACTTATTAGTAACCTGAAAATTCAACCGTTTTCGAGATAATCACATTTTATAAGTCAGCTGCATATTAATTCTTAGTTTGATATTTGTGCGGTAAAGCACTGAATACCTGGAGATAAGCATAATTCATAGTTTATTCTTATTAAAACAACTTAAAGATGATAATGTAACATCATTAAATGTTTTGTTATGACTGCTAAATGTCTTATTGGAAAAAATATCCTTCATCTTCTTCTTTAGGTGCAGTGTCCGTATCCAGATGTTGGCCGTCATTATGTTTACAATTTCCCTTTTCTATCGTTTTTTAAGTTTCTATAATGGCGTTGTATTACTTTTTCTCTATTGTAAAATGCTGAAAACCCAAAATATGTAGTTTATGTAAGATGGTACACCACCACATTCTAGAGAGAAGGCAGTTAGAACATACTGAAATACAATTTTTCTGAACGTTGGATTGGTCGTGGTAGTCATATTCCTTGGCAATGTGGTAAAATATTGATATAATTATTTAATTCATAAAAAATCCGAGAAGAATACTTATTATTCATTACGTAAATTATTTACCTATTTTTAATAAGACAAATAGAAACTAGAGCACAGGTATTGAATAACACATATGTGTCTTGTTTCATAATACTTTTGCTACAAATCTAACCTTAAAGACTCAGCATTTTTACAAAAACATCATCTTTGGCCTAATAACCGATATTGTTATAAATATAGTAAACACACAGGCAATTTAGTTCAGCATAATATTAGTTCGTTAGTAAATCATAATAGTCCATTTGTTCGAAATGTAATTATAGTTACTCGTAAGCTGTAACGTGTAATGTAATCATATAAATAAGTAATGTCATCAATGGGTTATTCCGGGTGTATATAAGTAATCAATGAACGAGATACATCACAGTTTAATACATTATTTAACCTCTCCGACAAATAAGATGTAAATTGCGTTAGGCTTTCACGGCCATCGTCTAACTTATTAAACTGTTTATTCGGGCTGTTGGGCCGTTGTGTTCTGTTGAGATTTGTTCTCGACGTTTCGCCAACACTAGGGGTTGGCATCTTCTGGAGATGTTGATGCTTCGCTTGTAAGCAGAAACTGACGACGCGTTGTACTACGGAGGCAATATTTATAATTCCCACTCGCCTCCCCTCCACTGGTTTCGGCTTGAGGGGGCGTGTCGTTGTTTATAGTAGCTTTTCTATCTCCGTGTTTGGCGGGAAGGGCGTTTGTGGATTTTAATACTGGTATCCATGTTTTGTTGATTTTTAGTCCTTCTTCTATCCTATTGAAATTGTTTGGGTGCTTGTATATTTCCACCGCTTCCCGATATAACCGTGGGTAGTACTGTGAAGTTTTGTCCAGCATCTGTGTTTCTTCAAATAGTATTCGATGTTCACCGCTTCCCAAAGCGTGTTCGGCAACGGCAGATTTGTCGATATGTCCTAAACGACAATGGCTTTTATGTTCATTTATCCTGGTGTTGGTGTGTCTTTTTGTGGTTCCCACATATACCATTCCACATGTGCATGGTATTCGGTATACTCCGGCCGTTGCTAATGGGTCGCGTTTGTCTTTTACCGATCTTAAACAATCCTTGATCTTCTTTGTAGGTCTGAAGATGGTCTTTATGTTGGCTTTCTTGAGTATTCGCCCAATTCTGTCCGTTACCCCCGATATATAGGGCAAGAACGCTTTCCCTTTACATTCTGTTTCTTCGTCCCTTCTTCTAGATACGTTGTTCATCGCCTTGTGTATTTCTCTTCTGGTGTACCCATTAGAGGTGAGCGCTTTTTCAATATAAAGAAGTTCACTTTGGAGATGTTGTGGTTCACAAATTCTCTTCGCCCTCTCTGCCAAAGTTTTGATGATACCTTGTTTTTGGCTAGGATGATGATTTGAGTTCCTGTTTAGGTATCTGTCTGTGTGTGTAGGTTTTCGATACACTTTATGTCCTAAGTGACCTTCCTTTCGGTTTACTAATACATCCAGGAACGCTAGTTGTTGAGCTTTTTCTGTTTCCATCGTAAATTGAATATTTGGATGTAGTGTATTTATATAAGCCAGGAAATCGTTTAGTTTTTCTGCTCCGTGACCCCAAATCACAAAGGTGTCATCAACGTATCTGAACCATACCCTAGGCTTGTATGCTGAGTCCATTATCTTCTTCTCTAAATGCTCCATGAAAAGGTTGGCTACGACCGGGCTTAGTGGGCTTCCCATTGCTACTCCATCCATCTGTTCATAAATTTGGTCTTCCCATGAAAAGTATGTGGTAGTTAGGCAAATACGGTATAATTCCACCATATCCTTGGAAACTAGTCCCTCAATTAAATTCAGAACGTCTTCTAGGGGGACTCTTGTAAATAGGGAAACCACATCAAAACTAACAAGAATGTCAGATTCCTGCAAAGTTGTTCCTTTGATCTTCTCAATAAAATGGGCGGAGTCTTTTACAAAGGCATCGTTTTTTCCTATATGTGGTTGTAAAATATCGGCCAGATGTTTTGCAAGGCTGTAAGACGGAGATCCTATGGAGCTCACAATAGGGCGGAGAGGTACATCGTCTTTGTGTATTTTCGGCAAGCCATACAAGCGTGGTGGGACTGCTTCGCTGTTGCATATTCTTGGCTTTATCTCCTCTGGTATGGACGAAGATTTAATAAGTCTGTTGATTTTCCATAGGGTGACTGCTGTGGGATCTTTTTTAAGTTTCTTATAAACCGCAGGATCTAGAAGATTTTGTATTTTCGTTTTGTAGTCGGCTGTCTTCATTACGATCGTGGCGTTTCCCTTGTCTGCTGGTAAAATTACAACATCTTTGTCTGCGTTTAACGATTTTATGGCACGTATTTCTTGGTGGCTCAAATTATTTTTCGGTGTCTTAGCTTTATGCAAAATTCTTGCTGATTCTGTCCTTATTTCTTCAGCTGCTTCGATTGGTAAGTTGCGGATCGCAGACTCTATATTAGCGATGATGTCTTCTTTGGGTATAACTTTAGGCACAATCGCAAAATTTCCCCCTTTGGCTAACAATGATGTTTCAGCTGAAGTTAAAACTTTATCTGAAAGATTGACCACTGTTCTTTCTGTGTTTTGTTTTGATTCTACCTCCTTATGTTTATCCTTATGTTTATCCAATTTATCAGTCGCCTCTACGGGGAGGAGGTAACTACATACTACAGAAGACTAGATTGTCTACGGAAGAAGAAAGCTCAACTTCTTGCGTCGTTAGCTTTTCTATCACGATGTCGAGACAACGGGGTACTACCGAACTTCTTACGAACGAATCGATCCATCAGAACAAGTCAAGCCAATAGAATATATACACGCATGGAAAAAGCACTATTACGAGAACGAATACATGACACCAGACGAAATTTGGCGAAGGTTGACAAGGAGCTTCTAGATTTGTTTTACGTTTTGAGCAGCAGGTTGAAATATGAAGATTGGAATAAAATTGAATCCATTTGTTACAGAAAAATGGAAAATGAACTAGAAAGGAACACTGAACGCCAGAAAAACAAATACGAACGCTTAACCAAACATAAGGAGGTAGAATCAAAACAAAACACAGAAAGAACAGTGGTCAATCTTTCAGATAAAGTTTTAACTTCAGCTGAAACATCATTGTTAGCCAAAGGGGGAAATTTTGCGATTGTGCCTAAAGTTATACCCAAAGAAGACATCATCGCTAATATAGAGTCTGCGATCCGCAACTTACCAATCGAAGCAGCTGAAGAAATAAGGACAGAATCAGCAAGAATTTTGCATAAAGCTAAGACACCGAAAAATAATTTGAGCCACCAAGAAATACGTGCCATAAAATCGTTAAACGCAGACAAAGATGTTGTAATTTTACCAGCAGACAAGGGAAACGCCACGATCGTAATGAAGACAGCCGACTACAAAACGAAAATACAAAATCTTCTAGATCCTGCGGTTTATAAGAAACTTAAAAAAGATCCCACAGCAGTCACCCTATGGAAAATCAACAGACTTATTAAATCTTCGTCCATACCAGAGGAGATAAAGCCAAGAATATGCAACAGCGAAGCAGTCCCACCACGCTTGTATGGCTTGCCGAAAATACACAAAGACGATGTACCTCTCCGCCCTATTGTGAGCTCCATAGGATCTCCGTCTTACAGCCTTGCAAAACATCTGGCCGATATTTTACAACCACATATAGGAAAAAACGATGCCTTTGTAAAAGACTCCGCCCATTTTATTGAGAAGATCAAAGGAACAACTTTGCAGGAATCTGACATTCTTGTTAGTTTTGATGTGGTTTCCCTATTTACAAGAGTCCCCCTAGAAGACGTTCTGAATTTAATTGAGGGACTAGTTTCCAAGGATATGGTGGAATTATACCGTATTTGCCTAACTACCACATACTTTTCATGGGAAGACCAAATTTATGAACAGATGGATGGAGTAGCAATGGGAAGCCCACTAAGCCCGGTCGTAGCCAACCTTTTCATGGAGCATTTAGAGAAGAAGATAATGGACTCAGCATACAAGCCTAGGGTATGGTTCAGATACGTTGATGACACCTTTGTGATTTGGGGTCACGGAGCAGAAAAACTAAACGATTTCCTGGCTTATATAAATACACTACATCCAAATATTCAATTTACGATGGAAACAGAAAAAGCTCAACAACTAGCGTTCCTGGATGTATTAGTAAACCGAAAGGAAGGTCACTTAGGACATAAAGTGTATCGAAAACCTACACACACAGACAGATACCTAAACAGGAACTCAAATCATCATCCTAGCCAAAAACAAGGTATCATCAAAACTTTGGCAGAGAGGGCGAAGAGAATTTGTGAACCACAACATCTCCAAAGTGAACTTCTTTATATTGAAAAAGCGCTCACCTCTAATGGGTACACCAGAAGAGAAATACACAAGGCGATGAACAACGTATCTAGAAGAAGGGACGAAGAAACAGAATGTAAAGGGAAAGCGTTCTTGCCCTATATATCGGGGGTAACGGACAGAATTGGGCGAATACTCAAGAAAGCCAACATAAAGACCATCTTCAGACCTACAAAGAAGATCAAGGATTGTTTAAGATCGGTAAAAGACAAACGCGACCCATTAGCAACGGCCGGAGTATACCGAATACCATGCACATGTGGAATGGTATATGTGGGAACCACAAAAAGACACACCAACACCAGGATAAATGAACATAAAAGCCATTGTCGTTTAGGACATATCGACAAATCTGCCGTTGCCGAACACGCTTTGGGAAGCGGTGAACATCGAATACTATTTGAAGAAACACAGATGCTGGACAAAACTTCACAGTACTACCCACGGTTATATCGGGAAGCGGTGGAAATATACAAGCACCCAAACAATTTCAATAGGATAGAAGAAGGACTAAAAATCAACAAAACATGGATACCAGTATTAAAATCCACAAACGCCCTTCCCGCCAAACACGGAGATAGAAAAGCTACTATAAACAACGACACGCCCCCTCAAGCCGAAACCAGTGGAGGGGAGGCGAGTGGGAATTATAAATATTGCCTCCGTAGTACAACGCGTCGTCAGTTTCTGCTTACAAGCGAAGCATCAACATCTCCAGAAGATGCCAACCCCTAGTGTTGGCGAAACGTCGAGAACAAATCTCAACAGAAGACAACGGCCCAACAGCCCGAATAAACAGTTTAATAAATAAGATGTAGTTCCATAATATACAATAAGATTTGGATATGTATCCAAAAGAATATATTCATCCATTATACATTATAGCCACCACGTATCTCAGAATTTATTCCGCTTGATTTTGGTGTTTGGTGCGCATTCAAACAACGTGACTGAAAGAATCCCATGAACATTCGCAACCAACTATGGAAAGAAATAAATACTGCAGAAGTTTCTTTAGAACCAATGATGCTATTTAATATGAGACGATCTTTTATGGAATATATTGACAAATTAATTAAAGAAAATGGTGGACATATCGAACACTTACTTTGACAAAAAGTTATGTTATTTAGTTTAACTATTTCTTAATTTGGTTTGTAAACAAAATGTTTTGATTATGAGTTTAATTCAACATAAAACGTAAAATGTTTGATGTAAAATCCTATTATTCTGTTATTTTGTCAAATCCTATTATTAATTATCTTGCTGACATATTTATTTTAATTAATACTTCGTGAACTATTAACTTTAGTTAAAGGTATTTTATACCAAAATTCAGAAGTATTAAGGTTTTTGTCTATTTTTTCTTCGTTGCCTGGAATAATTGCCTTAAACCAGAATTATGGAGCTGATTTGTAAAGTGCGATTATCTGTTACCTGTTGCAAATACAGGTAACTTAAAGAGCAAAAAAGTTAAGCGCAATTTTATACCACATATGGGGCATATGTGGCGCCCCTTATCAGTTACATCAAAGTGTACTTTAAATTATAATTTCTCATATTTAAAAGTACCCAGTTGTAAATTTTTATACATAAATGTTTACAGATATGAAAGTTATAGCGAAAAATAAAATTTTAAATTTGCACTTTAACACCCCGTATCTTTCATAATATCAACATTTTATTAAAGCAATTTGGCTTAAATCGTAATATTTTAAAGTGAAGAATCTACCGTTTCTTTTTGTGCAATTACTTAAGGACCACCCTGTGTATCCCAAGGCAGTAGTAGAAGTTTTGTCCAACCAAACCATTGACAAACTGTACATAGAGACTTATATGCTGGTCTATACATATATACGAGTATATATATATATATATATATATATATATATATATATATATATATATATATATATATATATATATATATACAAGCAAAAGCTAAGGTAAACATTTATGAAAATGCTTTATGAAAATTCCCCATTATCAGAGGCGTTCGATAAGGAGATGCAATATCACAAAAGTTATTCACTGCAACTCTAGTTAATATATTCTGCAAAATAAACTGGCAGAACACCGGCCTATCCATTAATGAAGATTACTTCAGCCATTTAAAATGTGCAGACGACATCGTTATGATTGCTAATAATCATGCAGAACTACAAGAACTTATAAGAGACCTAAATGCAACTAGCAATGAAGTTGACACAAAAATGAACTTGACAAAAACAAAAACTATGTACAAAGAGCTATGGATGTCGAAGTTGTAATAATAAAAAATACTGCATTTGAGACAGTAGACAAGTATGTATACCTGGAACAGGTATACATATTTGTCTACTAGGTATAACGAAGAAAGATCGAAAAAGAATAAATTATACACAGAATTAAATGTTTACAATGGCAGTGGGCGAGACCTTTAGCGAGAAGATATGACAACAGATGGTCCCCTAGAATTACACTGTGGTATTCAAGAGACCAAGAAGACGCGTTAAGATGGAAATATAACATAAGGAAAAAAGCCGGTATAACATGGCACAAAAAAGCAAATATTAGACAATCGTGGGCAGAAATGAAGAACAACTATGGAAGGCTGCACCATAATCGCTAGAATACGCCAAGAATGACTATATACTTATATATATATATATATATATATATATATATATATATATATATATATATATATATATATATATATATGAATGGACATGTTTGGCTAATGCACAACGGTCAGGGTGAAGTCGAGAATCACTTTTGTGTAGTGTAATACGTGATTTCAATAATTGAGATGTTTGACCGATGTAGAAATTGTTGCAAGAGAGACATGGAATGTTGTAGACAATGTTACTAAGCCTATCTATGGGAGTCTTATCTTTTACCTTAGAATAAAGATTATTAATTGTCAGGGCTGATCTACAAGCCACATTTCCCTATACTGGGATTTAATTTCATTCGTTTTTTACCAATGAACCTTAACGACATAAAGATTCATAAGAACTACTTGAAATTGTCAGCGCATGCGTTCTGGCTAAAACAGAACCTTACTTTTAAACTTTCTAAAAATCAAAAATTTAGTTATTGCCGACAATTCAACGAATTACCTCCTTTTAAATGTAGTTACATTGGGTTTTTCGATTAACCTTGGGTAAACCTTTGCGTGTTAAGTTCAAAGCTACCATACATTTCAAACATTAAAAAAACTTTTTTTGCACATAGTAACAAAAACACCACTATGTTACTAGCAAAGTTTTTTAATATTATAATAGAAATAATAGAAATTTTAAAACATAACTTATTATATCCATTACAATCGGCAGTAAAGACCAATACATTTTTGTTACGTTTTTTAGATACGTTTTTTATATAACTAAATTACATTGTTTCAGGTGAAAAACCCTCAAAATGTCTATTATAACCGGCGTAATAGTGTACGATGTAATAGGCGTCCTTATTGGTCTTGTTACTCTTCTTTGGATTTATTCTAAATGGGCATTGCAATACTGGAAGAACAAAGGAGTTCCTTATTTCGAACCAACCGTTTTTTGGGGAAATTTACGTCCACCTCATAGAAGAGAACAATCAATTGGTGATGAAGTAGCCGAGTTATATCAAAAAGCACGAGACAAAGGTATTTTATACTTTTAGGAGTTGATATTCGTTGAATAAATTATTGGTTGCTTTAACATAATGTTGACATCAGCTGGAAATATGTATATAACTCAATAAAAATTTAGTTTTATGCCCGAAAAGGAATTAAAATATATTATTTTAAAAAGTATAAAACGTTGCTGTATTTTACAAAATTATAAAATAAATAGTTCAGTTTTTAGAGCAAAATTAAACCTGTTTTGAGCTTTAAAATTTAATAGCAAACCATCTCTACTATATTTTTAAAAGTGGTTCATAGAACACAAAAAACCAAAAGTCGTACACGAACATTCCATAATTAATACATAAATAAATCTAAAAAAAGTATTTTTTTTCTTTTCTAGTGAAAAATAATAATTTAATAGTAACTGTCAAAGGGATTTTTGTAGAGAATAAAAAAATATATATATTTTTACAACAGTTAACGGTATATTTATCGCAGAGAAAAACACAGCTGATTTAAATTTTAGAGAGAATTTTATTATTTGAAAAATCAAACGGAAAGAAAGAAGAAGCAGAAGCTGACCTCTAATTAGGTGGTTAGATGGAGTTGAGACCAACTTAGGGATACTAGATTTCAGAAGATGGTTGCCAGAAACTGAACAGAATGGCGATTAATCTTATAGCAGGTCAGGATCCACATAGGATTATCGAGCCAAAGATGAAACATAGTATTAAAATTCAAAATCTATTCTCCGACTTGTGGATCCTAGCTTTTAATTTAAGTATAAAAAAAATGTAAAAAAATGACGAACATTGCTCTGAACGCGCGATTGCCTTCTTGTAGCGGAGGAGTTGTCTCATATTTGGGCACAGAAGTAATTAAGTTGATATCATCAAATGAAAGCATTGTTATATCGGGATTTAGAGTTATGAATTAAAGTTTATCAACCAATTGATAGAATTTAATACTGAGAATTGTGTATTGCACTTGATTAATATTTTTGAAATGTTAAGAATAAATTTAGATAGAATAGACACATGAGTGTTAATGAAACTGACAACGAGATGAATAGGAATGTCAACTTTATGTATCTTGGACAACCCATATAATCCAGGAATTAATGGGTTAGTGGGGATTTTTCTGTATGATGCATCATGGTTTATTCATGATTTTCAGCCGTCTCAATGTTGAAACTCTTTAGAACTCTTATGAATAGATTTTTAGGAATGAAATACTGAAAAACACTATTTTACGTTTTGAAATACACTTTATTATTTAGTATAGTCTCCTTGAACATCAATACACTCGTTCCAACGAGATTCCAATTTATGAATTCCATTCCTAAAGTGACAAAATGAAAAATACGGTTCCACAACCTAACCAACCTAATCATTTGATGAAAAACGCTTTCCACGCATGAATTTTTTAGTTATTGAAACAGATGAAACTCGATAGGGTTAAATTAGGTCATTACATCATATCTCCGTTATTATTGGTCCGATTGGAGCGTGTGTGTGTGTAAAATGAAAGGGGAAGATATAACAAATATAGTAAGAGAAAAAACAAATAAGACGACTACCAAAAGGGCACTACACAGTATCGGCACTACCCAGTATCTTCATTATATATATATATATATATATATATATATATATATATATATATACAAGAAATACTGGATATTATTGACTGTCGATATAAACAAACAACACAGTTTATTTTTCTAAAGCTACGACACTCAACATTAAAAACACACATATAAAATATAACATTTAAAATAATGGACAATATACATTTTAAAATTTAGTTGGAAAGTTAAAATTTTGTTTGTGACATCTTTTCATGGTGTGTTTTGACTGATCCATAGAGAACAGAAAAAAAAAACAAAAATAGTGTGATTAAAAAGTAATTAGGAGTTCCTGCTATTATATTAATGGAAGTAGTATCTTAAACCTGTCTTGATAGTATGCAACATGTTTTGTATGCTGGTGTATTACGGTGTGTATATGTAAAAGTAAATCTTTATTTTATTTTTGATGTTTTGTCAGTAAGTAACAATAAATGTTGCTCAATTTATCTACGTCTGACTTTTTATTTATACAAGACAGATTTTATGAAACACATTTCCAAGAAAACACGTTTTGAATGGTTTTTTTCTTTAGCCAGAATACAGGAATCCTCGAAATTAAATTCATGTTTTAAAGTTATTGCATGTTCTGTGAGCGTACATGCGTTTATCTTTTTGGTTTTTATGTCGCTGCGATGTGATATTATCTATTGTGAAAATTACGAGATGATTCTCCGATATACACGTTTTTACAGTTGGCACACGGTATAGAATAAACAATATTCGATGACTCCTGTATTGTGAAAGGATCATTTGTCTTTGTGTACAACTTCGATACCGTTTTCACATTCTTAGTTGTAATTTTTAAGCCACTAACATTTTTGAAAATGTTCAATAGCTTAGGTGTGAGAACTGGAATATGGGTGTGTACATGTGTGTGCGTGAACTACGTTTTAATATTAAAGTTTTGTATCTCAATTTCTGTTTTAGGATGGAAACATCTTGGATTATTCAATATGGTTTCTCCAGTCTACATGCCGCTGGATTTAGATATTGTAAAACTTATTTTAACTAAAGATTTCAATCATTTCGTCGATAGGGGACTTTATGTAAACGAAAAAGATGAACCAATTAGTAAGTAACATTCAAGTTTATTAGTTAATGTGTTATTTTTACTTCCAACATTTCCAGTGCATAAAATTCTTGTGATTCACTATGTGGAAATGATTATCTAATGGTGTTTAACACAATATGTGATACAATTTTATAAATAATAAAAAATTACTTATTTCTAATATTCTCTATCAGCCATTGGGAGGATTTTGCCTTTTTTTGGTTTTTTTTCTTGTGTGGAATACTGAATAACTCCTATTCAGTACATTACTCCTCGCCAATACAAGCTGAAACTGTTTCAAAGTAGACACACATATATTATAAATATTTTATTAACTCTTTTAGGTGCACATCTTTTTGCAATTGGAGGAAAGAAGTGGAGAAACCTACGAACGAAATTTACGCCAACGTTCACTTCTGGTAAAATGAGGGCCATGTTCCAAACTATAGCTGATTGCGGAACGCAATTGAACAAATATTTAATCGAAGAAATATCCCATAATGAGCCTATTGACATAAAAAATGTTGTAGGTAAGGATAAGGTTTATTTAGTACTTCTTTGGATATTTAAGAGCGAAAGGAAAAACATTACATTTAGAAAGTGCAATTTCTCATTTATTGTCTTCTGTACTTTGCATTAGCCGTATTCACTTAGACGCAAAACGAATTTTTGAAATGTTTATTTTGCACATATGTTTACGGCAAGTGCAAAGGACTGAAACCAACAAGTTCGACATAGTTTTCATTTAACAGGTTAAGCGCCACGGCGGACACGGGTGTCCGATTTAAAATTGCGGGCACCGATGTCCTCTTGACTTTAAATTGTTCATCATCCTTACCTTGCGGGTAGGACACGATTTTATGCAGTTTAACCATAGGAATGTATCCACTATGGTCCTGCAATATATAATGTTGAACCAGGTTCTGTGTAGCAATTCCTATTTGAAAAATCTGGTGTAAAAACTAGCTTGAGGTCTTTCATTAAGTATAGAAATAAGAATACCTACAATTGATAAAAAAATGTATTAAACAAATAAGCTATAGAAATACATATCTATTATAGGTATGTATATACATTTATTTCAAAAAAATGAGTTTTGTGAAATAAATTAAAACATTCCAGACAAAACCTAGGACTATTTTCACACTGGGAACAGTACGGTATTACTTTCTTCACTTTATTTTTATTTATCAGTCCATCCTGTTTTCTCTTGTAACATCCCTTGCAGTACCGTCTATTTGCCCGTGCCCTACAGTCTAATTTTGTAAATACGTGAGCATTGAGGTTTAGTTTGGCACGACGTGTACGTTCATAAAACTGACCGCCATCAAATTTTAACAATTCTTCAATAACTGCATATCGAAAATCATTTATGGATATGTTGGTCTGTTCGGCCGCCTTGTAGATAAAATGGGCATTAACAATTGAAGTACCTAATAAAATTTCTATAGCTATTTTTTTGTATCAACGGCATCAATTTTGTATTTTTTTGTATAGGAAAAATCAATGGTGCTTTTACCTGAATTGTAATCAGTTACCGCTTTGGGTTTTTGAATATTATTTCCCCGACATTGAAGTTGGACCATTTATGGTGGATAAAACCAAAATATGCCACTTTTTTTCATGCAACTTGAGGATATACATTCCCCTTTCATTTTCTGTGGCAATTACTTCACCTTTTTTAAGTTTTTTATTTATTAGTTCGGCTGAATTAACCTTGAGATTATTTTGAAAAGTTCTCAGACAATGAGTGCTGTTATCCAAAGCTATGTGCGCTTATTTGAAGGCTTGTATACCAGTTATCAGTTACACAAATTCTACCAGACCCTAAAACATCTCGCGAGAATTTTAGCACTGCACTAGTTGATGCTGCTAGTTTACCTTTCTTCTCATTGCCTGCATATACACTTTGGTTCCACGTATTACCAATGCCATATTTATGACACTTTTGTGAATTATACTGCTTGGAGAGTAAACGTCCCTGAAACGATACCATGGTTTCATCGATGCAAAATGTTTCCCTGGTGTAAATATTTTTTAATAGTTGCTTATGATTTGGTCTATAAGTAGTTGCGCTTTATGAACATCCACTTTGTTAACGAATAATCCCGAATGGAATTCATTCTCACTATTCCCATGAAGCCCAGTAAACCTAGAAGTTGTGCAAATTGTTGTGCCGCTCGTTTTGAACGTCTCCGGTGGGCCATGGCGGACACCGGTGTCCATAAGTAGTTCGCGCCAGGCCTAAGCGGACACCGCACCGGTGACCGCTCTATTTTTTTTTAAAACTATTAACAAAAAATGGTTCAAATGGTGGGGATTCGATTTGAATGCGGATTAAATGTTAAAATTTTGTTTAATATTGCTTTGGTCCAGGGGAACATTTTGATGAAAAATTCTTGGCGCTTAACCTGTTAAGGCTATCAAAGCAGACCATGCTTTTGTAACTTTCTATTACGATAGTAGAAATAAAACCCCTTTTTGTGTGTGAATTATTTTAAATATCATTTAATAAATAAATTTGTGATTATCAAATAGATACCAGAATAGAAAATGAAACATAAACTATTATTAGATATACAATAATTGGAAAACTAACTTCCCACCAGACAAGATTCCTTCTTTGGACTGGGTGATTTGCTTATAAGTTCAAACAAATCAGATAGGTTGATTAAAAAATTAACGAAGTTTATTTGTTACTACTGTTTAGTGTATTTATAGCGTATTTATTCACATACGAAAGTATACAGGGTGGGCGCGACAAATTTTGATTAAAAGTAATGGGGGATATAGTTATGTTAAAAATCATAAATTACGAAGCTGTAGGTTTGGGATGACGGAAGTTACAATATAATGTCCTAAATGTAGAACTTCAATTTTGGTATTTTAAATTAAACCTAATATATATTTTTTTCGAATTCTGTATGAAATTTTAGATACAATTTGCGCACAATGTCCTTTACAAAAATGAAGTATTCTCAAGATATTTAGATTTTTATCTTTCAAAATTTTGAAAATCATAGTCCTCATTAACTAACGATATCTCTATTATTAATAAGGCTAGTAACGTGAAATTGTAATTAATAAACTACAAGCGCTTGATCGTTAACTCCATATTATGTCTTACTCATTGGTATTTCATACAGAGTGTTTTAAACGTAGCCGCCAACATGCACAATATTAATTATTTATTTACTACTTAATGCCATTTTATCCTCTCACCTTCTTCGTGGTCTTCCTGTTGCCCTTGCCCATTTTACTATCTATGGTTCTTTTCTGCAATCTTTCGGCCTCAATTCTCACTACATGACTAGTTCATCAAAGTCTCTGAAACGTTTCCCTTTACCTGAAGATATGTGAAATTTTCTACAGTTTCAATCTTCTTCTTCTTTTTCTTCCTCAGCCTTTCCTGTTTCAGGGGTCACTGTTCCTTACTCACTGTTGCCACTCATTTCTATCCATCGAGTATTCTTCACTTAAACCTTTCTCTCTTAAGTTTTTTGCCACACAGTCCTTTTATCTTCTCGGTTTTCCTCTACCTCTTTTTCCATCAACTTCTAACAGCTTTATCCTTTGTCCAACATATTTTTTATCTCTACATCTGACATGACCAAACCATTGCAGTCTTTCTTCTTGAATCTTTTTTGAGACTGTAGTCACTTTGGGTCTTTCCGTCTAGTCTTACCCAACATCCACCGTAACATTTTCATTTTAGCTACCTCCATCTTCTTTTCCTGGATCTTATTTACAGGCCACACTTCACCGCTGTACACCTCGGGTCAACTTAGGTCAACTCAGGTCAAAATAAACTCTTGTATATCTTTTCTTTCAGATCTTCCCCGATTTTTCGATCACAAAGTACCTCAATCATTCCCTCTCAGTTAAACCAACCAGCCTGTATCCTGTGGACATTTTCTCGATCTAGTGTCCCATTTTCCGTTATGTAGGAGCCAGGGTATTTAAATCCTACTCTTTCTAGCTTTTCTCTAAGCAATTCTACGTCCCCAACCATTCGTCTTCCTCCCAACCACATATACTCCGTTTTCACAACCTGCTAACCTTAAGTTCTCCCTCTTCAATAGCCCTTCTTCAACACTTTAAATACTCCTTCAACATTTATTTGTTTTTATCTACTAACACGACATCATCAGTAAAGAACATTGACTAAGGATCCCTCTTCCTTACTTTCTCTGTCAGTACATCCATAACAAGATTAAACAGGTAAGGACTTAGTAAAGAGCCTTGATGCAAACCAACCGTCACTAGAAAACTTTCGGATAATCCGACAGCAGTTTTTACTTTGGTGTACAATCCCTCATACATATCCCGCACGAGCCTTACGTACTTCTCAGGAACCCATTTCTCTCTCATACATCTCCATAGCTCTTGTCTAGGAACTATGTCGTATGCCTTCTCAAGATTTATAAATATCAAATTTAGCTTTATTTTCTTCTTGCTGTATTTCTCAATCAACTGTCTCAACATAAACAAGGCATTCTCCTTCTTCCTGGCATAAGCCCAAACTGTTCTTCTCCTATCGGTGTCTCTCTCCTTAATTAACCTTTGCTCTAAAGTTCTCTCCCAAATTTTTATTGTGTGAGACATTAACTTTATTGCTCTATAGTTCTTATAGTCCTGAATGTCCCCTTTGATCTTTATAAAATAATACCATCACAATCTCTCTCCATACATTGGGCGTCGTTTCTTCTTCATACATTCTACTCATTCTTTGCCAGAAAATGTCAACTCCTTCCTTTCTTAAAGCCTTCTAAACCTCTACAGGTATTCCATCAGGTTCTATTACCTTAGCATTCTTCACCCTATTTGACGCCTCGACAAATTTATCTCTTGCTATCCCCTGTATTATATTCTCATTTGGGATCCTCTCTTTCTTCTCTAGTGTTCTTTATTTAGCTGCGTTTTATAGCACTCATACCATCTTTGCTTTATTTCAAGATCGGTTTTTAACACTCTTCCATCCGCACTCCTAATCTGCTGCACGTGGGTCAAATCCTTTGATGGTTTGTCCCTTATTTGAACAATGCTATATAACCTTTTCATCACCTCGGGTGTTTCCAACTCTTTATACAGCTGTGCAGATGACATTTTCTTAGCAATAGCAACAACGCGCTTTGCTTCTCTCTTTGCCACTTTGTATATATCCTTATCTTCCTCTCTTTTAGACCTGTTATACCTGTTTTTCGCCTAGTTCTTTTTTCTAACCTTCTATTGCACCTCATCGTTCCACCACTAAGTTTATTACTCTGAGAGGCCCTTTACCAGATGTTTTGCCTAGCACTTCCTGTCCCATTCACATCACAACTTTACTGTTAGCTTCCTACATTGGTCATTAACCGTATCTTTTTTCTCAAATTCCTCCAGCACTCTACTCTGTAAGACTATTGCCAAATCCTTATCCTTTAACTTGTACCACTTTATTTTTTGGTGTCCTACCTGTTATCCTTTCCACCTTACCTTTATCTTCGTATCCACTATCACCTGTTAGTGTAAAATTGCTACACACGCACACTTTACCACTTTACAGTTTGTTACCTCTTTTAGCTGACTTTTTCTAAAAAGCATACAATCTATCTGACTTTCTCTTGCCCCGCTACTATAGGTAACATACGGGTCTTCAGACTTCATAAAGAACGTATTGATCACTGAAAAAATACCACGCCACAACAAAGTCAATCACTGTTGTGGTACCTGTTCAATGGAAAACGAAATATTGAATTCTTCCAGTTGCTTGTTGCTTAATACTATTAGGACTTCTCGTGGTTTTAGTAAAGAACTCAAGACCGTAAATAAAACTGTTTAATACTTCTATGTAAACGTAAAAATATAAAGAAACTTAATTGTTTGTAGTAATGAAATAAAAAATATTACAAATATAATAATACTACATGTTGTTGGCTCGATGTCTCGAAACAGAATGTCTATGCCGGGGGAGGGTTGATTTCTCAGCCAGATGTCTTTCCGTTAAAACGTAACCTGACTTCTTATCTTATCTTAGCGACAGGCTGTACCAAGCAAAACCTCCATGAACTCTTCCTATTTCCGCTATTTCTGTGCCAATGTGTCACCAATAACCTCCTCCAATAAATTACTTTTTATTTACAAGGATCTCGAGCATTTCGCAATTAAGGACCCTCCAAAATTATTCCTTTTCCTGTTCTTTACACCCTACCTGTGGGGCGAAGGAACATATGATGTTCACGTTGGTATTTCCTGTACTCAGTTGAACACTCATTATTCTATCACTTTTTCTGGGTACCCTTACAAGAAGTTTCTTTCATTCGCTGTTCAAAATAATGCCTACTCCATTTCTGCCATGACTGTTCAAACTACTATATCTTAACTTGCATCCATCTCCAAGGTCTTTCGATTTATTATCTTTTCAAGAGTTTCCTGTACATAAAGTACACCAATTCTTCTATTCTGCATGAAGTTGGCGAGCTCCCTTCCCTTACCTGTCATACTTCCGACATTGAGAGCTGCAACCTTAGGACTAGCTTCTTTGGCCCCTTCCGTTCTCTAAGGAGTAGCCTTTGCTCACTCTTCATAGGGGTCAGGCGAAGCCGCAACTGCGCATAGCTAACGGGGATCGTTATTTCTATTTTTCATATTCCTTTTTTCCATGGTTTTAGCAAGGTTTTTATTGCCAGATGCCCCTCCTGGCGCAAACTCTCCTCCTTAATCCGGGCCTGGGACCGGCACTGACAGTTACAGAGTTACTTAATTCACCTAGCAACTACCAGACGCGGAGTGTTTCAGTTTCAGTTACAGCTGTTTCCACAGTTTTAATATGATCCTCTGATTTAACCGTGCGTCTGTTTCTCATAGCTCTTGCCTGAGTTAGCTTTTCTGAATATTTATTTCTAGTCCGGTCTCCTTTGACTCTGTTTTTTATTGTGAATATATTTCTGCCGCCTCTTCTGTTCTGCATAATAATGTCATCGGCGGCAATCTGTACTGATTAAATCCGTGTTAGTGCCTCTCTTAATACCGACATCTCGAAGATTAAAAAGTGTCTACTATCAATAAGAGCATGTTCGGTTAGATTCTATGTGAGTCTATCGTATGATGTCCACGTCATCTTGTCTCTCTTTCTGTTTATAAATCTTGGATTTTAGGTAACCACTACAATTTGTGGTATTCCAATTCTTCATAAAATTGGTAATTTTCTTCTGTTGTTACATGTGTATTGAATATACACAATAATTTTTCTTAGATTGTTAGATTACTTATTTTGTAGCTGATCGGTTTAAAGTCAAGAACTGTTTGACGTAGTCTACCTTAAACTATGAAAGCATTTCCAAATTTGTGTGTAGTATTTTGGCAGTATAGTATACATATTGGTGTCTCTTGTACTCCTTGTCTATCTACCGCACTAAATAAACGGCTGTTAGATCTGCCCTGTATTTGGTTAGAGAGAGAAAGAGATATAAGGTGTGAGAAAAACCGCCAAGTTATTGAAACTGTTAAATTCGCAATTTTTATACTAAACTTATCCTAATTACACTATAGTTGCACATAATATGTGCAGAGCTCCAACGTTAATAAGAATTGTGAACATAATAGTTACAATAAGTAAATAGTTAATCGCACGTAGCTACTAATTTTTAAAAATTATTTATACCATATTATTTCTAATATATTTGTTTTTATATTTCTAGGTAATTTTGCAACTGACGTCATTGGTTCCTGTGCTTTTGGACTAGAATGTAATAGTTTTAAGGATCCAAATAATCCATTCAGAATAAATGGAAAAAAAATCTTTAGTAGAACTAATTTTGAAAATTTGAAATTTATGATAGCTAATAACTTTCCAAATTTTGGACGGTTGTTTGGTATGAGGCTGTTAGTTAAAGAAGTTTCTGATTTTTTCAGCAAAGTTGTTACGGATACAGTTAATTATAGAGAAAAGAATAAAGTTCATCGTAATGATTTTATGCAGTTGTTGATTGATATTAAGAATGATAAAGAAGGAGCTCAAAATTCAGGTGAGAAACTAGTATTTTTTGAGATTTTTTGAATTTCTCATGGACAACTTTACTGTATATATTAAAAAAAACGTATACATTTTCATGGGTTCTGCACCAATTATCTAATTTATTTTACTATAGTATTTTACTATAGGACTATAGTATCTCAAAAAATTATCGAGAGACTTTGTCCTTTCTTGTTAAAAACAACATGTAATCACAAAGTCAGTTTGGCTTTGTATCTAATAAATATACCAGTGATGCTATGTGTTTTGTACCACATGAAATAATAATCAATATCAAATATCAATATTAATATTTTCATGAATTACAAGCACCTCACGTTACATAAGTATATTCACATTTAACTTCTTATCTTAACTTATCTTAAGTAAAATGTCTTTAATATTTACCGTCGACCTATTTTGGCCAACTCTGATTTCTCCCAACGGTACTCATTTAGTCTAGTGTTAAAAAATTTAACCGAGAAATCAATCCGTTAAAGCCCCTGTGGGTTTTCGTAAAACCATCATAACATGGCAGTATAAGAACACAAGCAAGACGACTGATTATGGAAGTTGGATTTGGCGGAAAAAAAATTACTGCCAAAACACAGGATTCCCAGTGTGGTATTAAAGGAATAACGTGCTTTTCTCGGTTAGAGTGGTTAAAACCCTAGCACACTAGGCGATATCCAGATAAACCCCTGCGGTAAAAAGAAACATAAAGAAAAGGAACATCGTAAAGATGAAATAAATCTAGATAAGATAGACCATAAGCAAAACGTCAGATTGGAAGAAATGAAATATGTACCTACTTCTAACGATATACTTTTAGGTACAATCAACTGAAGCTTAGATTTTGTACCAACATCGTTCTCAAAGGTGCTATACAGAAGATCATCTTTTAGTACTAGGCAGTTCCATTGGCTCCAGTAAGACTTGACTTCTGTACTACATGCACTAATGTCTTGTCAAGAAAGTCTTTCACTTCGACGCATCCAATCTAATACTATTTTTATACATGGATCATTTGATTGAGCGTCTTGCAGCTGTTGAGGGCTGCCATTGATCAATAATGACGGTGGTTCGTCTCACGGGGCAAAGTCGTTCTTTTAGTTTAAGACAGTGATTACAATTTGCACTGCATGGCCGTCTTGACTGAGCATCAGCATTTAAATGACTTTTTACAGCCCAGTGTTCGATCTGTTCTAGCTTTCTGACTGTTGTATTATTTTCTTGCAAATTACGGCGAATGTGACCTACGTCACCACCATTCCAACATCTGGGTTCGCCTCTCTTTAGCATCGTGCTACGAACTACTACTTTCCCTACGATTTTCTCCAGACGTTTATCGTTTAGTTTGTCGCTCTCTTTAGAGATATCTTGTTCGTGTTCCAAGGAAATGGCAAGCGCTTCATCTAAGACTTTCTCTCTTGCTAGTTGTAAAGCTTTCTGTAATTCAGTCTCTTTCAACTCATTGACGAAGGTATCTACAGAAATTTGTTCCCAAATGCTGTCTGGTACCTCCGGATAAGCCAACCGCACTATACGAGCAACATCTGCTTCAAACTCTTGCAAATTTTCACTTGCTCGTTGAATTCTACTTCTTAGTTGCGCCTTGTAGACTTGTTGTAGATGGACATCTCCGTAACGTTTGTCTAGTCGCGTGAACAAGGTCTAGTAACATTTCTCTTAACCCTTATTAATCGATTTTAGGATATCCTCAGCATCACCTCGTAAAGCAGCAGTCAAGAAAACAGCCTTTTCTTGTTATGTCCAATGATTAGCTGTCGCAATAGCTCCAAATTGTCTAAGGTATATGGACCAAGAAGACTTTCCATCAATTAATGGCAATTTTAATCTCATAAAATGTGTAGTTTCGTGTCTAGGTGATTCTTCTTCCACTACAGGATCTAAAAATACTGCATTAACTGGTGGTAGCAGTTTTGTATTTGTTATTATGGTCTCTAATTATTTGATCTCCCTTTCTACGTTGTTTAAATTTTTCTGTATCTTATCGAATGTTCTAGAAACTTCTTCAAATTTCTCATTGTTCTGACTACATACTTCTTTAATTATTTAAGAAGTCTCGTCGAATTTCATTTTCTTCTTTACTTAGTTATTTATATTCCTCCTTTGTTTGTCGGGTTCTGTTTTTCTTTCTGTTATATCTGGCATTCTTCGTCAAAATAGTCATTCCTTTTTGTTCTTCTTTGTTTATATTCCATGTCTAGTAATTCTTCAGCTGCTTCTTTCATAATGCTTCTGCACCCTTCCACACTTCATTTATCTTTTCATGTTTTAGTTTGTTTTTTAGTTTGATGTTTATATTTTGTTTATGTTCTTTATTTTTGTTTGGAACGATTAATTTTAGAACCTGTTTCTTTAATTTAAAGTCTCTCACTTGCTCTACTTTCTATTAAGTAGTGATCAGAATTTAAAGTATGTAAAATTCGTTATTTTTTAAGCAGCAAATTTTTTTAATTTGTTGGTCTGTGTTATCAATCATTCCTGTTCCATACCATACAAGTTAAACGTTTACTTTGTATTTTAGTTGTTGCTTCTCTTTTGGAATTTTTATTTTTTTATTGACGCTTATGAAATAAAAGTATTGTCGGGTTCTGTACCTCTGTTGCATCAGTAAATATGCTCTGTTTTTCTTTCTGTTATATCTGGCATTCTTCGTCAAAATAGTCATTCGTTTTTGTTCTTCTTTGTTTATATTCCATGTCTAGTAATTCTTCAGCTGCTTCTTTCATAATGCTTTTGCACCCTTACCACTCTTCATTTATCTTTTCATGTTTTAGTTTGTTTTTTAGTTTGATGTTTATATTTTGTTTATGTTCTTTATTTTTGTTTGGAACGATTAATTTTAGAACCTGTTTCTTTAATTTAAAGTCTCTCACTTGCTCTACTTTCTATTAAGTAGTGATCAGAATTTAAAGTATGTAAAATTCGTTATTTTTTAAGCAGCAAATTTGTTTAATTTGTTGGTCTGTGTTATCAATCATTCCTGTTCCATACCATAAAAGTTAAACGTTTACTTTGTATTTTAGTTCTTGCTTCTCTTTTGGAATTTTTATTTTTTTATTGACGCTTATGAAATAAAAGTATTTGCTTGTAGTTGCAGCAATCTGCTGATTCAGCTGTTGATTCATCCGTTGTGTATTTATTTTGCTGTATAAACACGTTTCGACATATTGTCAGAATATTGAATAATTCCATTATTAAATATACTTCTGGATTATTTGACACTTAAGAGAATTAAATTTTTGTCAGATATAAAATTTGAATTTAGATAATATATTGCGTTTCGTCCTGTTTATTGCCGTAAACGAAATACGTAGAATAAATTATGGGGAGTATTGTATTTGTAAAATATGATTCATGTAATGCATGACTCGATGTATTCCTTTTTCCAAATAAATACATTTTGTTTCTCTTTCTATAGATATACCAAATAAATAAATATCCTTCTGAAATAAAAAGAATATACTAATTTAAGTATTTTATATTTAGAGTGTATAGTCGACTTCCGCGCATCCACTCAGTCGATAGATTATTAATGTGAATGAAAATTTATTTTATAAACCAGATCTAATATATTACTTTTATTACTATAAGCAGACATATAATATTCTATTGTTACAATGCAAAGTGAACAGCAAGGAAACATATTTACTTACGCGCCGCCAATTTCCTAGAATTCATTATGGGCAGGTGATTTCGGTTATATTTCACCACTTACGGCGCTTGATTTCGGACGATACTTGTCATGACTCAAGTTTACATTTTTAATAATGCCTAAAATACCAAATGTTAGATCGTGTAATAAGTTTTGAGCAAATAGTCTAATGAGTCATTTAACTAAATCTTTTTTTAAAACAAAATTTATCAAAGAATGTATGATATACGCGTGAAAAAATAAATAAATCTAGATTAAGGTTTTTTAATTTATTGTCCGGAAGAAAAACATTATTTAGTGTATAGGTCCAATTTTAAAGATGTAGAATCATGATCAGCGATATTTATGTACTAGTATGCTCATTGCACATTGGCTTGATAAGTTTAACACTGCAAATTGTGTGATCTTAAAGAATAATATTAATAAAGATTAACAACTAGGTCTCTGAGAATTTTAGGGTAAATAAGGACTAAGGCAGCAGTTTATCTCCAACACTCTTTAAAATCTACGTGTGAGCATACCATTAAACGCGTGTGTAATTGAAACTTTACCGGAAGCTACAGGACGTTATAAACCGGACATTATATTATAAAATCTGGCGCTCTAGTTTAAACAAATAACGTGGTATATATCTGCTAATATTTCATTCATTTTCTTATGTATAATTCTAAACATTTTTTATTCATATTGCTGAAAGTTATGTATTGATTACATATTTTTATTTTAGGTGATGGAACTTCACTTACCCTGGACGAAATGACCGCCCAAAGCTTCGTATTCTTCATTGCTGGTTTTGAAACCAGTGCAACCACAATGAGTTTCGCTTTATACGAACTTGGCAAAAATCCATCTATCCAGGACACACTCAGAGAAGAAATTAACCACGTACTTAAAAAATATAACGGACAAATTACTTACGATGCCTTAAATGAGATGAAATACATGAGTCAAGTTATTGATGGTAAGCACAAATAGTAAATAACTAAATAGTATTTAATTTAACGGAATAATAAAATCTACAAGAAAAAGTTAATTTATTGTAGTTGGCTGTGTAGCATATATCACAAAATTTTTTATTAAAAAGTCCATCTTCAGTTCTGCTACTAGATATATATGTTTAAAGCCACTAAGTATACGGGTGAAAACTCTTTAAATGTTATTTAATTGGTATTCGATTTCATTGTTGCTGATAATTATGTAGGAAGTTAAAATTTTAAGTAGATTCGCTTCGTGGCAACGTAAGCTCTCAACCAGGCTCACTGGTCCGGAGCCAAACGGACTTTAGGTAGCAACCCAAAGTCCCTTTATAGAATTATCTGATAAGAGTTAATATTGTAGGTATCTTCATTTGATTTTAAAATTTGAACAACTAAGTACCCTTCCAGCTCATTTGAATAGAACCTCTTTGTCATACAGTATTTAGGAAATACAATAATTTTGTTTTTCTGGCAACAAAAGGCTATATATCATTTTGTAGTATATACCGTCTGATCCAGGAACTAAGTTGATATTTGATTTAAGATTGCATTCTAATTCAGCTTTAAATAATGATCTTTTGAGCATTTTAATCAAGATTAAATATAATATATAATACAACAAACCGCCACATCTATGTTTCGTAGACCTTAAGAAGGCAGTTGACTGGGTTAAATTAAAGGACGTTATCCACTTATTGTACGCAAGAGAGATACCTCTAGGAATAATTAAAACGATCAAGAATATCTACCAAAACAACACAAAAAAAGTAAAAGTAGAAGAAGAACTAACCGACCCTATTGAAGCTGACAAAGGGACAAGGCAGAGATTCCCTGAGTCCTCTATTGTTCAACCTAATCATGGATGAAATAATAAAAAAAGTAAGAACTAAAAAGGGTTCCAAATCGGAGAAAAACAACTTAAAATAATTTGCTATGAAGACTAAGGAATAATATTCTGTCAAAGTAAAGATGATTTACAACGTATGCTGCACCAATTTAATATAACCACCAGAAAATTTTACATATTAATTTCCTCAAAAAAGACAAAATGCATGGTTATAACAGCAAATTTACTAAAAAGTTAATTGGAGCTTTAAGGTCAGATCATAGAAGTGATGGAGTTTAAATATCTAGGCATCACATTATTCAGCTACGGAAAGCTCGAAACTGAAGTGGAAGATCAAGTGAATAGAGCAAACAGAGCTGCTTCTTCTTATGGTGCCCTGTCCAATTAGTGGATGTTGGCGACAATTCTGGCATACTCCTCTCGGTCCTGTGTGGCTCTAAAGAGTGCATGGGCATCGAGGTTTGTCATGACAGAGCTGCGGGTTGCCTAAATGAAACAATATGGAGAAATAAAAATATCGGGAAAGAAATGAAAGGCACAATTTACAACACAGTCATCAGACCAATAATAACATACGCGGCAGAAACACGACCTATACCGAGAGGACAAAAAGGATGATAGAAACAGCAGAGATGAAAGCACTTAGAAACATTGATGGCAAGACGCTATGGGACAGAGCTAGAAGTACAGATATACGACGAAGATGCAAGGTGGAGAACATCAAGAACTGGGTAAGAAACAGAAGAGTAGAATGGAACGAATGGAGTAATGTCTACATAAAAAGAAGAAGAAGAACAAGAAGAAGAAGAAGAAGAAGAAAAAGTACTCTTTTCAGCTCAATGGGATAGAACCTCTTTGTCATAAATTATTTAGACAATACTATAATTTTGTTTTTCTTGCTAAAGAGAAGCTATGCATCATGTTGTAGTATATACCGTTTGATCCAGGAACTAAGTTGATATTTGATTTAAGATGGCATTCAAATTCAGCTTCAGATAATTTTTAATCAAGATCAAATAACTTTTTTAAAGTATACTAGCGGACCAACTCGACATCGAGTTTTTTAAATGAAATTTTTATTTTGCGAGAAAAATTAAGAGATCAATACAAACAATATAAGCAAGAATATACATAACATTCATCAATAATAATGCAAGTAAAAAGTGTATTAAATATCACGAAATATTTCGTCGAAAACAATGTTTTTTGTTACAATGTTATCATTTAGCAGTTAATTTTGCATGCTGATCACGAATCCGGTGTCAGATTTGCTCTATCTTGACGTTTTATGCGCGTTTCGGGCCACTTTCAGTGTCGGATCGCAACCGGAAGTACATATTTAGATTTGTCTCGACGAGACCTTTCGATCGATATATACATTGTGTGGTCTTAAACTTACTAACTAACCTAACTAACTAACCTAACTTGGGGTTAAAAGTAAATTTTAACTTCCGGTCATCTCAAAACCGGAAGTGAATTTTTGTACCAAAAGTATATCTTGACAATCTCATACGTAATACTAATAATATTCCGAAAAAATATTTTAATTATCTAATATGGTTTTTGAGTAAAGTGGTGGACAAGAAAAGGGCTTAGCGTTTTAGTATATAAGATACTTAACATATTTTAAATGCATCGCTACAACAAATTGTTGTTTTATTTTTACAAATACATAGATCCAAAATATCTAAAAGAGTGTGTTATTGTCTCTGCAGGATAGGTTCTTGATATATTTAGCAGAACTGATTGAGATTGTGAAAGAATTGTACATAAAAAAAACAAATGGTATTATATAATATATTATAGCTAGAATTTTAAATATTTTAAGGGAACTTGAAATATTTAAAATAAAAAGTAAATATTTTATGAGTAAGGTTTCATTACAAAAAAAAACAAACAATAAAGACGAGATAAATTGGCTAGAGAGACAACGACCTTATATACATGTAGGTAGACATATCTTCTAGCCGTCTTGACACCCACATGACCTACTAGATTATCAGACTATATTAAAGCCCATTTTCTTTGCCCCTTGAAAATTTAGAGATTCAATTCGTTATTTAAATTTATTTAATTTTAACCCAACATGAAACTGTACGTAACTATAAGGAACATTATATATTTTATTACAGAGACACTAAGGATGTATCCACCGGTTCCATTCGTTACAAGAGTGTGCGTTGAAGACTACGTAATACCAGACCACGATATAAAAATTAACAAAGGAGTACGGGTATTCATACCAATAAAGGGAATCCAGTATGATGAAGAATATTATCCATCCCCCAAAGTTTTCGACCCAGAAAGATTTTCAGACGAGAACAAACATGATAGAAATCAGTATGCACATATTCCATTCGGAGAAGGACCAAGAATATGTATAGGTTTGTATCTTGATAATTATTATACGTTTATTTATTTGATATTTTTACAGTTCTAAAACGCCTGCCTTCATATATTTAATGTTTCTTTCTTATTTAGGTAAACATTTACCTTATGTCGATTTTCATAGAATCATAAGCATATGTTTTCTGTATATTAATTAGAGAAATATGAGTTAAGCTTCTTTAGAGTCTTTTTCCAATGTTTTTTTTTATGATCCTATATATGTTTAAAATCTAAGTGTAGCACGGTAAGTTGTTAACATGTGATGAGCTAATTTGGCAATTGATTTACTTGGCCTCGATCATATAAGCAATTCGCCATGTTTTTGACCTACATCATCCAGACCAAGTAAGTCAACTATCAAATTGACTGTTAAAAAGCGCCATTTGGTAAAAATAATAGCAAAGAATATAGACGCATATGCGAATATATATATATATATATATATATATATATATATATATATTCTTTGATAATACGTTAACAATTTTTAATTTTTAATATTTTTTTAAAACGATTTCAGGATTGGAAATCCAAACCTCAAAGCAAATGCAAAATGTAATTTTCACTACAATCAATAGTGATTTAATCACATATAAATACAATATTTTATTTAAACATGCCACAAAAAAATATTTTCAGGACCTCTAACATAAGCATATATCACATTTTATTTAGGCATAGTACCTGCTCTTCTTCCAGTTAACTGTTATAATATTAAAAGATTATCATTCCATCTCTTTGTAGGGCGACTTCTGCTTTTTCTTCCGAAACGCTTTGGTGACTTGCCTATTCTCAGTATTCTGCTTTCTGCCATTATGTATATTAATGTGTCTGTTCCATTATTTTTTCTATCTTGTACTCACATTTGTGTTGTCTATCCTGCATATGTTTCTGATGTCATTACTCAAATGTCGGGCCTTGGCCTCCTTTACCATCCTCATCTACCTCGTTCTCCCATCCCTTTTTTGGTCTTCCAACAGGTCTTTTTCCTTTTATTCTTGCGTTTAAAAATTTATTGGGGATCCTGTTCACGGCCACCCTAGTGTATTTGTAGTTTTGATGCTTTACTTTTCTCATGTTTTATTTTATTCATGTTGATTTATCATTATGCTCTATTATTCTTGTGATATTAAAATATTTTTATTATTTTTTAGGTATGAGGTTTGGTATAATGCAAACAAAAGTAGGATTGACGAATATTTTGAAAAGCTACAAAGTTGGCGTAAATAAAAAGACTAAACAACCTTTGAAGTTGGAGATTCCTAGTTTCGTACCTCAAGTTGAAGGTGGAATTTGGTTAGACCTGAAAAGAATATAAACAAAGACACCATGAGAGTACATGTGTGTGAGAAATTAGTATTAGCCATCGTATATTTATTTTTAAGTTTATATTAATAAATTCGTATATAAGTAGAGTAAGCTAAATATTTGATACGTTTATAATTCTTACAAATTTGTATTTTTTAGAAAGTTTAATGTTTTGTAAGTAGTTTGATAAATAATTATCACTTAGTATTAAAATAAATACCATTTTAACTAATGTCATAATAATACAGACCAAAAAAAAATATATTTATTAAAACTTTTTAAACAAATTCATATAAATATTTTGTATTTTTGGTGCTAAAAATAACGGGTAACCACTTTTGACATGTATTACCCGAGAGTACTCTTATATTATTTTATATTAAAAGAGCAACAATTGGACTTAACAAAAATAAAATATTTTAAATTAAACCGTAGTTTTATTTACTTGTGCTACGATTTTTATTTATTATCAATGTTATTATAATGCCATACCCAGTGGGACGTTTGCGATTGTTCTAGCTTCATAAATTTATGTATAGAGGCTCACGAATAATTTTAACGATATTTTTACAGTTTATTCTTATATTTTTAAACCACTAAGAGTATGGTACTTACTGATCGTTCTACATCGAATGACCTAATTCGGCCATTTTCTAAATTTAACTGGGAAAGCAGTACCCATCATATCGATATTTCCCTAGCTCTAGTACTGTAATACAACAAACGATGGACAATGTTTGAAGTACACAAAATGAACGTCGCCGAGTTGCCAAGAGTCTGAGGAGATGTGCGGATAATTCCTAGCACATTCTTACTAGCACAAAAACAAAACAAAAATAAAGAGAAAAGGAAATTATAAGTGGGAGAGGAACTTGTTAATGTCCTATCTATATTAAAACCGGTAGAACATAACTTATACAAAAATTATTACGACTCACCTGAAGGACTTCTTCGGGTAAAACTACATGTGTATCGTTCTGTGGTAAGAAATGTAATGAAAACGGCTCTGCTGGGAACTGTGTCATTTCCTCATTGAAATTAAGCAAAAACCCTAATCGTACGATTAAATTTGACCAGTAAAAAAATTTGACCAAGGACAAAAAGCTGACTATACGGAAACCCAAAAACCCTATTACTCTTTACGTTAGTACATACAAACCAGAAATCTACTGTCCAAGGAGAGATTCACAGACATAGAAACTGAAATGAATAAAAATAAATGGGATGTCATAGGTATCAGCGAAGTTAGAAAGAGAGGTGAAACTTTAAAAACACTAAATTTAGGGCATATATGCTATTAGACTGGCCCTGAAACTACATCAGTTGGAGGCATCGGTTTCTTTGTTTGTTTGTTTCTTGTTCAAACCCCGCAAGATAATAAACATCCAAAGTATATCATCTAGACTGGTATATTTTATTCCGAAGTTGCACAGTAGATATCAACTAAAATTATCCAAGTATACGCTTCAGCAACAGACCAGACAGACGAAGAAATCGAAATATTTTATGACGATATATCTACTTTGCTTATTGATTCTCGTACTCAATTTACAATTTTATGTGGCGATTTCAACGCAAAAATAGGTGTAAAAGAAGCAGAGCTAGAAACATCCTTGGAAAAATTCGTTTCTCCAAAAAGAAATGACCGAGGAGAAACGTTACTAGGATTTCTACTCCAGAATAATTTATTCAACATGAACAGCTTCTTTTTCAAAAATAATGCATAGAAGATAGACCTGGGAAAGTCCAAACGGTAGAACAAGGAACGAAATCGACTACATCATAAGTGACAAAAAACAAATAATTAAAGATGTAACAGTACTCAACACGTTCACCACAAGCATTGACCACAGAACGATACGAGCGAAAATCCAAATCAACACAAAAAGAGAGAAACATAATGATTAAAAATAAATCTCATGATATCTGGATACCCTCATTAGATATCAACGAATACTAGGCACATATCAATAATAAGCTACTACTGCATGAAACCTCCGAGAACGATCTTAACAACTTGAATAATTGCATCATAAACCCCTTACAAGAAAGTCACCGAGCGCACTGTTCTAAAAGAAAATCAGATAGTAAAATAAGTACATATACTGAAACGGTGCTAGATCAAAGAAGACAAATGAGAAGCGATAAGAATGCATAGAATGGAACAATGCTATAACCATCCTTTTACATAAAAAAGGAGATAGAACGGACCTAGAGAATTATACACCTCTTAGCCTGTTGAATCAGATATACAAGCTCTTCACTAGGTTAGTGACATTAAGATTGGAGAAAAAATTAGATTTCTACCAACCAAGAGAGCAGGCAGGATTCCAATCAAATTATGGTACCAATGATCACCTCCATACAGTAAAGACGCTCATTGAAAAATCTGTAGAATACAACAAACCTCTTGTCTTCACTTTCATAGATTTTCATAAAGCGTTCAACACGATCGAAATAGACAGCCTTATAGAAGCAATGAATGACAGCAGGATGGACCATAGGGTATAGTGAACTTATTTACAATATTTACAAAAATGCCACTATGACTGTTAAGATACACGATAAGACCCGACCAATAAAAATAAAACTTGGGATAAGGCAAGGAGATACATTGTCACCGAAATTATTTATAATGGCAGTAGAGTATGCATTTAAGATGGTCAATTAGGACCACAGAGGAGTTACAATAGACGGCGAAAAACTTAACCATCTCCGTTTTGCAGATGACATTGTTCTTATCACAGATAATTTAGGAGAAGCCACAGATATGTTAAATGAATTGGACTTTGCATGTTCGAAGGTGGGCCTCAGAATGAACTTCTATGGTCCCCAATAACCATTTAACTATTCAAAATAAAGTGGTTGGACTAGTGGAGAAATATACGTATTTGGGTTATGAAATAAGAATTAGCAGGGATAACCAAACATGCGAAATTCAAAGACGAATTACTTTAGCGTGGGTAGCCTTTGGAACACTTAGGGCCATTATACCAATTAGCCTCGAAAGAAAAGTATTTGACCAATGCGCGATGTCATCAGCATATCGCAAATGGTTTAAGTACGGACCGTTTATATTAATGCCACAATTTTCCGGTCTAGTTTTTGAAATATATCTTCAAGCGCTTGGTTAAATAGTTTTGTTGACATGGTGTCCCCTGTCTGACTCCTTGGTTTATTCCATACGCTTGACAGATATTGTTGCTTTGTCGTATATGTTAGATATTAGGTTCTCTTCTTTATCTGGGTAGTTGGTACTGAAAATGCAACTTTAGTTTGTGAGGAAAGAGGAGGTGTTGTTACTTCTGTAATACTGCATTTGGAACTAGTTGTATATACATTTTCTGATTCCATTATTTCTTGGGTAGGCAAAGAAATGTCCGTGGTTAGTTCTTTGTTTGTATCATTGTTATTATATTGTATATTGGGTATTATATTATGGGTTAGAGGTTGATACAATGAAGATTTGTCATTTATTTGTAGAGCTGACGTGGTAGGGAATTTATTTCGAGTGTTAGCGATACTGGAATTGTTTGCAGGCTCTTGACTTTCTGTAGTTAAGTAATTGTTTAAGAAATGTCCTGTTTGATTACACTTTGAATACAGCTAGCTTTTATGAGACAAAAAATACGATATAATTATATCAATATCATGATATAGTACTATCGAGTCTGGGACCGCATTATTTTAAGGTGAGATATAGATGTAGCATCGAAAACTATATAATGTGTTTGTACTCAGTCTGTATAAATTCTTCTACATTTACAAAATTATCTTCACAAAAGTTTTTAGTATAATGGTCTTTCGTCTTCTTGCTTTAGGATATCTAAATTTGTACCAGTTTTGATGAGTCTATTTCAAATTTAAGCAAGTTTTCTCATCAAAAACAAGTTCTCAACATATATCCTATTATTGACCATATGTTTCGTTCATGGTTATTATTAATTGTAACTTGGTTATTATTAATAAATTATCATTAAAATGAAAAAGACAGTCAAGACTTCATTTCACGTACAAAGCGTCTATGTATCTGTTTATACGTATTTCGCTTTAATAAAGCTCATTAGAACAGCTATTCATAGGCGTTCTCAACGTGAAAAATAAATCTTTCCTGTCTTTAAGAAGCAACAATAAAATGGCTTCGAAACGGACCGATAGCGACATCTGATATTAAATCCGTAAAATAGTTTCGAAACGGACATGGGGAACAGGAAACAGACGTTGATCTTCTTCTTCATGTGCCTTGTCCGTTCCGAACGTTGGCAATCAACATGGCTATTCTGACTTTGTTTGCGGCAGATCTGAATAGTTCAGCAGATGACAATCCGAACCATTGCCGCAAGTTTTGGAGCCACGAGTGTCTTCTCCTCCCTGGACCCCTTCTGCTGTCTATTTTCCCTTGGACGATCAGTTGTAGTACTCTATATTTATTGTGTCTCATAACGTGACCCAAGTATTCCAACTTTCTTTTCTTTATACTTATTCCTACCTCTCTCTCTTTACCTATCCGGCGTAGTACCTCTTC
Source organism: Diabrotica undecimpunctata (assembly GCF_040954645.1). Taxonomy (NCBI): domain Eukaryota; kingdom Metazoa; phylum Arthropoda; class Insecta; order Coleoptera; family Chrysomelidae; genus Diabrotica; species Diabrotica undecimpunctata. The sequence continues at coordinate 141,940,478 of NC_092803.1, forward strand.
GTTGGTCACGTGCTCAGTCCAGGATATACGTAATATACGTCGGTAAGACGTTGATAAAGATGTTAATAGAGACATGGGGAATCTAAAATTTGCATTCCACGACATGTCTCCTCAACTAAGCAGAAATCATTAGCGAATTGGTTTCTTGTACTCATACAGAGTAGATCCGAAGAAAATGAAAAAGACAGTCAAGATTTCATTTCACGTACAAAGCATCTATGTATCTGTTTATACGTATTTCGCTTTAATTTCGTATAAACAGATACATAGACGCTTTGTACGTGAAATGAAATCTTGACTGTCTTTTTCATTTTATTCGGATCTACTCTGTATGAGTACAAGAAACCAATTCGCTAATGATTTCTGCTTAGTTGAGGAGACATTTCGTGGAATGCAAATTTTAGATTCCTTATGTCTCTATTAACATCTTTATCAACGTCTGCTATGCCTTGCAATTTTTAGAAGGCTCAGATTAAGGCAGATATCTGAATTGTGTTTCGAAACTATTTTACAGATTTAATATCAGATGTCGCTATTGCGTCCGTTTCAAAGCCATTTTATTGTTGCTTCTTAAAGACAGTAAAGATTTATTTTTCACGTTGAGAACGCCTATGAATAGCTGTTCTGATGAGCTTTAATAAAACGAAATACGTATAAACAGATACATAGACGCTTTGTATGTGAAATGAAATCTTGACTGTCTTTTTCATTTTATTCGGATCTACTCTGTATGAGTACAAGAAACCAATTCGCTGATGATTTCTGCTTAGTTGAGGAGACATGTCGTGGAATGCAAATTTTAGATTCCCAATGTCTCTATTAACATCTTTATCAACGTCTGCTATGCCTTGCAATTTTTAGAAGGCTCAGATTAAGGCAGATATCTGAATTGTGTTTCGAAACTATTTTACGGATTTAAATTATCATTACTTTAATCATTACTTATTTAGGAGAAGTTGGTATTATTACTGTCTAGTTGGTCTTATTACTAACTAGTTGAATTGGTTCTTTCCAACTGTTCTCATCTTCTTAGCTTTCAATGGGCTTGAATGTATTTTTAAGATGTTTAGCAAATATGTCTGCTTTTTCTACTCTGTTCCTGGCCCTAGTCTATTATCATCAGTTAAATTTTTTAAGTATGTAATAATTGTATTATTTAGTTGGATTAGTTGGATTTCTGGTTTGAGTTCTTGACTCGCATTGTTTAATCTTGTTTTATCTTGAGAAGACCTAGTTTGTTGCCATATTCTTCTTAGTTTCCTTTTATCGGTTACTAATTTTTTTATTTCCTTTAGATAATTATTTCCGTATACCCTAGGTTTCAGCACAGAAGTGTTTTCCCTTGCTGTTTGCTGGACATTGTGCACAGCTCAAACAGTTTAACTTCCTCATCTAGCTGCTCTGAGTTTTGTAGTGGTACTGTCAGGTTGATTTTTTTTTCAAAGACATAGTTTAAAACTTTCCCAATCCGTTAGTTTATTAACTAATATGTTAGTCGCCCATAGTTAATACTATGGGCGAATGATCTAAGTTCATGTCGCAACCATCATCAATGTTCAGGTAATTAACTGAAATATTTTTATTTACGAAGCTTGGTTGGCCAGTATATATTTATTCGCACCTATATTTGTTGATAACCAATAGAAGATCCTTTCTTTTAGTGATATTTAGTCTAGAGTCACAATGAGTATTATTTGCATTAAAGTCTCTTTCTACTATATATCTCTCTACTAGTTTAAAAAATTAAATTAACATTGATATCATAGTTTTTAGTTCCTACACATACTCTAGTCGCTTGTATATGTGCAGATTTATACTTCAACTCTTCGTAATGAAGTATATTATTTTTAATTACAGTTGAACTACCCCATTTGGCTGCATTATCAGGGTATATTGTGTGTGTGGTTCACTTTATATCCTTTGAATTTGATGTATGATTAATTTGTAAAATGTTTCTCAGATATAAGGCAAATGTCAATTTTCTCGATGTCAAAGATCGGATGTACCTCTTGTTGATGTTGTATCAACCCATTGGCATTCCATTCCATGATATTGATTTTACTAGCCATTTTTGATTTTGGGAATAGCACCCTTAGCGCTATGTTCCAGGCGAGTAACCCGTTCATTCAATTTTTTTAGATAAGTTTTTCAGCTGTAAAGTCGAGGCTAATTATTTCTTATTCTGTTTTTTTATTTGTAGATTTGCGTTGTTAGTTTTTAATGCATCGCTATATTTCTTATTTACAGTAGCTCTCCCTGTTTGATTCCAATCAGTAGAATTGTTTTGTTATTCTTCTTCTGTAACTCTTCTCTCTGGATGATTTGGTAGGATAACCTTTTTTGTATCAAATTTATGTTTTTTATTTTCTACATCTCTTTTGCGACAAGACACCCTCTGTAGTTGGCTGGATGCTTATCAGCGCAATGGACACATTTGCATTAAATTGCATGCATTAAAATCTGACTGAATTATGTAAAATAAACATCTTCTACTTCTTCTAATGGCGCTATAACCCTTTGTGAGTCTTGGCCTGCTTAACAATGTTCTTCCATTCTGTCCTGTCGGATACTTTCCTTCGCCACTGCCTGATGTTCATGGTTTTAAGATCCCTCTCTAAGTCGTCTATCCATCTTTTACGGCGCCTTTCTCTTGTTCTGTTTCCTTAGGGCTTCCATGTCTGGACTACTTTTACAGCTCGAATATCTGGCATTCTTTCTAGGTGACCAAGCCAGTTTAGTCTTTGTGACTTTACAAATCTAACAATATCTGCGCTCTGCATTAGTTCATCCAGCTCGTGGTTTTGCTTTCATTGATATATAGACCCAACGTAGCAGCTTCTCGTTCCAGTTTTTCGCTTAATACCCTTTTGTTGCGGCTTATTATGGTAATATCATCCGTATATGCGTATATTTGCATTGATCTTGTATAAATACAGCCGTTTATATCCAGTTTTCTAACAACAGCTTCTAAAGTTAAATTAAAAAGTGTTGCTGATAAGGCATCACCTTGTCTAACTCCATTTTCAAAATCAAAGGCCTGCGTCATATCTCCATCTATTCTCACCATAACTTTGGAACCCTCCAGAGTCATTCGTAGTTTAACCAACTTATTGGGTATCCCTAACATAGATAGTTGCTTTAACATCTTATGTCAATCCACTCCATCAGGAGTTGTAAATAGGTATGTTATATTCAACACATTTTTCGTGTATACCTCTTAACATATGTATTTGGTCTATAGTTGACTTCTTTGGTCTGAAGCCACATTGGTATTCACCAATCATTTCCTCCGAAAACGATTCGAGGCGGCTGTATACAATTCCTGATAATATTTTGTAGACGACATTTAAAACTGTTATGCCCCTATAATTTTTGCAGAGTCGTTTGTCTCCCTCTTTGTACATAGAAAGTATGATTCCTACTTTCCAATCTTTTGGGATAATTTTTAGTGTCCATTGCGGTCGATTAGTTTATGGATACGTCTCCATAGCGCATTCCCACCATTCTTTATCAGTTCTACAGTTATTCCATCTGTGCCAGGTGCTTTGTTGTTTTTTAGATGTTTTATGACGTTTATCGTTTCTTCCAATGTTGGTTGCTTAACTAGTTTTTCTGCTGTGTGGTGAATTATTTCTTCATCTTCGTTTTGTTGTTTTTCTGAGTTTAACAGCTCTTGAAAATGCTCCTTCCACCTTTTCATTATTTCCTCTTTCTCGGTGATAATTGCCCCATTTTTGTCCTTGCAAACTGTTGATCTTACCATGTATCGTTAGGTGTATTGCTTGGTTTTCTTGTAAAATTTTTTAGTCTCTCTTCTGTTATTATAATCTGTAATTTGTTGCATTTTTCTATTCAACATTTCTCTCTTTTTCCTTCTACATATTTTTTTTAATCTTTTCTGAGTTCTTCATATGACCTTTTATTCAATCAATTCAATTTGGATGACATTTCATTCTTCTTTAATGTTGTTTTGTTCTCTGTCGATGTTAAAATAAACATATTCAATATTAATTTCTACTTTAATACAAATTTTCAACCCTTAGAAGCTACCGCTTATGACAAAAATAACGTTAAAAATTATTTTTTTAAGATGTAAAGAGCTTAACTTATTAATTAAAATCAATAACAGTTATTCAGATGTTGCTTGTGAAATTATGTTTCATTGGTTTCAAGGTTTTAACCTATCCCTGTGCAAAAACAACTTAAAAAGACTATTTATAGTATAAAATGTATTAATTTTCCATTTAGATAACTAAAAATTCGTTCCTCCTTATGAAACTATATTTTTTCAGTTTAAACTTTTTAACCCCTAAAAATGTTAAAACTTGTTTTGTAAACATTAAATTTCAAAGTTATATATTTAAATCAATTAAAAAAAATGTTTCTTGCTTATGAAACATTATTTCTGTGGTTGCAACTTTTTTAATCCTTAGAGATTACCCCTACTCTAATACCAGTACAAAGCACTCAATATTATTTGATTATTTATAGTAATTATAAGATATAACACATACGTAAAAATACAATCACAATCACTTGATCCATCTTTATCAACTTCAACTTCTTTTTCATTAATCGGAGGGCAGTTTTGACAAATATCTCCCGAGCAGGTCGAACACGTGACATTAGAAAATAAACCTCCTACAACTACAGGCGAATCCGCAAACTTTTTTGCAATTACAAAAAATCATCTTAAGCAGCTCTTCTGGTGCAGGCAAACTTTGCATTAGAAATAGAAATGTTGTTGATGTCGAGATATTTATTCATCTACAAAACTATTATATATGTAAGATCTCCAAACTACGTATATTTAGATATATTACTTATTTGATAAATTTGATCAAAATTTTGGATAAACACCTATATTCGATTTTTTAATGTGGGTTGGTCCACTTTGCATTTAAAATATTTTTAGTTAGTAAATGGGTTATCCTACAAAATAATACACTCGATATTGCGTCAAATACTTTATTCCACAGAATGTGTATAAAAACTTAGAAGTTAGAATGTCTAATTAGTAGTCAAATGGGCCAATTAGTGCACCTCCGGCTGCTTGAGCTGAAGATCTCAGGTTTTTATAAAATTTATGGTATGTAGGGGGTACATAGGCGACAGGAAGTTCTCATCATTATGGGCGATTTTAATGCCAAGATTAAAGCTGGAGATAAGACACAGTACATTGGAACACATGGACTTGGAGTCAGAAACGAGAGAGGAGACCTAATGGAAAAATTCGCAGAAAATTCGACTTACTTCGTCACCAACACATTCTTCCAATTACCACCTCGTAAGCTGTACACGTGGAAAGACAGACCCAGGAGAATTATTAGGAATTAAATACACTATATTTGAGTAAATAACAAATTCCGAAATAGCTTTACATCTGTCAAGACTTATCCTGGAGCAGACTTGGAGGCAGGCCACGTTCCACTGGTGGGAGTATTTTGAGTCAAACTTAAAACAGTGCAGAAAAGGAAAGCACAATCATATGACCTAAAAGACTTTGATACGAGGATGAGAGTCCAACCACGTTAAACGAAGAACAAACGATTAAACATATTACAGAAATATTGCAAAATGTAAAAGATAAACACTTAAAGATAGATAGATTAATGAAGAAAAAACCATGGATGTCAGATGCGATCCTGAAACTAATGGATGAGAGAAGAGAAGCCAAAAATGACCCAGACAAATATAAAATCATAAATATATTAATAAGAACGAAAATCAGAGAAGCGAAAGAAAAAGAAGCAAGGGAAAGATGGGAAGAAATTGAGACTCTGCAGTCAAAGTTCGATAGCAACAATGTACATAGGAAAGTTAAAGAACTCACAAAAGGACTAAGACGAGGGTAGAAAGATAACTGATTCTGACGGAAACGTCATCTTAAACAGAGTAAAATAAGAACGTTAAAAGAATATCTAGCAAAACTATGTGAAGACCAAAGAGATAACACCTTTGAGCTAGAAGAAGCGGTAAATGATGGACCAAGAATATTACAGCAGAAAAAGAATATTACAGCAGGAAGTTTATTCCGCAATATCACAGTTAAAGGATGGCAATGCGGCAGGCCCTGATAATATACAAGCCGAACTACTCAAAGTAATGGACAACGAATCAATAGCAATAATCGCAAATATATTCAACAACATATACAACTCTAAAGAAATACCAACAGAATGGCTGAAATCTGAGTTTATTGCACTTCCAAAAAAACCAGGAGCCAAAAAATGCGAAGATTGACGCGAAGAAGATACTATGGAGTCCACAGTGCAGTCTAACGTTGCCTTATTATCAATTTCTGCTGTAACTTAAACATCCAAGTATATAAGATCAAATATTGTAACTCAATTTCAATTTAATAACATTTAACGGGTTTTTACTCAAGTATTTAGTGGCTCAAAACATGTACATCCAGATAGCATTGATCATGAAATAGTAATTCCGAAAAAATTGCACTCATAGCCTCATATAGCCATTTATAAGATAATTTCAAGGACTACAGGGCTAGGTTTATTATAAAGTATTATAAATTCAACATTTCAACAGCAGTCAAAACAACAAACACATTGAGATCTATTTTGTCTAAAATCAAACCTAAAAATGAACAAGAAAGGACAAAGAATTGTATTTATAAAATAGCTTGTGAATACGATCAGTTTTATTTAGGTGAAACATCAACGCCATTAAATGTTAATAATAAGCGAATGATTTAAGTAGTCCTAAAAGAAACGGATGGTAAAAAGAGAAAAATCAAAGAAGATTGATTTTTCGGCAGAATGTAGTAGGATCTGGTTACCCATATTAAAAGAGGAAGTTATTAAAAGGAAAATAAGTATTAGTAAGTCAGTAACATATCGAGGATACATCATTTATGGTTTTTAAATAACAAATATATAAAATCAGAATTTGATGTTTATTGAAAGTAAACTAAATGTTCGACCAAATACTTACCGTGTCGTAATAGTATTATGAGGTTTTTACATGGTTTTCCCCCATAATTTACTATGAATCACTAATAGGAGAATTCTATTGTCATTATGGCATGTGGTTGTCAGTTAAAGTTGATTTCATGTAATCGAATGAACTATCTTACAATTAAAGTCGTCCCAAGAACGCAACTCAACAATATTGGCAATATGATTTTAAAGTCGTCTACTTTAAAATGTATAATGTATGTCTGAATTGTCAATATAAATGAGTCACATAAAATTAAATTATTAGAAGAATTTTTCACCAAGTAACAAAAAAACAAAATTTGTTTAGTTTACTAATGTTTGTATTTCGAGAACGATTTCCGAAGTGGAAATTAAAATGTTAATAAACTTACTTTAACCTTTAATTGTGGCTTATTCCTATTTAAATAGTAATTACTTTAAAATGCCACAAGAAAATAGTTTCAGAACAATAATCCGAATACATATTTTCAAATATTTTGCAAAAAATGTATTGTACCTAAACTATCTTGTGAAAAATAAATTCATTCTTCTTTCATAAGCTTTATATTTTTTGTTTTGGATACTTTTTCGACCAAAGGCATATGTTTTGAGTTATTCATGAAACACTGTCAAAAACGTGACTTTTTCAATGAAAATTCGCTGTTTTCAACCATAAATAGCTCAAACAGTACTGACTGAAAGAACTCTATGGAATAAAAGTTGCTTAGAATTTAATCCCCTATCGATTTCCGTGATTATTTTCAGCAACAAAATTTCTACCCCCGAAAAAGGGTGGCAACCACTCCTAGGATTGAAGAACACATCAGCGTTATACCTATCTAACTTTAGTTATTTGAGCACTTTTCCATCAACTCATCAAATTTCAGGTAAATGGGTTTAGTCCAACAAAATTGGGGAGTGAAAAACCCAAGTGACGGGTATTAATCACATGTAAAAGATTTTGAAATGGTTTTTGACCCCTAGTCCATTATATTAATTTTGTAATCAGCGCGCAAATTTTAAGTGTCAAGAAGTAGATATCAAAGTTAGCATTTTTGAGATTATGAATTGGTTGTTCGATCATCGAATAACAATATATATAATGCTAAGTATTGCAATGAGAAAGGGAATTTTTTAAATTTTTGCTGTTTGTTACGATGAGCCTCATAAACTTTAACCACATATATATATATATATATATATATATATATATATATATATATATATATATATATATATATATATATATATAATGAGTATATTTTGTGGATTTTACTGGACAGTTTAAGCGCATAAATCTCCACTGCCACAGTCAAAAAAAATATAAACCATTTTTTTGTTATTCATTAATTTTTTAATGTGTATATTTACTGCAAATATTTGGTACTATGTATTACATATTCATACAAAATATATGAAACTTAAATTTATTTTTAACTACGATTTTATGTACAATGAGATAATAAATCTGCGTGTGACAAATGAAGTACAAAATCAAATGGGCCCGTTCAATTCATTTGTTATATGAATCACCAGCTCCGGACGATGCCATGTGCCTAGTAGTATCAATTTTTTTTAGATTTAGGAGAGTGCAGTCTGAAATATTTTTCCAGGTGTCTTCACCTTTCAGAGGTTATTCGCCTGACTTCTTTTGGAGGTGGGGTATACTCATATGAGGGTCCTTGGACAGAACTTTACGGAATATTGACATTTATGCAGTCTGCTATATCTCGTAGTAATGTCTTTTCAAAGATTCTCTTTTTTCCCTCTCAGTTCATTATTAAATTGAGAGTTCAGAGCTTTACTGTAATTCACCATTCACCTTGTCTTTTGCTGAAATTAAATGTTTGTCTGATTTCTGTCCTTTGATATGCAACATTATTATTTCATCAGAGCACTTTTTTCAAACGCTTACATGAAAACCCCTTGAAATTTTTCGGTAAGAATTTTTAGTACCTGTGTAAGACTTATCGTTTCTTTATATATGTTTAGGCCTTACATTTCTATTTAACACGCTTCCCAGATTTTTTTTGAGGTTTACGATAAGATTCCTTGAGAGGCTTGTTATCTGTTATTCCAAAACAGATGTGTTGATGGTCTGAACAAGACACCTCATCTGACACGTGTCATTTTTTAACAGTTTTAGTGACGTAAGTCATGGAAGGTCTTATATATATATATATATATATATATATATATATATATATATATATATATATATATATATATTATTTATCTCCTTTTATTGTGATGTTACAATTTTTTTTTATATTTAGTATATCTTAATTATATTTTATAACAAGTTATAATAATGACTTATCTCTTTCATTGTGTTTGTACTACTTCAGGTCAAATGGTGCGCTTCACATAACAGTCGAGGATTAGTTGCTGTCCATTTATCCTGCAATATTTCATTAACTGTTCCAACTCCTTTGTAGCCGTTGTTATCATATAGAAGGTATGTTGATTCGAGAACTATTTCCTTCATACAATAATTTGATTACACAAGTCTTACGGACTTTAAATCGGGTAGAGATCGGGTATGTAGAAGTCCCACGAATCCTTTTGACCCCTATCACCAAGATTCCCTTCTCCTTTAACCGGGCATGGAATTGGCGGTGCCACTTAATGAGGTACTTAATCTATCCAACAACTGCCCCAGCGGAGTAACGGGAGTACGAAATACGCATAAATAACACATTTTTCTTACATAAAGAGCAGTATAAGTACACTTTGAGAATACAAATACATGGACATAGATCCATGATTGACTATATACTAACCAATAGACAAATACACTCTTCCAAAATCTTAAACGTGCTATACTCTAACAAAAAAATAATGAAATAAGATTATATAATTTAGTTCTCCATATGAGTTTTACCGAGAAGCGTGTCAGTAGCGAAGAATTTATTTTTTATTTAGCGTATGCATTTACAAACGAACATCTAATATATCAATATAATCAGGAATTGCATCTCCTTAGTTTTTCTTGCTATTCTGTCAATATATTACCTTTCTTATCTCTTCACTTCCATTGTTTTAACTCTTTTTTCTGCGGTTGATTTTCTTAACTTCCTTAAGTAGTTGTTTATATTCCTTCACTGCTTGTTCCTATTGCATCAGCAAAATTTGGCTCGAGGACGACCATCAAAAATGTAGGAAGATGAACAATAAACTAGGATGGTGATCTTACTACCATTTATAGCGTAATAAGTAATGTAATAAATTACAATTCGAAGGACAACCCACTAACGTGGGAATAAAAGTTTGCAAGCAATAACAAATATGTAATTTAATGACGAACTTTGTTATATTTGTTGTATTTAGGCGCCACGCCCTTCCGGTATGGATCTATGGAGGAGTATCACCGAGCCGCAAGCCCTTATCTCTTGCCGTACTGCTCCACCATAGACCGATCAGACACTAGCATATTCCAGTCTAAGCCGCAGATTCATCTAGAATTTTAAACTGTTATCTTAGCCTTTTTTATTTGTCTGTACACCGAGCTGGGGCTCGAACCTATGTCCACTGAACCATTCGACAGTAAAGCGAATGAGAATCGGCCGCCTAGCCCGCTTGGCTATCTGACCGACCAAACTTTGTTACTATAACTAAATTAAGATCTGGTTAAAATTTTTTCTTAGAGTTCTTATATTTATACCGTTGATTCATTATGTGATTCACATAAGTCCGCGAAGCAAAAAACACTCTAGCACTGCAACAGTTTTAAGGCTACTAACTAGGTTTTGAACTAAGGATGTTTTCTTGCGTTTTAATAAACTTAATTAACAATAAGCGTTCGCGAAACGTATGTATAGCTTTTAAAATATAAGCGAGACACACAATAACTATATAAAATACGCGAGAGATTTTACTCTAAACTAATTAAAAACAGCGTCCAGACCTCTCTGAATTCAAGTTCATACTGGTAAAACTCTACAAAACAATAATACGCCCAGTCCTAACATATGGTTCAGAAACCTGGACTTTAACAAAAAGCAATGGAAACATGTTAAGATGTTTCGAAAGAAAAATACTAAGGCGCATCTATGGAGCGGTAAATGAAAATGGTGTCTGGAGAAGACGATACAACTTCGAATTCTATAGGATATACCAGGAACCAGATATCGTAAAACACATAAAGATAGGACGTCTGAGGTGGGTAGGCCATGTAATGCAGATGGAGCAAACCGACCCAGCTAGAAAAACGCTCCTTTATAGACCTATTGGTCAAAGAAGAAGAGAAAGACCCAGACCAAGATTCCTAGATAACATAGATCAAGATATGAGAAATATGGAAATACGTGCTTGGTGGAGGAAGGCGATGGATAGGGACGACTGGAGAAAAATTCTTGGGGAGGCTAGGACCCATACAGGGTTGTAAAGCCAAAATGATGATTATGATGACTGGTAATACAAATACGCGAGAGGTATCACTCTAAACTAATAAAGGAAGCGTACAAACTGGTTTGTTTTTAAGTTGATAGGAACTAATAAACGCAGCGTCCACCCTGGTTGAAGTCTAAATTCATACTAACTACATTCAAGTCCTTCGTTCTAAAAAGGGATGCGCTGAAACGGATTGCGTACAGTCCTAAACGCATGCGAATACAACTTTTAAACAATCATATCTCACTTAATTTTTGGGTTATAAAAATAAAAAAAAATTAAAATCTTCAGTAACAAAAACTGTTTTTTGAATCTTAACAATTTTTCTGTATCTTATGTAATTGTTGAGTTATTTTGAAAATGAGAAAAATTTCGAAAATAGTTTCTTTATTTTAAACTCGGATTTTTGCAAAACTAAACCTCTTAAACCAGTTAAACTTCCAGAATATAATGTTTGTATATAAACGAAGTAAATTTTAAGTGGACAACGAATAATTTCAACAAGGGTAGTTCTAGCAGGGGTGAGTTTGTTACTTTTTGTACCTTAATCTTAATCTTTTAAGAATGTCGATATTGGATCTAGCTGCTGTTCCTCATAGTTGAATTCCAAGTAGCAAAACTTAAATCGAAATTTGCTGGCCATATCCTAAGACAGAAGGAAACCGATTGAACAAAATAATTATACATTGAATATCTTAAAATAATAAACATTAAAAAGGAAGACCAAAACTTAGACGGTCAGATGACATAAAACAACATGTTAGTCCGAGAGGGATGGAAACGCAGAGAAGGCAGAGAACTATGTAAAAATGAAGAAATGCCTATGTCCAAAGATGGATGTTCTTCTTGGATTAGATAAGCATTATATTACACGAAAAAAAAAAACGAAAGATACGTGTTGTTTTTATTTGAGAAACAGGTTATAAATTAAGATAGACCCTGGTTTAGAACGCATACTTTTCATATTTCTATCTTAGGTAATATTATAGTGATGTGAAATTTCGTTAACGTGTACATTTTGGGCAATAAGTTATTTTTTTCCAGGTTATTACAATTGACTGCGTTTTATTTTTCCATCGTAGATCGAGAATAATGGACAAAGGGTACTAACGTTATACAAAGCCACTAATAAGCTTTAACTATAAAGACTTAACACTAAAATATTTAATTTGTTGACATTGTTTTAAACCTTGAGTGATAATGATAAGATTATTTTGTTAGCCTAGACCCTTCATAATCTAAATAAAGTGTTTTTTTTTAAACAAATATTAGTAACAATAATGTAACTGTTGATTGATATAATTATTTATTGAATTGTGAAACTCCAGTCATACCCCCAGCGTTGATAAAATTTTTTAGCATATTTATATTCTCCGCTTGATAACAATTTATTTTAATTTAGAAAACATGAAAATAAATACGTATTCATATTTCAAGTAATCAAAATCCACCTGAAATTATTATTATTTAAATTTTAAAGCAGATAACGTCTATAGTTGGTACAGTATAAATCCCAGTGCACGTCATTATCTACGTCAGAGATCTAAGTTGACATTGTTATATTACAAAACAAAATCCTAAATTTATTTTAAATCGAATATATTACATAATTATTGCAGAACTGGATTATACAACCAAACAAATTAATATTCAATCTAAATAAATTAAAAGAAATTAAAAATAGAAAACAAGAATTAAGTAATAATCTTACTTTAAAAACAATTTGAGCCTCTTGTATAGTATAAAAAAGTAAAATAGAATTAAAAAAAACACTTTTTTCCTTATTTACTTTGAAATGTTTCAACTAAACTTTCAAATGTTGATCAGTATTTTTTCTTCGGCTTTATTTAAGTTTCAGTTTTCTGATCAATACATATTAACTGTGCCTATGATGGTTTTATATAATTTGTGACCAATGTAAAAAAAAGTTTGTGCTTAAAACCTATACACTAGTAGATGCTTCTGTTTCCAGATTTTAGTCTTTCTTATACTTTTTCATTACGCTTATTGTTTTTAAGTAAAAACTTTCAGCCTTTAATCATTATTTTGTGTTTTTAATATCCTCGTAAATTTAGTTTTCTTGATTTTAATTGATATTTCATATTCTTCTCCATATGCAACTATTTTGTGCATTAGTCTTGAAGATCCTGGAGACTGTCTGCTAATGTAACACTGTAATCAGTATATTTAATTTCAATCAATCTAACACTAATCCTTATTCTATCTATTTCTCTATCGAAAACTCTTTTTATGATATATTTAAAGTATGCGTTCAACACAAATTTGTCGTACCCCTCTTTAGTGCGTATTTTTGATTGATTCCTTGATTTTAATTGATATTTCATATTCTTCTCCATATTCAAATATTTTGGGCTTTAGTCTCGAAGATCCTGGATACTGTCTGCTAATATAACACTGTAATCAGTATATCTAATTTTAATCAATGTACCACTAATCCTTATTCTATCTGTTTCTCTATCGAAAACTCCTTTTATGATATATTAAAAGTATGCATTGAACACAAATTTGTCGTATCCCTATTTAGTGCGTATTTTTGCATGTTTATAAATGGTTACGGTATGATGAGACATCTGCTCCTGGTTATATTTTCACCGATTTTTGGGTATTGTGATATCTCTTTTTAATCATACTATAATCTGTTTGATTTCTTATCTTTTTTCGGCTTGTTCTCCGCCGAGCGCTACGTTTGTTGTCCTTGATAGAATTGTGTTAACCAATCTCTTCTTTTACTACGTTCCCTTTAGTAAAATGGACTGAAGATGAGCATTTATATCTCATTTTTGATACTAAAGACAAAGGCACATTTAAATCAGTCGTATGGAACAGGGAGTACAACCTCGACTTATCTTTCGTATCAAGCGACTTTTTGTTTTAAATTTCAAAATTGGCCAATTCCTTACACATGAACGCCATGTAAACTTGCGAATGCTTTTTTGCCAACTTCCAGGCATGCACTAGTATGAAATACATAAAGGTATGCTGTTGTAATTGCACATTCTTTGAATTATTAGGGCTTTTGCGTCTCAAAACTGGTTTGACATCAATTTGTCCTTAAAGACAGGTGTTTTGTTCATTTTTGGCATTAAATTTGCTCATATACTCAATGATATTTAACTGATTTTGCTCAAAGATGCGGACGAAGCATCTTTTTTTGCGTCTACAATCAACATAACATGTACAAGCAACGCAAAACGTAAAAAAAAACAATAAATCAATTTGCAGTTTTCACCGGTTACTCGCTTTCGAACCAACTTTTTAACACGTGTATTGCACGTCTTCACCACTAGCCCTTTTAATTACATTTCCGTTAAAATGTTCTGAATTTCTAATACCTTTTAATATTTTCAGTGCACCACAAGTAAAGGACATACGTTGTTTTCGAACTGACCGAAAAACATACCGACCTGGCATACATTATTTTAAACAGTAACTTGAGTTGTTTTCGCGCAGAAGGGTTGATTTGAAAATGACCGATTCAATTTCGTAATAAGTAAGATATTTGTTTGTAATCGTTTTGACATCACAGCCAAGTCTTAAAATAATAATTTTATAATCACTAATTTCTGAGATATATTTCACTTCAATATATAAATTCAGTGGAAGTGAGTAGATAATTCAGTAGAGTCGATATGATCTGAGTGATTGGTGTTGCTTGATTTACCATCTGCTTTAGTCCAAGACTAACCATTTAATACATCTATTATGAACTGAGTGAAATTGCTATTAGTATTTATTCGATTAAAGTCATCCAAATATAGTATATGATCTACACTTGGCAATACTAATAATAAGACTGTTCCAAAACTCCAAAGAAACTTTTTATAAAAAGCTCCATGAAGGAAAAATAAAACACCAATTGATAATGTTTCATATCGAAGAGGGAGTCAGCCATATGTGTTTAATTTCATGAGTTAACATATAATTTATAAAAGGTAGGGCAAAAGTAATTACCCTATTGGAAGACGCCATATGTTTTGCAAATGGTGGCAAATGTCAATTTCTTTTGACATGTATGAAGAAAACAAATCAAGAACACAAATCGACATCGACAAGCTATGAATCGGTTTACTTTGCAAAAACGCGGAATAATGGTTTACATTTTTTTGCCGAACATCTCATTGGTTGTGTGACACATATTTCTTGACCGTCCGACACCAACTGGATAAACATTGCAGCATTTGGCAACTCGCCTTCATGATATTAGGACAACATAAGATGCTTCCAAGGCTGGCCGGCCCCGCATCAGCAGTTCTACTGTGGATATAGCTGCTGTTGCCCAAGATGTCGAAGAGGAGTCCAGATCATCGATGCTAGGTGCCACGCAATTGTGTATTAGCCCGGGGAATGAACACAATTAAATAAGCAAAATTATTATTTCTGGGGCACCAAAAATCCGTGTATCACTTAAGAAGAGTCATTACACCTGCTCAAAGTTACTGCGCGGTATGCTGTTTACGCTGGAGAAGTCATCTAGGCATTTTTATTTGAAAACGCCGCCAGCCAAACGATGACTGTAGATGTCTCGCGCTACAGTGCCATGATTTCCAAACTTTTTCTTCCTCAATTGGATGATTTTGATGGTTTTAACATGATGGTACAACGGCGCACTATGCTCAAGCCACGACCAATATTTTGAAGGAAGCATTTGGGGGTCGCTTAATATCTCTTTTTGATGATTTGTACTGGCCGGCTAGATCACCCGATTTAACCGTTATAGACTTCTATTCATGGGGTTTTTTATTTTTAAAATCACCTCAGATTTTAAACAAGTCTCAGACTATTAAAGCCCCTATGGAAAATATTTGGCAGAATTGCGAGAACCTGTCATCCTAAATTCTGACAAGAGTGATAGAGAATGCAATAAAACGGGCCTGTATTGTCATTAACTGTTGCGGCGACTTGATGACATAAATTCTAATGGATTAAAAGTAAACAAACAAACAAATTTTACAAGCAGAACCAAAGTTTTTCATTTAAAAAATTACAATAAATAATGTGGGGTGATTACTTTTGCCCCACTTGTTATTACCTAGAATTTATATAAATAGCTTTCAATAACACCTCCAGCAGGGTCATTTTTGTTCCTATCGACTCGCTTAAAGTTATAGCCAGGTATGATAATATTAATATTGGATATTGACCCCTTTAACATAAAAAAGTAGATTTAAAAAAATATAAGGAAGTAAGCGATACATATTCAGAAGTCAATATTGAGTTAATCTATGTTAATTTAAATATGATTAGCGATAAAGTTACATATTTGATGCAGGTGTTTTTGTCCATTATTTAACTCAAGTATATGTTTTAAGCTATTTTTGTTTTTTTAACCTGCCATTAATAGAAATAAAATACACGACACCTTATACACGATACTAATCACCTTATACTACTCATTATAATTTGAGATGTTAAAACCGATACGAATTTTATTGACGTCAACAATAAAATACAATAAAACCCTTTTGTCAATAAAAAATGTTGTTTTTATGAATTACCACTCATAATTATCATTAAGTAAGCTTTTAATCTAAATAAAAATTCAATACTGCGTAATACCCTAACATAATATATTAGATCAAAATCTCTTTCATTAAGTTTTATATTGAAACATATTCTTTTTCCTATTTGATATTTTGCGAAGTAAAAACAAAATTGCCAAAAGATGAGTAGTGATAGAATAGAAATAAAGTAATACCAAGAGAAGTGTACACTCATTGGCAAAAATATCGAATATTTTGGAATTTTTAAATTTTCTAGTCTGAAAATAGATTCTGATCAATCAACTAGATTATTTTGAAGAAGAGTTTATTTTAACAATGCTTAATGAACAATTTTAAGTTTCTATGTGGAGAAAACTGCGAAAAAAATAATGCTTAACCCGGCACTACATATGTGGGGTTTCACAAACCCCAGCTCCCAAATATCGCTCTTAAAATAAATCAAACGCAGACTTATGCGCACGTCCATCCCAATAGCTTCCAAAAAATGTCTCCACCATCGAATTCAGGCGTTACCTCAGTACATTGTAGGCAGTGAGTGAAGTTGCACGCTCCTGAAACGCTCTGGGGTGTGTCAAACCCCACCTATGTACTCGCGTTTGCAATTTTGACATTATAAGTAAGTTTTTATTTTTGACTTATTTGAATCTGCATATTCAATTGTTTAATTTTTTAGCTAAAATATCATGTCATACGAAGCGGAACAGAAAAAGCTTGAAGCTCTATGGGCTGAAATTGCTGACAATGCCATCGAATCGGGAAGCGATGACGATATTGACCATATCTCTGAAAGCGACCACAACCCCGACTCGGAGCAGGATATCGCAATAGAAGATGTAGTTTCTGATGGAGATTCAGACATGGAGACATCAAAAACAGAACTTCAGAATGAGACGGAAAATATAAGCACTGACGGACCTCCAAGAAACGAAGAAATGTATCTCGGAAAAGACGAAACACAATGGAACAAACTTGCTTCAAATAATAAACGGGTTTAAACAAGATCAGAGAACATTCTTACTCATTTGCCGGGTGTGAAGCATTATGCAAAAAATGCTAAACGTGCTTTAGATTGTTGGCAATTGTTTTTTGACCGACAAATGATCGAAGACATAGTGCGCTGGACCAACCTCAAAATTTAACAAAAATCAATTGCATATCAAAATAAATGCATGGTGAAACCAACCAATGACTGTGAAATTAAAGCATTTATCGGACTTCTTTATTTAGCAGGTATGTTTCATTCTAATCGTCAGAATTTGAGAGACTTATGGCAAACAGATGGGACTGGTGTCGATATATTCCACAATACGATGTCTATAAATCTATTTCAATTCCTGATGGTCTGTCTTTCGTTCGATAACATCGAGAATCGTAAAGACAGATTGGCGATTGACAAATTAGCTCCAGTTCGTGGAATTCTGGACAAATTTATTGAAAATTGTAAGCAGGCCTACACTTCTTTTCAATATATGACGATAGATGAGAAGTTGGAGTCTTTTCGTGGAAGATGTGCTTTCAAACAGTACATGCCCAACAAGCCTGCAAAGTATGGGATCAAAGTGCAAGTCCTAGTTGATGCCCGTTCGTACTACGTTTTAAATTTGGAAGTGTATGCAGGAAAACAGCCAGAAGGTCCCTACAGTGTTAGTAATTCCCCAATAGATATAGTAGAGAGGCTAATACAACCTATTTCTGGTTCCAACCGAAATATGACCTTTGACAACTGCTACACTAGTTATGAATTAATGATAAAATTGCTGAACGAGCATAAACTTACGTCAGTAGGCACGCTGAGAAAGAACAAACGATGCATCCCAGCACAATTTTTGACAGTCCAGAACAGAGAACAAATGACATCTTTATTTGGCTTTCAGAAAGATATTACACTTTTATCGTATGTGCCGAAAAAAAAAAAAAATAAAAACGTCCTACTGTTGTCCACCATGCACCATGATGGAGCTATTGATGAAGCAACTGGCGATAAAAATTTACCAGAAATAATAAGCTTCTACAACTTTACTAAAAGTGGAGTAGATGTAGTGGATGAACTGTCTGCATCATATAACGTATCTAGAAACTCACGGAGATGACCTCTTACGACCGTGTTTTCTCTCTTGAATACAACCGCCATAAAAGCTTTGGTGATATACAGAGAAAACAATCAAGATTTCAAACTTGCCAGAAGATTGTTTATCAAAATGTTGGGCATTGAATTAATCCAGGACCACATATCTGAAAGAAAAAATAATCCAAGAATACCAAGGAGTATTCGTCAAAACATTACACATTTTGGCCAAGATGCTCCTGCAGTGCTACCTGCCAAGATTCCAAAACTCATGGGAAGATGTTCAGTAAGTCCAAGAAGTCGAGATCGGAAAACTAAATATTTCTGTTCAAACTGTGAATCATTACTGTGCCTGGAGCATGCTGTCATAAGTTATCAAAATTGCATGAATTCAAATAGCGACTAATTTTTTTTCTTTCACTGTACAACCGAGCAGAGTTTTTCCTTGTATTATCTTACTATTAGATTTTCATTTACTATTGTATTTTTGATCATATGGTGTTTATATTTTTTAGTAAGATTGTTCAGTTGAGTTGTGGTTTTTGCTTATGGAGAATTGCCTATTATTAGTTTAATTTTAATTTCTTTTGAATAAAGGTGTTCTGATTATTTCTTTTTTGCTTAAATAGTCCTTAGATGATCACTTCAGACCATGAAATTAGAAAACATATAAAAAAACTGCCAGAAAAAATTCTGATTTTCTTAGAAATTGGGGTTTGTCATACCCCACATATGTACTAATGACAGAAAAATCCGCGTATGTGACGCCGGCGTAATATTAGGTGAATAAGGTAATAATAATTTTACTCTAAACTTAAATGCTAATTTAAATTGCTTAAACAAGTCTTTTGAACTGGAATAAGTACATTATCAGTAACTAGTGTTCCCCTCTAGCATTTATTAATTCTTACATCCGTCACGGCTGGCTTACAAGAAAATTTTGGACATATCCTTGGGGAATTGCATTCCATTCATCCTGTGCAGCAAGCTAAAGTTGCTCTATCGTATTTGGAACGGGATTTCTTTGTAGTATGTAGCATTTTAGCTGATTCTATATGTGCTCTATTGGATTTAAATCTGCACTAAATGATGGTCAATCCAATCTTCGAATTTGGACCTCATTAAGATAATTACTCACTATGGCAGCAGCATGTAGTCGAGCAATATCGTGCATTAACATAAATCTGTCATATCCAATTTAACCAACCTATGGCAAAACATGACCTTGCAGGATGTTTTTAAGCTAAAAGTCACCGGTCATCCATCCAATAACTTCCACAAGTGCAGTGCGTCCCCTTCAACTAATACCTCCCTGAAGCAGTATGCCACCACCTCCAAAACTAATGGTCTGGGCGAGAATGCAGGTGGCAAATCGTTCTCTTTTGTAGGCGTGATTTTGATTATCCGGCTTTCTTAATAGGATTCTGGTCTCAAGTAAATTCTGAAACTCTTTTAAACCCGCATGAATTTTCTTCTTCTACCTCCAATGTGGAATTGTCTTCTTTTTCTTTACTGTGTCTCCCATTTCCATGTATTTTGTATTTTTCTCCATTATGAGAAGACCAAAAATTTTTGCTTCTTTTATTATATTGCTCATTAATTTTTTTAGCTCTTTCTTACTTGTTGTTAATACTGTTAGATCATCTGCGAATGCTATACATTGATGGCCATTTTTAAAAATCGTTTCCTGTGTGTTTATTTTACTTTTTCTAATTATTTCTTCCAGTATTACATTAAAAAGAGTCGTTGATAGTGGGTCTCCTTGCCTTAGTCCTTCCTTTGTTTCAAAATTATTTTATTTATGTCCCTTCCATGCTATTTCGTTTGTGGAGTTATCCATAGTCATCTTTATCATCCTGACGATTTTACTTGGTAGGCCCATTTCTTTCATTAGTGCGTACATCTGTTGCCGCTTTACGGGACAGGCCGAACAGGACGTATACTGCTATTTTATGTTCGTAGCACGTAGTCAGTTGTCGATATTTCACTGAATATGTGTTATTGCAAATTCTAAATAACGAGCTTTATGATTTTGGAGAAGACGTAGAACTTTGGCGCAGTATGTAGGCTTTATGTTTGCTTCTTTTAATATTCGTCTAACTGTTCTAAACTCACATTAACTTTTTAACATCTATTAGCTCATTTATGAGGTGCATCCATGTCGATGAGCGATTTCGTGTAGAATTAAGAACCAAAAAATGGTCCTCAATTGCGGTTGTGCACCTTGGGCGTCCTTGGCCAGGTCTTTGTACAACATTTTTTGTCTCGTGATACCTTGTTAAAGTATTCGAAACTGTAGATTGATTTCTCCTGGGACGTCGCGCATTATCTTTTTGTGTATATCCTTCCTTGTACAAAATTACAATCTGTGCTGCTTAATCTTCATCGCAGTGTTGAATTGGTGGCATACTTGTTTTAACCTTAGTTAAATCAAAACAATATTTAATTAAACTTAATAAAATAAACTAAGATATAACCGAATTCCTGTAATTTTTCCTTTACATGAGGTAGGCTTTGTATGACAAAATGCACGAATGACACTAAACGCTGAATAAACTTCAAAATAAACGTCAAAATATTTTATTCCAATTGAGTACATCAGCCTACTATATGACTAACATTAATAATCTAAAATTATTTTGAAATAATGTTAAGTACAAAATTTTTTTTGAAAATTCCAAAATATTAGACGTTTTTATCCATGAGTTTACAAACGAACATAGCAGAGCTAAGCAGTTTAAACAAAAACATTTCAACAGCCGTAAGGAAAAAAGTTTTTTTTGGATAAATAATTTTAAAGCAAAGCTTGTATGCTGGCGTTGTCTCTATAGTGAAATGCTGAGGCGAGCGTCAAAGAACTAGCCCTACAAACCAACCAACATTAATGTTCTAATTGTAGAGTAAAGGAAACCAACCTTTACTCTCATTAATAAGTGTAAGAATAACTTAATAGATTTAGCAATTGATTCTTATGGAGGTGCAAATGCAGAAATACATCGATCGTTCACAAACAGAATTTTTGCATCAAACCTCCAAAAAATCAGTGAATAGTTTAAAAATTATAAATATTGTTGCAACATGGCTGGGTTCTGTACATGATCAAACAACATTTAGTAATAATGGCATAAAAAAATTTAAAGCTAGAGACTTTGTTAGATTTGTACTATTTTTTATAGTTAATCAGTGTGGTTACAGTTTTAAATCATATTTGATGACTCAGCTAGACAAGATGCTAGAAAAGAAGCAAATAATCTTTTATAATTAATATTCAATATAAACTAAAAATGTTGTGGAAAGGCAATACAGGATATGGAAATGATGATTTCCAATTTTTAAGAATATAATGAGATTAAATTTGAAATTGACCATAAATGTAATAATAGCAACAGCAGTATTTCATAATATCACAGTAGAAAATGGACTCCTGTTTCCTGTAGATCATAATCTAGGTCAACAACAAAACCATTTATTAAAAGCAAAAAAAAAGGAAAAAAGACGACAATTTCCCTTAATCTTAAGGTGAGAGTGAGGGAACATTATTGCGAATTATGTATTAGACAACATTTTGCAGAACTCGATTCACAATTTTCAAAACTATATTTTTTATTAAACCAATTGTATTGTTTTCAAGGTAATAACTTACTTTCAAAATTGACAAGATAAATTTTATAGGACATTAAATATATACAAGCTATACGCTCCCGAAGAAGCTGAAGCTGCTTTTACTTGAAGATCCTTTTTGTGTGGGGGATCATCCCATTCTGAGTTTGGTTTAACAGTTTCTGGTGTGACTTCATTGTTTCCACTACATTTCTAAATTTTTTTTTCTCTTTGATTGTCCTTTCTATATTTCTAATTTCCATAGTCTTCTTCTGCAGGTTGTCTCCATCTCAGTTTGGGTCTGCCTTTGGTACTTTTACCTGTTATTATCCATTCCGTTATAACTATTAACGGATTGCTCTTCCCTCTTCTCATTATGTATTCATTCCATCTAATTCTTTGTGCTTTTAGTGCTCTAACTATGTTCTCTTGACCTATCCATTCTTGTGATTTATTCGTTGTCTTGTATTCTCTTTGTTTTCCCTGTTTAGTCTCAGTATTTTTCTGATAATCTTTCTCTCAAAAACTTTTAATTGCTCTTCTTCTCTTGCTGTTAATGTTAATGTTTCTACATCATATACTACTATTGGTCTTATGGTCGTTTTTTAGATTTTAATTTTTGTGTTTCGGCTTATCTTCTTATCTCTAAACATTTTTTTATTTAAAAATGAAAAAGACAGACAAGATTTGATTTCACGTACAAAGCGTCTATGTATCTGTTGATACGTATTTCGACTTAATAAGTCTCATCAGAACAGTTATTCATAGCCGTTCTTAACGTGAAAAATAATCTTCTCTGTCTTATTAGGAAGCAACAATAAAATGGCTTCGTTATGGATGCAATAGCGACATCTGAATTTGTTTCGAAACTTATTTACCGATTTTTTTATTTCTATAAAGCGCTGTATTTCCCGCTTGAATTCTTCTTTTCATATCTACACTTTCATTTCTTTTGTTGACTTCTTCTTCTTAAAATGCCATACACCAAAGTGCGTAGGCGACTATCTCATTACTAGAATTCTGTTCTTGGCGGCGTGACACAGCTCGCCTGTATTGTGTATTCCTGTCCATTTTTTAATATTCCTTAACCAGGATAATTGTTTGCAGCCGGCTCCTCTCCTACCTTCGATCTTCCCTTGTAGGATTAACTGTGGTATTTCATATTTTGCTCCTCTCAATATGTGCCCAAGGTAACCAATCTTGAGTTTTTTAATTAATTCAAAGAGTTCTCTTTTTACGCCGGCTCTCTTAAGGACGTCATCGTTTCGAACTCTATCCACCCAAGGTATGCGCATCATTCTTCTCAATGACCACATTTCAAATGCTTCAAGTTTGTTGATAGATGTTTTTTTCAAAGTCCACGTTTTCATGCCATAAAGCAAGATGGACCATATGTAGCACTTGACCATTCTGTAGCGTATTTCGAAATTTAGGTTTTGATTACATAGGAGCGGTCTGAATTTCACAAAAGCTTGTCTTGCCATTTGTATTCGGGTTTTTATCTCTTGTTGTGGATCCGATTGGTCATTGATTGTGGTGCCAAGGTATTTAAAAGTTTTCACGCGTTTTATGCGATCGTCACCTATGCATATTATCGGGTTTTCTGGAGGGTTTCTGCTAATGACCATATATTTCGTTTTCAAAATGTTGATTTTGAGGCCATATTTTTTACCTATGCTATTCACCCTATCAAGTAATAACTGCTGATCTTCCAAATTATCAGTTATAATCACTGTGTCGTCCGCATAGCGTAGGTTGCTAATTGG
The DNA here is from genome assembly GCF_040954645.1 of Diabrotica undecimpunctata. Lineage (NCBI taxonomy): Eukaryota > Metazoa > Arthropoda > Insecta > Coleoptera > Chrysomelidae > Diabrotica > Diabrotica undecimpunctata. The sequence goes on from NC_092803.1 coordinate 141,964,761, forward strand.
TATGCCGTTCACCTTAATGCCTAATTCCGTGTCTTCTAATGCTTCCACAAATATATTTTCAACATATAAATTAAAAAGCATCGGAGAGAGTATGCAGCCTTGGCGGACACCTTTCCGGATTTCTGTTGACTAGTACTCCCAAATATTTGAATATTTCAACCTCTTCGAAAATTTATAGGATATTATAATGCTTATATTTCAGTAATTTACATTTTAATAATTGTACATATATTATTCATAAATATATTAGTTCAGCGATTTTTGTACTGTGTTCTTTAAACTTTTGTATAGTTTAAATTTACTTATTTAATATAACTAACAATAAAAGACAACATTTCTTGTACAGTATATTTATTATAAATTTTCTTAAGCGTATTTTTGTTTTATAATTATAATTATAATTCAATTTTTAATACTTAAATTTTAAATATTGTTCCTTAATACCTTTCATATATTTCTTTCTCTCTTTTATTTGCCCTCTAATAGATCAATTACTATTTAAATGGGACTAAGTCACAATTAAAGGTTAAAGAACGTTTATTGACGTTTCAATTTTCACTTCGGAAATCGTTCTCAAAATATAAACGTTTGTACAATAATTACTGTACGTTTGTCAATAAACGTACTTTTACCTTTAATTGTGGCGTATTCACATTTAAATAGTAATTACTTTAAAATGCCACAAGAAATTAGCTTTAAAACTCGTATAGATCATTATTTTCTTTTAAAACTTCCTGTTTTCGTTAATATTTTTTCTTGGTTTCTCTACTTAATTGATTTATATTCGGATACTTCTTTAATAAGTAAAAGTTTCCATTTTTTTTGTGAAATTTAAAGAGCTACTTCTTTCTGATACAGACATAATTAATAACAATTAACAATTTTACACACAAATTAACATAAAACAAGAAAAATAAGGTTATTTCGACAAAACAAATCAAAATTGATAAAAACACAATTACCAACATACTAATTTTAACACCTTAGTTTACTTATAATAAAAAAAAGAGCTGTAGATGTTATGAAACTGGGTGACACTAAAGTGTACTTTAGTCTAAAGTGAACATTACTTAAGGTTCATTTTAGGTTGTCATTATAAAATCGAGTTTTAATTTTAACGATTATCTGTTCAAAAATTGTATTAAAGCGTGACAAAAGGAGTTATTACTAAACATTTTAATTTGAACTTTGATATTTATGCTTTGGAAAAGATTTCTAAATCAGCACATATTAGATATGGCTTTTTGTGAATTCGAAGTCACAGTAAACGATTGGAAGAGTCCATTTACGTGACGAGGGGTAACCGTTATACAACACGTAAACTTTATCAATTTTATTAAAATCTACCAAAATTATAAATAAATAATAAAATGACCTTACTCAATTTTTAACATATTATTTAAATTTAAAAAGTACAGAAAGCATAGTATGAAGCTTCGCGCTATTCTACAGTACCACCTACTGTACCACTTTTTTTAAATTTATTTCTTGAATTATTTAGGGTAACTAAACTTATGTTTTCTTTTTTCTTAATTTTTTTTCAAATCTTGCTCAATATGAGATGCTATACAATTATTTTGTTTCGTGGTCGAAATCACGATAAACCGGATTTAAGGTCCATATGACTAATATAATTAATATAAAAGAGGTGGCCTACTTTTAGATTTTTGAATTATTATGGTAATTTATTTGTATAATTTTTATGAGTTACTTAAGTTACATTCTTCTTTTCTGTAAACATATATTAGTTTAAAAGATTGTAATGAAATAAATCAATATTGGTAAATTATGTTACAGTTATTATTCTGTTTTTGTCATTGGCAACACGATAAACTAGATCCAAGGTTCATGTTGCTAATTCATAAAAAACAATGAATGAACACAGAAAACTTGAATCAACTAGATTTTGCAGATTAGTAATAAGATATGTATCTAGATCTTAAAAACGATGTATTTTTCAGTATTTGAAAATTGACTCTGACTACGTAAACATGTATAATATTATTTATACTGATAAGATTAATAAATTATGAATGAAAGTTTATTAAAATATTTCACATCAAGACTTATTTATAAGTAAATATATTTCTTTCATGGATTTCTTTCCATTGTTTGTTTTATTATTATCAGTACCAAGCAATGTTTAACGAATTCCATTACTATACATTTTAGATTAACAAATTTACATATTATAAAGACAAAGTAATAGGCAAAAAGTAACAAAAAGAACTAAAACAAAACTAAATGTTTCTACTTCATGTACCACGCCCTTTTAGAACGTTGGTTACCATCGTAGCTATCTTAATTTTATTCACTGCCACCCTAAATAGTAACAAATACATCTTTTTGCGCAAAAATAGTAAAAATCTGTAAAAATCAGTCAAATATAGCAACAGTACGACTAGATCAGAAGTTCTCAAACCAATTCAAGACTGAGAGAGGTGTTAGACAAGGATGAGTGTTGTCACCTAACTTATTCAACGTTTCTTGTAAACATGTCATGAAGATGGCTTTATATGGATGGGCCGGTGAAGTAACAGTGGCTGGTAGGAAAATCTTTAATTTAAGATTTGCTGATAAAACTACACTTATAGCAGCAAATGTGCAAGAAATGTTTAATGTCCTGCGAAGAGTTGAGTACGAAATCAATAAAGTTCGTCTGAAAATCAATAAAGCTAAGACAAAAATAATGGTGGTCGACAGATTCCACACTATTCAACTGACTAATATTTTACAGGAATAATAGATAATGGACAGTTTTGTCTATCTCGGGTCTAGTTTAACTAACGATTTTAACTGTGAAGCAGAAGTTCGATGACGTATTGGTATAGCAAAAAATGCGATAAGTCGCCTAACTAAAGTTTGGAAAGACAAATCTATATCTCGAAATATCAAGATGAGACTGGTGAATGCCCTTGTATTCTTAATATTTCTATACGGGGCAGAGATTTGCCCAATGCTGCAAATATCTTGGTGCGCTTATAGGACAAACGTTTCCATTCTGAACCAACTTAAAATTAAAAAAAAGACTGTTCGCAATATGTCTACAACTTATTTAGCAATTTTTTGGTCACGTGGTTCGCAGAGGTGACAATGGTTTGGAGAGATTAATTGTTTCTGGAAACGTTCCGGGGAGAAAATCAAGAGAACGATCACCAACTAGATGGTCTGACTAAATTAAAAATTTAGCTGGAAACTCATTCTGCGAAGCTCTCAGAGCAGCTGAAGATACAGATTCTTGTATAAGTACCATACCAATCTCGTAAGTTCTTCAACTAAGAAGTCTTTCTTAGTCCTGGACTGCATTTGCCTGCTATTTTTCCTTGCATAATATTTTAAAGCAATCTATATTTGGAACTTTTCATTATATTTCCGAGGTACTCCAGCTTTCTCTTCTTGATGCTTTTTATAAACTCAGTAGTCTTCCTGAGACGTTCTAGTCTTATGGAATTTTGACAATTCTCCAACCAAGAAACTTTTAAAATTCATCTATAGCACCACCATTTCGAAAGCTAACTGATAGATAAGATCTTAAACTATATCAAATTGAATTGTATAAAGTGGAGTTACATTTTTAATATATATATATATATATATATATATATATATATATATATATATATATATATATATATATATATATATATATATATGTAAGGTAGAAAGCTTGTAATATAAATTTACCATTTTTATTGAGAATATGCCACAATTTTACTTTAAAATAAGTTTAGTGTGACGTTTCGATTTTCATTTCTATTTTTAATAATGAACCAGAAGTATTTGCTGACAACGTAAGGAAGTAAACGTTAAATATTGGGTTTGCAGCAATAAAAAATGAAACGTGTACTCTTTTAAATCTTTATTCCAAGCTTTCGGACATTGGTTATATTCTTCATCAGGGAGCTACAAATGTGATGAATAAATTGTTGGCGTTGGTATAATTAATTAAAAAATTCACTACTTACAAACTTAATGAGGTTGTATCAACGAAGATGTATTATAATATTGATAAAATTTATCACAGTCTCTTATCTTTTTTTAATATACAAAACCTATTTTTATGTTTAAAAATTAAAAAAAATATTACTGTACATCCAAAAACACTTAATTATTCTTAATACATAAATGACATTATTTTGACAAAATTCTTTTAAAACATTGCTAAATAAGGATACTACATCTAGGCTTGCAATCACGTAGCCTTCTGGCAATTGTATGTTATTAAGTAATTGATTAACTTGAAATGAGTCTTTAATATAGTATTCATTATCACAATTATATGCATTCGTTAAAATATCTGTTAAGTAGTTAGCAATGTTTTCTGTAGGTGTGCCAATAGAGGCTAAAATGGGTCTAACAGATAATGGGGTTTTATGTACCTTTGGTAGACAATAAAACTTTCCAGAGATACCTTTATAGTTAGATAATCTCTTTTTTGTGGTCTCATCTATTTTTTGATTGTCAAACAACGATTTTACTACTTTATTACATTTTTGTTTAATTGATGAAGTTGGATCATTATTTAATGTGGTATATGATGTATCATTTTCTATTATAGCAACAGAAAGATCTAAATACTTTTGTTTTTCCAAAATAACAGTGATGTTTCGTTTATCTGATCTTGTGACTATCAAATTGGGATTTTGTTTTAAGAATTTTTTAGTTTTTATTAATAAAAGATTAAATATTGAGTTATTAAGTTTGGAATTGTTAACTGAATTAGTTAAAATATTTACTGATCTTGCTGTAAGGATAGTTTTAGTGTCTTTATCAGATACATTTACAAGAATGTTATCAATGTCTGCTAAAATTCTTTTTATAGAGATATCTTTACCAATTTGTGGTTGAATACTAAACTTAGGACCTAAAGACAGAAATTTCATAATATCATCTGGTATATTAACATCAGAAAGATTTTTAATCCATCTAGGATTAGTTTTAAGTTTAGAATCTAGTTCTTTATTTAATAATTTATTAAATTTTTTAGATTTCTTTCTTTCGTCTCATGAAAAGTTCTGTTATAGGTCCTAAGTTGAGAACTATAAAAATTATCAAAAATGTCACTATTTGTTAAGTTTGAAATTTCCAATTTTAATGAACTGTTTAATGACTCTAATTTTTTTATTAATTTGTGATTATTACAAATTTCTGAATTTAAAAGTTTGTTTCCTAACCTGAATTGCTTTTCATGTGTATTATGGATGTCTTGTCCATATAAGAGGTTTTGTACTGGCTTTATGACTTGTTGGATCTGTGGTGGTAACAATCCTGTTTTTCTACATTTTAAAAGAAAACATCTGTGGTTATATTCTTTGGCGAGTTTGATGTGATTTCGTGACCATGATTTCATTTTATCAACAGCTAAAGTTCCAAAAGTAGATCGAATCTCTTGGTAAAAACCCATACCTGTAGTTGACAATGAACCAGGAGTATTTGCTGACAACGTAAGGAAGTAAACGTTAAATATTGAGTTTGCAGCAATAAAAAATAAAACGTGTACTCTTTTAAATCTTTATTCCAAGCTTTCGGACATTGGTTGGACGTGTACGAACTCATCACTATATAGCCCCTCATAAAATTATTAGACCCTCGGAGATATAGTAAACTGATCACTGGCATCCTTTGGAGATTGGTAAACTCATCACCGCAGATAGGTAAACTCATCACCGGGATTTTTGCCTGGTTTCTAATGCAAAAGATTGCCTCTTACCTGTTATACTTCTCGTTTATGTGATAATTTAATAAATTCAAAAATTATTTTAAGTAAGTTGCTTTAAAATTTAACTGAGATATTAATATGTCTCACGGTGTGGCCTATTAGACGTATCTGCCAATCTAAATGGTTTTGAGATCTAAAAATTTAGTTGCATAGGATTTCGATAGTGAACTTTAAAATGATAATATTTGTCAATATGTGCTATTTTTGTTTATATCGGAAGTAGTCCCAACTTCGTTATTTGATTTTCATTGCATTTTTATATTTCTTATTGAATTCTCGAGATAATTTGTTAAGCATACATTCGGTCTAAGTCTTACCGTTTTGGCGTTATTTGACTATTTTGAAAATAATACACGATTTTGGACAGTTAGTAAATATAAAATATCTGAAAAATAGGAAAAGCTAAAAACTTGAGTGTGCTATTAGTGCATTGAAGTCGAAGGAAACCTAATTTTTTACACCTGCAAAGCTTTACATTTTATGGCATCATTGGCGGAAATTTTTAAATTTGAAGTAATCAGCAATGCATTTATTATGACAGAATGTATCAAAATGCTTAAGTACAGCTTCCTGTACTTTATCTTTCAATGACTTGTACGAAGATCCCACAATTAGAGTGCTTTTAAAAGCAATATTTTTACATTTTTGGTTAGTTTTCGCCATTATTTGTAGGAGTCAGATGAGTTGTTCATTTCATTTCATAAACATCATGACAACTAACCTCAATTAGTGTAAAATACAAAATAATTTTTATTCTGTAATTTGTACTAATTTTGTTTATTGTAGCACCCTGATGATGCAAATAGAGATTTGCGAAAGCTTGGTAGTTTAAAAAGAGTACTTCTTTGTCCTATCTTCGGCTGCACACCCAAATATATAGCTGTGTTTATAGTCTAACTGATCAGCGTTGACTACAAGCGTTTATCGCTTTTTCAGTATATGTATATAAGGAGTCCAATTAAGTTGGTACCATATGGAAAATTTTTTTATTTTTAGTTTTATGAAAAAAAATTTATTCTCTAGTTCTGAATGATCTAAAATTTCAGTCATCAGAATCAGATATTAGTATTCTTCAGTCATTTACGCGGTTCGTTAACCTTCGGAGTACCAAGATTATTTGACTTACTTAGATTACCATGATGGGTCAAGCGTGACCCATTCTCATTTTATTTATAAGGATGTTTTAAGTAGTCAGTATTGTTATACAGTATCTTTAATTTAACAAAAAACAAAGAAACAAAATAATTATAATACTAAATTTTTGTATTTAAATTTTTAAGATGGTTCACCATCCTGGTCTTTTTGGCAGTAGTTGCATTTAATTTTTGACAATATGTACTTCTTCGCGTTTTGAATGAGTATTACAAATAAATCTTTTACACATGTCACACCGTTTTGAATATTTATTGTCACTATCCCTACAAGAATAACAACGACCTCGTTTTGTTGCAGATTGCGGCACTTCTATTTGCTTTTTTACACTAACACCGGTGGTCTTACGGATTACGGATTTATGGTATCCGGTGGGTTCTTCTTGTATTGCTTCCGCTCTTCGTTTTATATTGGGTGAGGTTAATTGTTTTCCAAGCTTCTCCAGAAATAGTTTTCTGCGATGTTTTATATTTACTTGGTTATTCCATTCAGGATTTTTCGTATTCCATAGAACGAAAGCATTGTAGCACGCAATATCCAAAAAGTTGAAAAATATACGTAAGGGCCATCTTCTTGTTGCTCTTTTACATGTGTACTCTCGAATCAATTTATCTAAAATATCGACTCCACTTTTGGTTTTGTTGTAATCCAAAATAATCCTTGGTTTAAACTTTTGGTTTTCATCAGAAATTTCATGTTCATTGTGTAAGGTCGATAACAATACAACAAACTTGTTAGGCTTGGTTACATATGAAACTAAGGTAATGTTTTTAGTGAACAAAAATTTTGAAGAATACAGTGAGCGATCTGTCATTTCAAGCAATGATTTGGGTAAACTCTTCCTATTTTTTCTGATAGTACCCAAAAGAGTTAAATTTTTGGATAAGAGTTCTTCAGATAAAACAATGTCGGTAAAAAAATTATCAGTTGTAATATTTCAACCAGACCTATACTAATGTTCTGCAAGTGTTTTGACAACTCTTGGGCCTTGGTTACGTTCACATTGATCACCAATCTTTCCAGTATATATCTCAAAGTTACAGCAATAAAAATTTTCAGCGTCACATAGGGTCCAAGCCTTTATACCATATTTCTTCGGTTTACTTGGTATATAAATCCGAAATGGACAACATCCCCTAAAATCAATAAGCTGCTCGTCGATAGTACCAAAAGCAGATGGTTCATATGATTCCCTACAATTTTGGGCAAATAGATCAGCGATTTCTCGAATAGAAGCTAATTTATCTCGTTCTCTTCTTTCTGCTCTCGTATCCAAATTATCAAAGCGAATATACTTCAAAATACTTAAAAATCTATTCCGGCTTAGAGATGCTTTATAAATAGGACGCGTAAATGCATTATTTGTATTGGACCATAAATTCTGCACTTTCTCATGGGACTCTCTGAACCTTCCACATAATATAAGTATACCAAAGAAAGCACGCAGTTCGACTAGATCAACTTCAATCCAATCCTTCATGTTTTCCTCGTTCTTACTGTTATACGCATCTATGAACTCAATAGCTCTCTTATTGGTATACTCGAGAATCATTGACATAATACTATCAGAAAAAAATAAATTAAAGGCATCCATGCATGTCTCAATATTTTGACTTTTCTTAGTTAGACCTACGTTTTTCTGTAATAAATTACATGCCAATGTCTTACCCTTTTTTGGAGCAAAATAACGCCATGTTCGTCCTTCGCACAAAACATCAGATACGTTAGATCTTTCACTATCTATATTTTCAGAAGTTGTCGCTAAAACTTCCTCGTTCTCGAGTTCAGTAATTGATAAATTACCTTCATGTGCTTCTGGCTCACAACCGTCATTATCACTCGCTTCACTATTGCTTTCATCAAGCTCTGCAAGGCCATCTTCTTCACTATCTGATAGGAGTAAGGCATACAACTCAGCTTCACCCAAAGGTTTATTCTTTTTCCACAGTTTGATATAATACTGCACACTTCAAGATCGATGCTTGATTTAAATTTATAAACAAACGTGAAATACCGCTTTACACCAAAGTTGGACATCTTGTCTCGGACTTTCTTGTAGAATATGCCTATTAGACACTACATTTACTCCCAAGGTTAACTTCTATCGACTAATATTTCTACAAACATAATCATTTGGCCTTGAATACGTTCACTGGTAAACAGAGACGGCTGCGTTTTACGTGTACCTACAAACATATTGAAAAATCCTTCGAAATCCCAAGAACGGGTCAGGACTGACCCGGCATCATAGATTTTACGTAGAGGAAAAACTGTAATTTGCATGTTCACGAATGATACACGAAAAAATAGATTGAAACAGATAAGGAGCACTTACGATCAATAGGATTTGTAAAAAAATTATTTCAGGAAATATTAAGAAATAAGTGAATTTCGGGTCACGCTTGACCCAGTCTTGGTACTCCGAAGGTTAAACAACATGAATTTTATTAAGACTTGAGAATATCCACAATTCATTTTTTTTGACAAACCGCGTATACAACTAAAAAAATTTTTATATCTGATCATTGTATTCTAGGTTTTAGATCATTCAAAACTTTTTATGTAACATAATTATTTTATATAACAAAATTCATAGAACTAAAAATAAAAAGGTTTCACATATGGTGCCGACTAAGGCTAAATGTCATACAACTGGTGAGTAGAAATGTTATACCGTTTTTGTTTAGTTGTTTCGCACTGGTTTTCGCGAATAATCCTGATCAAACAGAAAAAAATCAGTGTAATTAAGTTCTTTAAGTTAACTGTATAAGATGTTTCTTGTAGGCAAGGCATAATATTACTTTGTTGCTGTAGATTACCTTTTCTGATATTATATTTTGAGATTTCTAATTAAATTGTTAAAGTCTCATTGTTATATGTATATATATATATATATATACATATATATATATATATATATATATATATATATATATATATATATATATATATATATATATATAACAATGTGACTTTAAAAATTTAATTAGAAATCTCAATTAGAAATCTCAAAATTTAATATCAGAAAAGGTAATCTACAGCAACAAAGTAATATTATGCCTTGCCTACAAGAAACATCTTATACAGTTAACTTAAAGAACTTAATTACACTGATTTTTTTCTGTTTGATCAGGATTATTCGCGAAAACCAGTGCGAAACAACTAAACAAAAACGGTATAACATTTCTATTTACCAGTTGTATGGCATTTAGCCTTACACCCTTTCGTCGCACAAGTTCACAAAAGGCAATTCGATTTTTTTAGAGTCTTTCGCAAACAATTGAAATGTGAAATTATTGATACCCATCATTTTTTGTCCGCGTTGGCTCAGGACGTAATAAATTAGCAGTTCACTATACATGTTGAAGAAACAAGGGCAAATGAAGAGAAATTTTTCTTTTCGCATGATTTTAGGTAGCTATCAATAGAATTTTGTGGAATTCCCAAATAAAAACCAATAAATTGCAGTTGCATTTAAGACATCTTAATTTGGAGTATTCTGTGAAATTACCAAAAACTAGCCGTTTGCTGGGATTTTATGGTCTATACCTGATCCAGGCTGCAGGTAGGCCAGTGATCAGTTTACCAATCTCTTAGGGTCTATTTTGAAAACCCTACTTTTATGGCGGTGATGAGTTTGTACAATGTACGGGGGTATTTATGGTAATTGGTGATGAGTTTACTTGTACCCCATTGGTTATGTCCTTCATCAGGGAGCTACAAATGTGATGAATAAATTGTTGGCGTTGGTATAATTAATTAAAAAATTCACTACTTACAAACTTAATGAGGTTCTATCAACGAAGATGTATTATATTATTGATAAAATTTATCACATTCTCTCATCTTTTTTTAATATACAAAACCTATTTTTATGTTTAAAATTTTTAAAAATTATTACTGTACATCCAAAAACACTTAATTATTCTAAATACATAAATGACATTATTTTGACAAAATTCTTTTAAATGTCAATTGATAAATTATTGTTTTATTAATTAAATTGGTAAAGATATCTCTATAAAAAGAATTTTAGCAGACATTGATAACATTCTTGTAAATGTATCTGATAAAGACACTAAAACTATCCTTACAGCAAGATCAGTAAATATTTTAACGAATTCAGTTAACAATTCCAAACTTAATAACTCAATATTTAATCTTTTATTAATAAAAACTAAAAAATTCTTAAAACAAAATCCCAATTTGATAGTCACAAGATCAGATAAAGGAAACATCACTGTTATTTTGGAAAAACAAAAGTATTTAGATCTTTCTGTTGCTATAATAGAAAATGATACATCATATACCACATTAAATAATGATCCAACTTCATCAATTAAACAAAAATGTAATAAAGTAGTAAAATCGTTGTTTGACAATCAAAAAATAGATGAGGCCACAAAAAAGAGATTATCTAACTATAAAGGTATCTCTGGAAAGTTTTATTGTCTACCAAAGGTACATAAAACCCCATTATCTGTTAGACCCATTTTAGCCTCTATTGGCACACCTACAGAAAACATTGCTAACTACTTAATAGATATTTTAACGAATGCATATAATTGTGATAATGAATACTATATTAAAGACTCATTTCAAGTTAATCAATTATTTAATAACATACAATTGCCAGAAGGCTACGTGATTGCAAGCCTAGATGTAGTATCCTTATTTAGCAATGTTTATCTAGATATATGTACACTTGCAATTAGTAATAAATGGGAGATTATTGTAACTCAACATTGTAACATTGATAAGGACACATTTTTCAAACTGTTAACTTTTCTGTTCGAAAACAATTATTTTTCATTTAACAACAAATTTTACAAACAAACTTTTGGTACACCTATGGGGAACCCTATATCACCAATAATTTCCTGTTATGTAATGGATCACATACTAGACACCATCATCCTTGTCCTACCTTATAAATTACATTTTATAAAAAAAATATGTTGATGACATAATATTAGCATTACCAAACACAGGGATAAATGATATACTTTGGTATTTCAATAGTTACAACCCCTACATTCAATTCACATTAGAATGTGAAGATACTACAGGTTCAGTACCTTTTTTAGATACCAAATTAATAAGAAAAGGTACCCATTTACTGGTTGATTGGTATAGAAAACCTCTTAGTTCAGGCAGATATCTCAATTATTGGTCATACCATAAATATTCAATGAAACTTAATTTAGTTAAAGAAATGAAAAATCGTGTCCTTAAAATCAGCGATACCGCTTTCCATACAAAAAATCTAAAAATCCTTTATAACCTATTCATTGAAAACTCATACCCAAGTATACTACTAAAGAAAATTTTGTTTAACACTCCACAAAATTTAGCTAGTCATTTAAGAAACGAAGAAAATCTGTCTGTATCACAAGATAGAATTGGACCTGTAGATCCTTTACTAAAACAAACTACAATTAGACATGTATCTCTTCCATACATTAAGGACATTGGACAGAAACTAAGTAGAATTTTTTCATCAATTAATAATATCACAATTGCACATAAAACGGTACTAACCGTTAACAAAGTTTTTTCTAAACTTAAAGACCAATCTGCACTCTTGTCTTTAACTGACGTTGTTTACTGTATACCGTGCGGATCATGTGAACAAGTATACTATGGTCAAACATCAAGATGCCTTAAAGACCGCATTACATCTCACAAGTCAGATAATAGACTGCATCCTGAAAAGAGTGCATTGGGTGAACATGCATTTAAAAATGGGCATCAAATAGATTATAATAACATCAAAGTAGTAGAACAGGAAAGTAACATCACCAAAAGACTTTTTCTTGAAATGGCCTACATTTGCCAAAATAACAATGCAATGAATCATAGAACGGATATTGGTCATCTAAATGAAATGTTCTCCTATTTGTTACTACTAGATAAATGCAATAACACAAACAATAATTTATCAATTGACATTTAAAAGAATTTTGTCAAAATAATGCCATTTATGTATTTAGAATAATTAAGTGTTTTTGGATGTACAGTAATATTTTTTAAAATTTTTAAACATAAAAATAGGTTTTGTATATTAAAAAAAGATGAGAGACTGTAATAAATTTTATCAATATTATAATACATCTTCGTTGATACAACCTCATTAAGTTTGTAAGTACTGAATTTTTTAATTAATTATACCAACGCCAACAATTTATTCATCACATTTGTAGCTCCCTGATGAAGGACATAACCAATGTCCGAAAGCTTGGAATAAAGATTTAAAAGAGTACACGTTTCATTTTTTATTGTTGCAAACCCAATATTTAACGTTTACTTCCTTACGTTGTCAGCAAATACTTCTGGCTGATTTTATATATATATATATATATATATATATATATATATATATATATATATATATATATATATATATATATACATACATATATATAAATTAAAAAATAAATAAATTAAAAATAGAAATGAAAATCGAAACGTCACACTAAACTTATTTTAAAGTAAAATTGTGGCATATTCTCAATAAAAATGGTAAATTTATATTACAAGCTTTCTAAAAATTTTTCCCTTCACTATCTCTAGTTTTCTTAAGAATCACCATCATCCTAAACTCGTCCACTGTTGAATATAGACATCCTCGAGAAACTTCCATCCTGATATATTCCACATTACTGCAGCAATCAAATTTTGGTACGGATACTTTTAATTAACGCCATTAATAACCCCAGTATCCCAGTAACCCCCACGCATCGGAAAAGCTAGATCAACCTTCAATCGGATAGGGGCTTTCTTCAAGAGTCACAACCTCTCTCTTGATACAAAATGGTGTTGAATCGTGGACCTTGAATGAAGATATGTGCAGAAAATTGGAAGCATTTGAGATGTGGCTATATCGGAGAATTCTTAAGATCCCGTGGACTGACCGAGTCACAAATGAGGAGGTCCTTAAAAGAATGAATAGGAACCGAGAGGTACTGACCACCATCAAATCTCAAAAGTTACATTACTTCGGACATATTATGCGAAATGAATCCAGATATCCTCTTCTTTAAGCCATCCTGCAAGGAAAAATATTTGGATAACGAGATCCAGGAAAAAGAAGAACATCTTGTTTAAAAAACCACAGAATCTAGTTCAATACATCTGTGCAGTTTTTTCGCGCTGCTGCAGATAAGATAAAGATTGCCATGATGATCGCCAACATTCGTAACGGAAAAGCACATCAAGAAGACGAGGAATAACCCCAGTTCATTTTGTTGATCGTCTTATAAGATTTTTTTTTATCTGCTATGTGTTCTCCATACCACTTATTTCGAATGAGCTAGGAGGTTTTCGATTGAAATTTTAGCAGATTCAATGTACACCAAGAAAAAGATGCTTGTCCGTTTATTTCTTTAACCTTCCTTCACTAGCGCTCATTTTCTGTGCACTGACAGTGGCAGCGGACTATGAGTCCCCATACTTTTTTTCACGTGAAAAGCGTGATATTTAGTACATGTGATCTTTTTTTTTATGAACAAAAATTGTAAATTTTTATTATACATATTTATTTTCCTAAACATATACATGAAGAACTATTATCAGAATAACACTCTGCACATAGGCCAGTTAAATGTTCAAGGCACATAAATCTAGCATATTTTTTACACGAGAAATGTGTTTTACCCACTTGCTTTTTGATCTTTGTCAACCAATTAAGGTAGTTACTTGTGAGGGACTGACTATATCCTCATCTTCAATTTCTCAGAATCAGAATATTTTTTTGCGGCTCTTCTATATCCTCTTCGCTATCTTCCTCGTTGTGAGACAGTCTATCATTAGCCGCTGTAGTCGTTTTTGCTTTTTCATATGATGCCACTGAATAATACTCAATAAAAACAATTTTCAAAATACTATTTTTTACCTTTTATGAAATACAAAGCATAGCAAATCTTTCAAGATGTTCAACTGTGAAATTACTATGTAATTGTTACTGGCGCCTGACTGTCGCTCCGCAAGTCTAGGTAATAAGAGACACTAAACAAAGTTGAAACATGGTCAAAAAATACAGAGCCCGGCTGTTTTGTTGGGTGGGAGAAATTGAAATAAATTTGAAAAACATTTCGATACGGACTGTGAGTCCGCACGCCAGTTACGAAAGGTTAAGGTAAATCTCTATGGCTTGTCATTTTAGTGCATATTCAGCGCTCTATTATGGGTTAAAAGCTATTTTATTCTTTAATTAAATTCATTTTAAAGAGTAGTTCACATAAACAAAGCGCTTCACGTGATCAAAGTGTTAACTTAAACATCGTTTTAGAAACTTCGGTATTGGTCAGAGATCTAGACATGATTCTGTTCTTTTGAAATCAAAAGTACTATATTTTGGCCTGTATTGAATGTTTCATTTCCCCATAATACCATTCATGTCTGGGAGGCATTTCCCTATCTGCCACTTATGAACGCGTCCGACTTGGGCTGGTAGCATCGAGCAAAAAGACAAAAGAGGGAATGTAAAGGTAGTGGGGGCAAAAATATTGTTAGACAGGAAGTGCCATCTTGAGAGGCCAAATTAAATAAGGAAAGAGAGTCTTTCTTTGTTTAAGAAATCAAATTTAGTTGGGTTATGTTATTATTTGTCCCAACTGTCACATGAAATCTTATTTATATTGAAGTTTTTTAACAATTGTTTCACATTTTAGACTGTTATCGTTAATATTTAATTAAAATTTTCTCGTCTAAGACACATTTTGAAAACTATTTTATAGCTACTGTCAATAAATGCCGGAAAATTTAAATTTGGCGCATTCGCATTTCCGGATATGTCCGCCATCAGAGGCCACTTTTTTGGTAGCCTTTTCATAACGATTAGATTCCCTCTTTTGTCTTTTTGCTCGATGGCTGGTAGTCACAATACGGATTTCATACAATTCTTATTTGTTTTTAATTTTTATTTATGACATTGAGTACTGATATAGCAATTACCTAATTTCCATCAAAATGAGTTAATCATTTGAAGTTTAAAGATTAGCAGGTGAAAATATTGTCCGATTAAATGTTACGCTTAGATAACATAACCAAAAAGTGATTTAAACATAATGTATTTAAAATTACATTTAGTGAGAGCGTGATTTGTTATAAATCGAAACGTTGTTTGTTAACATTTAAAATTTTATGAGGAAATAATGTGAAAAATTAACAATAAATAAATAATTTACAAATATTTAATATGTAATTGGAAAAGTGAATCCTAGGTATAGTTATATTTGTGTGTAACTGTACTTTTTGGATGTATATCATATTATTTATTATCCAAAAGTAATAAACCTTTGACTGCAATGATTTTTTTTATAATCGTTATATGCTTATCCACTACTACAAGGCGAGTTTGTGAGTGCTTGATTTTTCAATAAAATCTTGATTTTTATGGCATTAAAACCATTATTTTTAAAAAAATTTAAATCTTGTCCACATTTAAACCCTATAGAAGTGGCTTGGCTCCAAATAAAAAATGGAATTGCAGAACAAAATGTTAATTTTATGTTAGGTGCTGAGTATTGGTGGAACAGGAATTTATCAAAGTAACCATAAATAACGGAAAGAAGTATGTGAACGTATTGTTAAGGTCGAAATAAGTACTTTGAAAAAGTCGCATTGATGTAATTCTAGAGGTGACGACAGTGGATCTGATTATAAAAGTGAATAATATAATAAAACATCATAATTGATATACTCACAAATGTTTCCCTTATCTACTATTCATGAGATATTTTAGATAAAATACTACAAATAATAAGGGTTTTAAAATTTAAACAATCTTTTACATTGTGTATATTTTGTACCTCTGTGGAGAGTTGTATGTCTTCCATCGGACGCGTCTCCAGGTGGTGGATAGGGGAACGCCCTAACCGGTCATAGGACCGGTTGGAAGTTGGGAAATACAAATACTAACCGCGAACCAAAACAGATTAAGGTATGTCTACCCTAACAGAAGAGTCTCTGACCTTCCAGGTTGGGGGTTGGACTAGAGGCTGACAATCTCTTCCTGTAAAAAAAAACATATGTTACGGAACCTCAGTAACTATTAGCTGGACGGAACTCACGACGATGACTCTGCAAACGAAAAATGGAATTAAGATTAGGAACATGGAATCCCTGAACCCTGTACCGAACTGGAGCACTCACATCTTTACTAAACATAGTCAACACGTACAAAGTAGATGTTTTAGCACTGCAGAAATACGGTGGATGGGAACTGGTACTCTTGACAAGAGAACCCATTCCATATATTACAGCTGCAATGAAAGCGAACACATAGACGGGAAGGGATTTATTGTAAACCAAAGAACAAAAGGCCTTATTATTGATTTTAAAGCCTACAGTCAAAGAATGTGCTATTTGCGCTTAAAATGAAAAATCTTTAGTTACAGTTTGATCAATGCACATGCCCCAACTGATGACGAACGAGAGGAAACAAAAAAACAGTTCTTCGAAAACCTAGAGCAAGCCTATAGAAGACGTCCCAGAAATGACATTAAGATTGTATCAGATGACGTGAATGCAAAAATAGAACAAGAGAGAGTTTTTATGTCCACGATAAAAAATCATAGCCCGCACAACATCAGTAGCGGTAATGGATTACGACTGATAAACTTAGCAGCAGCACTCAATATGACAGTCGCTAGCACCTATTTTGAACACAAGAACATACACAAGGTAACCTGGACCTCTCCTGATGGAAGAACAACGAGTCAGACTGATAACGTCTTGATATATTCAAGGCATTAAACAGACGTAATAAACTGCAGAAGTTATAGAGGCGCAAACATAGACTTAGATCATAGCCTAGTGATCTCAACATTTAGGACTAAAATTTCAAACACCAGTAAAGAAAATAAAAAGGATACAAAAAAATGGAATGTGTAAAATCTGAGAGATGTGAAAATTGGTGACAATTGCAGAACGTTACTCGGAAAACACCACCAACAGGCTAAGGAATCAAAATGTAAATGAAGAAGGCCAGACAGACATAGACTTCTACTGGACCAGAATAAAGGAATACATTAAAGCAGCAGCGAAAGAGGAAATAGTAACAGACATTTGTTCCCATAAAAATCATTGTTTTGAAGATGAATGCAAGAATACAACAAAAGAAAAAATGAAGCCTACAGAAAAATACCTTACCCGACGAACTAGAAGAGGAGAAAAGAGGATACATAAAATAAAAACCAAACCATCTGAATAAGAAACTTAAATATATAAAAAATATTAACAGGGAGAAAGAATTAGAGCATTCTATAACAAAGTTAACATCGACAGAAAAAAGAAAGAAAAAGAATTGAAGGCAACCACAAGACAATACAAAAGTCAGACTGGCGACCCATTAATAACAAGGACAGATGTATTGTATAGATGGGTGGAATACTTTAACCAGGCACTTAATATAGAGAAAGAAGAAGAAAACCTGGAAGACGAAAGACATGAGGTAAGAGTAACAGACGAAAGGGAAGAGGAACCACCAACGATTTTTGAAGTTAAAGATGCAGTTAAAAAACTAGCCAAAAACAAATCACCCAGAATAGATAATTTCTCAGCTGAACTATAAAGAAGGTGGTCATGATACCATAATTGCATTACAGCAGCTTATAAAAGAAATAAAATTTGTGAGAAGGTACCTAGATACGGCTATACGTTTCAAGCGAATAAAGTTATAGGTTATGTTAAATGTCGTTTCACATTAGATGAAGTACTAAAGAGAACCTTGTTTATTGTTATAATAATTTATAATATTGTCGCAGAGAACGAAACGAATTTTGGGATTACTTGTTAATAATAACACACAAATAGCATCAGGTAAGTTGCTGTCATTATATTTATTTGAATATCTGATTAAAATCTTAATGTTCTACATAGTATGGACAGTAAAAAAGTTAATTTCAAAGTAACAATCTAGGTATTTAATCATTTAAACGTTTCTTTTTTTTTCATTTAAATTTTTTTATTTTTTTTGTTTTAGACAACGAAAATGAAAGTAACGACGACAATCATACCGTTGACATTGATACCAATATATTTCGTTCTGATTATTCCGATGATGATCCACACTGTGTTTTCTTAGGATCAAGGTACAATCTAGGTATTTAATCATTTAAACGTTTCTTTTTTTTTAATTTAATTTTTTTTTCGTTTTAGACAACGAAAATTAAATATTATCTCGGATTGAGTGAAATTTGAGTTACGACCGTTTTCGTTGGCAGGGTCGATTTGTAAATATCTTTTGTGTGACGGTGATAAAATTGGTAGGTAACTGATATATATCGTTACTGATCCGGGTGGTGGAAGTTAGTCAGGAACGGTAGTTACTGATAGTCAGTGGGTGACTGGTAGTCACCATGATCAAATCATCGTTAGTGAAATGTCCTGCCTAAACATCACATCCTCCATTTTGTCACTACTGTATGAAATTAAATTATTGGCTGAAACCTATAGTGATAAGCAATAAAAGCCCAATATTCATTTTATCAACACTCTGCTCGACGCTTTATTGTTAATAGGTATAGTTCATCTAATTTACTTACCGTTGAAGGTCATCCGCGTCATAACCCGTGAGGTCACATGATACCAACACGAAATATTTAGGCGGTAGGTGTGTTCTTTTTTAGAATCACTTTGCCCAGTACACTGGAATTTCAGCCACTAAACTCTAATTTTACTATTTGAGTGAGTAAATCATCGTTTGAAGGCGTAGAAGTGGGGAAAGAGGTATGAAAATCCAGTGGCGTACACTCACTTTTATTTTAACGTTAATTATATTATATTGTTTAAATACTATTGTTTAAAATAGGCCACAATATATTTATCTGCAGGTTTTTACTGAAGTTTACATCTCTATATCCAAAGATTATTACTATATATTTATATATTCTTATATTATTTATTTTCTTTTTTTTTTTTCTTATTTTTAAAAACGGTCTCTGTAATAGAGATCGAAACGTTAGTAAAATAAACATGTAAATAGATGTATTGTGGCTTATATGACCCGTCCTTAAAGAGTTAAACAATGAAATTTTTTTAAAACAAATTTTAAGACAGTTTCCACACCACCCGAGAAGTATGTCTTGTGGCGCGTTACTTTTTTTTAAATGGGTGTTCGCCAAGAGCCATATTGTCTCATTAAATAAAATAAACAAAACACTTAAACAGTATAAAACAAAACAAAATAAAATCCTATAAAACAAAATAAAATTCTATAAAAACAAAATAAAAATAATTTTGGATGTAACAAAACATTGTACTATTTTATTTAAACACAACTATACACACTTACTATGTTCTTCTCGTTTTTTTTTTGTTTTTGGTTTTTTTATGCTGATGTTCATACTAAACTATTAGAAAATATTATTCGCTGTCTAAATCTGAAGATGCAGTGCTGCTATCGCAGTCATTATCTTCACCTGGTGTAATTATAATTGGCTCCAGTAAAAATTCGACATGAGTGTCAAGTTCCCACATTCGATATTCTTCTTTAATTATGTGGCCTATACATTAAGCCCATTTCTCTGGAGTTACATGGAGGATAGCTTGAATCAAAAGTTCTTTAACTTCGTTTAATTTGAACGTTTTGTTATTGCGCGCTACTTCTCCTTTCACTTGCGCCCAGATAAGTTCAATGGGATTAAGTTTGCAATGATAAGGTGGTCGACGCAGAACTTTGACACCATAATCTTTTGCAGTTTCATCCACAACATATTTAAGATATTCACTTTTCCTTAACCGTGCAATGTCAAGTAGTTAAATTTTGAGCATTGATTCTTCGTATGCAATCCCCTTTTCTGTAAGCCATTCTTGAATTCTCCCTTTCCGCCATGCCGTCATCGGTAATTGTTCTAGTCTGCGGCTATGATATGGCTCATTGTTTATAACAACCACAGGCCCAGATTCCAATTTTGGTAAGATTCTCTTAAACCAGCGCTCAAATACTTCGGAAGTCATTTCTTCATATTAATCACCTGTTTTTTTCGACTCAACTTGAAGCAAAACATCATCAAGGAACCCTGTATCACTTCCTATATGGGTGATGATTAAACGCCGTCCCTTTCCTAATGGAGCTTTTAATCCTGTAGATCAGCCTTCTATAAATGCTTCGCGTTTACTTTTGACATTTAAATCTTGCCAAACGTTTCCAACTGTATGACCTTCGCTTCGTTAATCCAGGTTTCATCCAAATAATATATTTTTCGTCCAGTGCTACGAATTTTTCGTGTTTCTTCTAAATATTTTCTTCTCCACAGAATAATTTCATTTTTTTCTAATAGCATACTTTTTCTGTTGCGTTTTACATATCGAAAGTTTATTTCGCGCATGGTCCTGATTAAGGCCCTACGAGATATCTTGGGTAAAGAGTCATCGTTTTCGAGCTCTTGAGAAATTTTTTTCCGTGTTGGAATTTCACTCCGAAAATAAAATGAATGAATTTTTCGAAGTATAATATGTATTTCTTGTCTCGTCATCCAAAACAATGCTTTTCCTACCTCTAACTTTACCTTTTTCTTGCATTTTATTTTCCGATGTATTTTTAAACACGATAAATACAGCTAACGGATACTTTTGTTAAACTGCTACAAATGTCGACCGCTTGGCTAACATTTAATGCCATTTTTCTGCCGACAATTCCTTCATAAACGTTTCGTATCATTACCTTCTCTTCGGACGTTAACATTTTCCGTCTCTTTTGCGGCTTTTCATTTTTGGAATCAACATCAGAATTTTGCTGTCTTCTCTTGGAACAACTCGTTTTTTCGTCCATTGTATTTCAATAATTACAGAATATAACTAAAAATTTACTATAAAACGACAAACTATAACACTCTTATTATCAATAACACGTTTTATCAATACTACAATACAGTATTGATAAAACAGTATTGACAACAACAAGTTTACAAACTTATCAGATAAAATATACTCACAAAAACACATGCACTACCCATAGAAACGCCAATGTAAATGAACCATTTCTTCGGCTAAAAAATAATAAAACTAGTTTTACGGCATGTCTGGGTCCAAATTGTAAAACAGACTTTCCTCGCTAATTCCAACATTGCCAAACGATTGAAGAATATTGTTTTAAAATATCGATTTGTATTTTATAAATTTAAATATGTAACGAAACGGAACATATGAATAAAATTTATTTTATCACAATTTTTTGCTTAATTTTTAATATTGAAAAAATGTTTTTTGGTATTTTTATGACGGTAATAATCGCTGCGTGGAAGAATACAGGTTTTGTATGACCATAATTACTACTTGTAAACAAGAATTGGCTACACTGTACGACAACTTCTGGTCAAGTCTACTATAGAGAAGCACAAATAAATATACTACTTTATATATTCTGTAATTTCTTATGTGGAAACGCAAATTGCAATCGAGAAAACAGGGGGTTTTCGAGGGCCGCTGTGTACATTTAAATTTGAGGATATTCGGCGTTTAAACTATGAAATCACTCTTCTGAATTGAGGATTTCTACTATAGACATATTTAATTATATACGAAATAATATTTAAAGATTTCTATTAATGTTAACACATTATGTTAACACACAATAATATGTTTCATTTAATTTGTATAAATGCATTATAAAGCGTTTTTATGAAGAACATTTGTTCGGAACCCACTGTAACTGTAATCAAACGAACGTGATATTTTGGCATAAATTGGTAACACTTATTTGACAGTAGCTTTGTTGACACTTTTCATTTTACATTTTACATAAAATAAAATAAATATAGTATTTTTCATATAAAAATGCTTGCACGTCACAATTTATATAAAGTGACGTCACTTATATTTAAAATTTCCGGAACGTCAACCTTAGTATTTAAATTTTCCCAACACAGCTAATAATATGAAACCCATACGGAACTGCTCGATAGGCGTCATAGTGGTATAATAAACAGAAATTTGTAATCATCATTATATTGAGAATTTTTGGGAATACTTGGGAATATTGGAATACTTCAAATTTTTTGATAGTTCAGCGTGTGGTAAAATTATTGTTTAAAGTGTTGCCGCTTTTTTAGAGTAAGAATTTTGTTTATGTTTTGATTTCTTACACAATTTGAACATAATATATTATATATTAATAAATTGTATTTATAAATACATAATACATATTAAATTTAGATTAATAGCTTTAAAAACTAATTATTGTTGTGTATTGTGATTGTGCTATGCCAAAACAACTAAAAGTCTGTAGACAGCTAATAAGCTTTCATATAGCATAAAATATTTTGAACAAGAAATAATGGCGGGAAGTTTTTATTATTAATGCTCTAAAAGTGGTAAGTTTAAAATTTAGAATGTATAATTTTGTATGTATAATGTTTTCTTATGTATTTTAGTGTGTTGCAGTAATCCCAGTAAAGTGTATTTACTGTTAATATAATAGTTTTACAAATAGTTAACATTTTAAAAATTTCTCACTTACTATTATAATGTTTCGGCAACGCTGTGCGGTTGTGACGTCTTAATACTTGAATGATGTGCACGCATTTTTTATGAAAAATACTATATCTATGTATTCCATTTTACATCTTTATACGATGCATACAAGCGGCTCAAATTGTTTTTAACAAGATTAATTTTTAACTCTGGTTTTGTTTCTATTTATGCTCAGTGACATTTAGAAGTGTTACACCCAGAAGGAGTAATTTCTTGAACTTAATTTTTTGCCAACAGAATGACTATATTTAAAACATGCTATGATAACAATACCAATGGTTTATCTCTTCTACTTTTTGTAAAAATAAAGTTTTATCTTCTATATTCTATTCTATAATTCTCTATTCTATAATTTTTTTGTGAGAGACCGACCTGTGAAAACCGGTTCGTATAGAAATTTTTAGTTATTGTTCCTCAGTCTAATTGTATTCAGTGTAAGAAAATGCCTCGAGTTCGAATAAACCATAATTACTACCATTTTAGCGATTTTGACAGGGGTAGAATTATTGTGTATAAAGATATGGGCTTGTCGTATCGCGAAATTGGCCGTCGTGTTATTTGTACGGCAATAACGGCTATGCGTGTCTGTTGTGTGTGGACAAACTAAGGCAGAGAAATACGAAGAAGACCAACCAAGGCGTACCACAGAGCGTCAAGATAGGCGCTTTAGATTACTGGCTCTGCGAGACCGTTTTGCTACTGCGCGTCAAATTGCCGATCAATGGTTTGGAGTAGTAGGTAGACCTGTTAGTATGCGTACACTATACCGTCGTATTCGAGCCTTTGGACTAGTTTCATTTCTCCCATGACTAGTGCTTCCTTAGACTGCGGACCACGGTCATCAACGTTTGAATTGGTGCAGAGAACGGCAGCATTGGCAAGCAGAATGGCGTAATGTAGCATTCAGCGATGAATCACGATTCTGTTTAGGAATGCATAATGGTCGTAGGATGGTAAGACGCCGCCGTGGAGAACGACGAGATATCGGGTTTGCTGTTGAGAGGCATGTATACAGGACAGTTGGATTAATGGTTTGGCGGGCTATTGCCTATGGTAACCGATCACCATTTGTGTTTATTCGAGGCAATATCACAGCTGCGCGTTATGTTGAAGACATCTTACAAACCAGTTTACTGCCTTATCTCGACGGCCGTCGAGACGTCCTTTTTCAGCAACACAACGTACTTCCCCATATTGCTCATCAAACTATGGACTTATTCCAAGAAGCTGGCGTTAATGTGTTGCCACGGCCGCCCCGTGTCCCGGATTTAAATCCTATCGAACATGTATGGGATATGATGTGAAGGATACTGTCCACTTTGCACCATCCTGCACAGACTCTGGCACAGTTAATACATGAAGTTTAAGTTGCTTGGAACGAGGAGCCACAAGCAGACATTGAACATCTCATTTTGTCCATGCCTAGACGTATACAGGAGTGTATTCAGCTACGGGATCGCCAAACACATTATTAATTTTTTTTTGATTACTTGTTAATAAAAATTCTTGACAACGTTATCGTTTCATTCTTGATGTAAATCTACCATGTTGCCAAAAAATTAAGTTCAAAAAATTATTCCTTCTGGGTGTAACACTTCTAATGTCACTGAGTATATTTACATTAAATATTAATTTGTTTTGTTGTATAATCCACTTTTGCAATAATTATGCGACCTATTTGATTTAAAAAGGATTCAGGATTTTTTTATACTTTGGCAACTATGTCAACTTCGATCTCTGTCAATGATAATGACGTGCAACGGTAAGTAAATTAGATGGACAGTACAAGTACATTGCATTTCATTATTTAGGTATAAACTTCTAAAAAAAATGCCGAAAATGTTGCAAAACATTGCAATATTAATTGCAAAAAATTGCAATATTGAAATGAGTTTACAGTAATAATTTCCTAACCTCTTCACTAAAATTTTGTAAAAAGTTTTAAAATAAAAAAAATTTCATGTGATTTTTTTTATTTATTTCCCTTTTGATATAATAACATCTTAATAAAATCAAGAACCCGGCTTCGGAATGCTTGTTATCTAGAACAATTGTTTCTATTAAGCAATTTCATGACATTCATGCACACGGATTGTTTATTTTATCAATTTTTTGGATAATAATTTACCTGGTTAACATAAAGACCACTTATTAGAAGAGGTATCTGTCTTTACACAATTTTAATTTATGCAAGATTTCTGATATGATAAAAGCTTTGGTATTTTTTATAAACGTGGTACTTCCAACATCCATACCTTTATTCTAGATAGTGGAGTCCTAGGATGCGAAACATCCCGTAACAACAAAATTATAGTGTAATAATTTTGTTATTAATCAAGTAAGTTAACATATTATTATTTTTGTTTATTCAGCCTTTATTTAGATTGTACTCTTTCTGTTCCGAAATAACTATCCGATTTACATTTTTTCCTATTTAGAAATAAGCTTCCGGTATCATTAAAGTCAATATTTTTAAAAATTTATAAAATAAATGAAATTAGAAATTCAAAGTTATGGTCTAATGAAGTAAAAATAAATATTTTTTTATCGCTTACTGATTTGAATCATTTAAATTTAATTGATATGTTATACATATTTATAAAGTCTGAAAGGAAAATTTTTAAAAATCTACCAAAACTTTTTAAAAAGGTATGTTATAATTGTTTTCTCTACTTACTTCCTTTTTCCTTCTGTACGGTCCTGATGGAATGTAAAAAATTGTTTAAAGTATTTTAATTTAATTGCGAAAAGTGTGTTTTTTTTTGTTTGATGCTAAAAATTGTTGCAATGGCTGAATTGAAACCAATATTATTTAAAAAATTCTTTAAAGTTACAACATATTCAAGGATATTCGTCATATAGCCCTACTTTTCTTACTGCTCGCCTTGTTTTTCCCAGTTTCTGTGTAATATCTGTTCCTGTTGACACTTTTTTTATTATAAAGTACTTGTATTTAGGTTTTAGTTTTATTGATTATTTTATTTATTGATGTACATATGTAAGTCTCCTTTTCTCGCTGGTATCCCATATTTATTAGTATTTTCTTCTTCTTCCTCATCTTGTTCCAATTATATATTTGCCGTTTTTATCCTCCACACGACTCTATTCTCCCAGTCACCTTCTCTGAGGTCTCTATCTATCATAGCATTTCCTATGTACGTTTTTCATCTTGTAGCAGGTTTTCCTCTACGTCTTCTTCCTGGTGAGCCCCAGTCTAATATTCTTTTCAGCTACCTATGCTCTGACATTATTTGTACATGCAGGTAAGTCTTCAAGGCACTGTTTTCCAAATTTTTTGTTATTAAGCATTCTACTTCTATCCTGTACCATAGATTATCTGTTCTTATTTTATCCTCTCTGGTGATTTGTAGACATCTTCTCTAGATCTAGACATCTAGACATCTTATTATAAAGTACAATTCAAGTATTTTATTTACATACTTTCGCTCCATATAGTGTAATATTTTATGCTTTGAGAGATCCTTTTTTTGCTTTCATTGGTTAAAGTGTTGTTCCAGATCACTACATAAAGTGTTTTCGTAGCTTGTTTTCCCAATTCTATTTTCATTTATATATCTTTCATACAATTACCATCTTGGCGGCTTAATATTGACCCTAAAAACTTACAACTCTTACAACTCTTAACAGTCTCTGCTACTAAACTTAAGTTCACATCTGCAACTTTGGATCCAATGCATTCGGTACAAGTATTCGGTCTTACACATATTTATCTCGTGTCCCTATATCTTATATATATATATATATATATATATATATATATATATATATATATATATATATATATATATATATATATATATATATATATATATATATATATATATATATATATATATATATATATATATATATATTTTATTTTCCTTATAAAATATTTTCTCCATGTCCCCCACCTATTTTTCTCTAACGTACATTCTTCTCATTGCTTCATTTAATTATTGTTTTGTCATAATATTTTTCTCTTTGTTCTTTTCTTTCACCTATCCACGGTATGATGGATATATTATCTAGACATAATCTGGCTTTTCGGAATCCGGCTAGTTCTTCGCCTAATGGTCCTTGTGTTGAACTTTTGTCATCTTTTGTAAATGAAGGACATGTATGATAGATTCCACTTATCTGGAATCTTTTCTCCTGCTTTGATTTTACTAAACAACACTCGTTTAAAGAATACGATCCTTGCGCCTTCATATTTCAGCAGTTTCATTATGTTTTCTAATCTATTCTCCTGTAATATGTTTGTGTATTGTTTGCTTGGTTAAAAAACATTCGTGACTGGACTCTGATATAAAATGCAGCAAAATTATTTCACGTGACAGAAGATCTAGAAGTCTTTGCTTCTCCGAACGTCAAATAATTCTAATATGGCACGTCAAGAAGAAGAAGAAGAATATTTTGTCCACTCCTTACTTACTTCTTACTTCTTTTGTTCCATGCTTCCGTTGATCAATTTTATCCTACCGTGTTGTCTATGTCTCTGCACATTATTAGCATTTTTATTCCATGTATTTGCAAGAGATCCTTTATTGTATTGAAGATTTTTGTTCCCATTGTAATAAAAAAAAGTCAATTTCCTTGTTTACATTTTTTATGTCTTCTAATATTTCTTCCTTCATTCCTAAATTGGGTATTTCTTTTCACAAACTTAGAGCAAAGGCCTCTTTGGCTGAGTTTTGGCTAATTAAAAGATTATGATTTGAAGAAAAAATATCGGTGACAGAAGTATCTGAAAAAAATAATTATAGTGTTCGAGTTTTAGCCAAAAAGTTTCAAATAGGAAAAAAGTTGATGACATTTTAAAGAAAAAGGCCCATTTAAAAAAGTGGTATAGTGAAAGTGGAGATGTTCACCAAAAAAAAAAGGATTAAAACTGCAAGTATTGTCATCTATACTATAGTGTACGATTGGCTTTGTAAAGAGAGAAGTAAAAACATTTCATTATCTGAACCGATAATAAAAGAAAGAGCTTCAGAAGCGGCAAAAGAACTCAATTTGAATTTTAAAGCTTTCAATGGTTGGCTTGACAAGTTTTGATTTAGACATAATATTAAATTTAGAGAAATTTCTGGAGAAGTTGCAAATTGCAAATTTTAACCTTGACAACGTTTCAGAGTGACGAAGAAAACTGCAAAACTTATTAAGTGGCTATTTACCCAAAGATATTTATAACGCTGACTAAACTGGTCTGTATTGTTGCGCCTTACCAAGTAAAATTTTACATTTCGTAATGAAAAATGCACTGGGGGTAAATCTGCTAAGGCAAGGCTGACCGTATTATTTTGTGCAAATTTAAATGGGGTAAAAAAAAAACCTTTAGTGATTGGTAAAAGTAAAAATCCTCGATGTTTTAAAAAAGTTCATGTTAATAAACTCCAAGTCGACTGGTACTACAATAATAAGGTCGGGATGACCAGAGATATCATGACAGATTAGCTGCATAAACTTGACAGAAAAATGCAACGTCAAAAAGCAAAAATTCTCTTATTATACTATAAGACTTATTATAGACTACAAACTGAGAGTCACGCAGAGAAGAATGGAGCGGTCCATGTTAGGAATAACTCTGCGAGACAGGATAACCAACGAAGACATCAGGAGAAGAACCGGAGTGATTGACATCATCGAGAAGATAGCCAGACTAAAATGGAGATGGACAGGACACATAGCCAGAATGACAGATGGGCGATGGACAAAGAGGTTATTGGAATGGAGGCCAAGGGAAGATAAGAGAAGCGTCGGTCGACCACCTACAAGATGGACTGACGATTTAAGAAGACTCAATAAAAACTGGATGAGAGCGGCGCACGATAGACGGGGTTGGAAACATGAGGAAGAGGCCTATGTTCAGCAGTGGACTCTTGAGGCTGGATGATGATGAACTTATTTATAACTTACAGATTATAACTTAATACTTATAGATTTAATATAACGGTAACATTCGTATATGTCTAATAATTAAAGAATGCGTATATCTTGACAAAAAACGGTTAAATATCAAACGGCTGCTTGATTAATATAAGATCAAGACCATCCAGGTAGTGACGAACCTCGAGTTATATGGAAAATAATATTGCAATTCATCTTTCTTCCTCAAAAAACTTTTAAAACTTTAAAAACCTATGTGATGTAACGTATCACAAAAATAACTTAACTATTAACTTACTCACCATGTGATAAATATTGTGCCGTTGACAAAACTTAGGTTAGCGATCCTTCTTCCCGTTCATCTAAAACCAGTCTCATTAAATATTATTCATGTACATAAAGTAAACTTGAGAATAATATATGAACTGCTTTTTTAGATTTTCTGATTTCACACTGAGAAATCCAACTTTCTAACCTCATTATTGCCATATTGTGCTGACACAAATTTTAAATCGTTTGACCAGATACATCGCAATATCCATGTTAATTAGAATTGGCTAGAGTAGATGCTATTGGGCATTATCAAACTCTTTTTGGTAAATTTAGAAACGGATATGAGGGTGGATAATTCTATTACGCACTAGCGGCATTTATCCGCAACTTTTGTTGGAACTGACAATTCAGTAATAATTATCGACGTGTCCCGTTCCTGCGATAGATGGCGTCACCTATAAACCTAATAATTTAAAAAAATTAACTAAACTATTTTTATTTTTATAACCATCATAACATCTTATAACCATAAGATTTTAAGATAATAATTGGATTTTACGTACAAATAGCAAGAATCCTTCTCTTCTGTCGGGTATCCCAAACACTTTGTTCTGTCTTTTTAAAAAGGATAATCTGTGACACTAGAAAGATATTTGCACAGCTGACTAATGGATCTTCAAAAAAGTTCAAGTAAAAAATTCAAGGTGTATAATTTTGTTTGAAGTTTGTATGAACAAAAAATTCAAATCGTTTGTTTTATGATTATTATTATCGTTATCGTCAAAAATTTACAATTCTTATATATTCCTAAAAAGAGCAAATTAGTAGCTGTTCCGGCGCACAGTTAGTGTCGCTGTAAATTACTCAAATAATTATTATTATGGTTAGACTGTAAAAAAGTAAAAAAAAGTACAAAATAATATTATATTTACAGTAGTGCTTTTAATAATTGTTTAAAAACTTTGGTAAGTATTTTTTTTATTGCGATTAACTATAGTCTCCAATTTACCAATATAATTTTGATCATATTTATTAGACAATGACGTGGTCGGTCAAGGTTCACTATTTTTAACAAAGAACTATTTAACTGTTATTACAAAGCTCAATTTTCAAAAACTAGTTAAGTTAATATTTAAAGTTCTTCATTAGTGCATCAAACTTTGTTTAAATTATATTTTTGTGTAAATTTGTTCTTATAAAAATAAATGCTTGTCATATTTTGAACAGGTATTTGTGTGTTTTATTTCAATTTTCCTCCTCTTGACGTAGTTTTTTTCCACTGTATGTGTTAATTAATTTTTTGTCTACTATTATTGTCGATTGACTAATCTAATTCATTTTCTCCACTCTTATATCCAATTAGTTTTTCTTATCTCATAGCGTTGCTATATCCATGGTTTACTTTTATTCTTTGTTCTATGTGTCTACATCATCTACTGCTTTCGTTATAATAATTTGTGGGTTTGTTTATTCTTTCGTAACTTTTTAAAGTTCATCATTATTCTGGATTTGATCTTTTATAGTTAGGGACTTTTATTTCAAACCGACAACTCTTACTTAGATAGTTTAGTTATTAAACAATATTGTTCTGAGGCTATTTTCCTTGTGACATTTTAAAGTAATTACTATTTTAATGGAAATAAGCAACAATTGAAGGTTAAAATAAGTTTATTGACGTTTCAATTTCCTCTTCAGAAATCGTTTTCAAAATACAAACATTAGTAAATTAAACAAATTTTGTTTTTTGTTACTGGGTGAAAAATTGTTGTGTTTCTGGGACCATTTTATTCTAAGATAGTTCATTTGTTTACATGAAATCAACTTTAACTTAAGAATATCCGTCAGAAAAATCATAGCATGTGATTTGTCTTTAAAAATACAACCACATGCATACCATGATGACATTTTACCAGTAAAATTTTCCTGTTAGTGATTGCATAGCAAATCATAAAAAAAAAACAGGAAAAAAACTTCATAATACTATTCCGACATGGTAAGTATTTTTTTCTTAGATTTAGTCTACTATCAATAAACACCAAATTCTGATTTTATATGTTTCTTATTTAAAAAGCATAAATGTATACTCAATATGTTACTGACTTACTAATAGCGTGTTTTTTTTTTCTTTTAATATGGGTAACCATATCCTACTGAATTCTGCAGAGGAATTTGCGTCACAATTGGTCTCATTCAGCACAATAATTAGAGCCGCTTCTTTGATTTTGCTCTTTTCTGATCTGTTTCTTGTAAATCCAATGCTTTGTTCTTTCTTGTTTATTGCTAGGTTTGATTTTAGATAAAATAGATCTCAATGCGTTTATTTGTTTAAATAAATTTTAGACAAAATTGATTTCAAACCTAACATTGAGATCAACTTTATCTAAAATCTACAATGAATAAGAAAAAACAAAGAATTGTATTTATAAAATACCTTGTGAATGCGATCAGTTTTATTTAGGTGAAAAATCAAGGCCAATAAATGTTAGAATAAGTGAACATAAATCTTATTTAAAAAATAGAAAATTTGATAGAACTCAAATATGTCAACACGCATGGGAAAATGAACATAGGGTTCAATGGAATGATTTAAGTATAGTCCTACAAGAAACATATGGTAAAAAGAAAAAAATCGAAGAAGCGTCTCTAATTTTGCTAAATGAGACCAAAAACAGGAAGTTTATAGAAGGAAAATATCACTATTATTAAGACAGTAACATATCGCGGATATATCATTTATGTTTTTAAATAACAAACATATAAAATCAGAATTTAGTATCACAATCAGTATTATGAGTTTTTTTCCTGGTTTTTCCCTCATGATTTACTATGGAATCACAAACAGGAGAATTTTACTGTCATCATGACATGTGTTAAAGAAGAATTACATGCTATGATTTTTTCTGGTGGATATTCTTAAGTAAAAGTTGATTTCAGTAATCGAATGAACTATCTCACAATAAAGTGGTCCTAGGAACGCAACTGAGCAATATTGGCAATATTATTTTAAAGTCGTCTACTTTAAAATGTTTATTATTATGACTAAATTGTCAATATAAATGAGTCAGATACAATTAAATTATTAGGAGAATTTTTCACCAAATAACAAAAAACTAAATTTGTTTAATTGAAACGGCAATAAACTTATTTTAAACTTCAATTGTGGCCTATTCCCAGTAAAATAGTAATTACTTTAAGATGCCACAAGAAAATAGCTTCAGAACAATACTGGTTTAATATTTTTTTATATTTGATACTTATATGACTTTCCTTATTGGAGCAACATTAATAAAACGTTGAAGAAAATAATTATTTGAAAATATTTTAAAGCATAATACGGTGCTGTTGATATCCGAGAATACTTGTTCCTCACACACTGTTGCCAAACTGAATTTTGTTATTTTCAGTTTAAATTGTCTTGCCGGATTCGAAGTCGACTATACCATTGATTATAAACCACACATGGGTATGGTTTATAATCAATGACTATACACAGAAGATGATGTATATTTTTTTAAAAAGACGGCCCACCCACACATGATAAACGATACTGGAATGGAGGAGGTTGACTAATGACAGATATCTATATCGTTAAAATAAAATAATTTGGAATAAAACTCACATATTCACAAAATGCAATCAAAATAATAAGATGGACTCTTTTGAAAGACCAACCACGGATACACTACCTTACTTATTAAGTACTACTAGAAAGCACTGAGAGAAAAAATGTTCTCAACAACTTTATTTTGTACTAAATCGTTGAAATATTCAAGCATCTTCGTTAAATTTTATTAATATATTTTATTTATTTTGGGGTCGTTTTAAAACATTTATACTTCTATCTCCCATTCGTTAATATTTTTGGTTGCTGAACAAGAAGCTACTTCGTTACAGTCTGTAGTGATTCTTTTGCAATACTTTATACGTAGTTTGCAAATAGAAGATTAATGATAAAGCGTAGGGAAATATATGAAAATGTATTTTAAAATATTCTGTATTGTTGGTTATTTCATAAGGAGGAGTTTTTGCTTGTTTGATAAACAACGAATATTTTAAAATAGTTGGAAGTCAGTCTAGCACTGTAATTACGTTTAACAGATAATGGTACTGTCACGATTTAAGTTAAGCCACGTAAAGTATAACTTTAAAAAAATAATATTGAAAAATAATATTACAGTAGAAATAAAACTTACAGGAAAAATGAATGGAATAATCACCTTAGTATAATGGCGGACACAATAGTCCTTAAATAGCAAGGAACATACCACCAAGTGGTAGAAAAAGTATCGGCCGAGCGCCCAAGAGTTGGAGTAACAATCTTCTATAGAGGCATCAACCCTTCAATGAACAAGCAAAATAGCAAAATTCTTATATAAAACAAGAAGAAGAAGAGAAATATTATTTCTCCAAATAAAATCACCAAATGAACATTAGACTTGAGTAGTACAAACTAAGCAAATATTGAAATACGATATTGTCTACACAAGGCAGGAAGAGAAAATTATGCTTAATCCATCAAAGATGAAGACTATATAGAAACAGGGTACTCTTTCCTAAAACCAAGGAAAACAGTCGATGAGGATCCTTCAACTGTTGTTTATAGGGTCCTCATTTTATATCTCGTACTTTTTGTTATTCTATCCATGATTATTATAAAAATTAGATGGATCAGACTACCTTATTGTTTTACTCCCCTCTCTAGGAGAAAATCTTCCGATCTTTCTCCCCTGATTTGTTTACTAATGCTAGTACTAGTTCCTTCCATGTCTCCATTTCTCTTTTTATTATGTTTCTCATCACAAAAATATTATCTGTTGTTTTGTCTGTCTCTATTTTCTTGTTCTTTAGGTTTTTTTTCAATTTATATCTTAATTTATTGCTCCAAAACCAGTCTATAGCTTACTCGCCTATCCATTTCACAATTTCTGGTTCTATTTCATCTGTTTCTTTAGCTTTTAGTTTTTTAATTTTTTTTGTTCCTTTTGTGTTTTGTGTATTATTTGAGATCAAGCTTTTATTTGTGTCTTCTTCTAACTTAAATGTACAGGTGTGAGGTGTGATTTATTTCCAAACTCTTATCTATATTACTTTTATTTTTGGTATTAAGTATTTCTTATTTAATAAATAATTATTATATTTAACACCTGACATTATTTTAATGAAGTTAACTTACTGGCCTATCTTCAAAATATAATTATAGAAGTACTGATAACTTTTTGAAAAGAGTACTTAACTTTATATTCTACACAAATAGAAAAGTGAGTAGGTAATTCAATTGTATTTAAATGCAATTATAAAAATAAAAGATGACTTATATTAATGAAGCCTGCCGTTTCACTGTTTTTTTGATACTAAACACCACCATTATTAAACCACTCAAATCTAATACTAATTAGAGACAAATAAAAATGTTTGCTTTGTCCGTGAATATCGAATCAAGACTCCTTAATAAATCTCGATATTAATGAAATTGAAAAATCCCATGAGGTTTTTTTGCATAATCAATTTCATGAGATACCCCAAAATAAGGTACAATTGGTCGCCCAGGCGAAAAGTTATTCAAATCTTTTTAAACAATTTTTTTTGACAAATAACATAATAGGTCTGTCTCACCAGTAATTTCTCTGCAAACTTAATCGCTTTTGAGTAATAAACAATTTAAAACTGAAATAAAACGCAAAATTATGATTTTAAACACTCAAAAACACAAGCAAAAACTATTATTTTTGAATTTACCAAGGATCTAAATTCAAGTTCAAACCTGTTTCAATAATTTTCCGATAGAAATTTTGGGCTTATTTAATTTTAAAACATTGTTTTTTAATTGTTAATGAAGCGCTTATGACAGAACAAGCGCTCGGGCTGCAGCGTGTACAAGAGAGAGCAACACGATCTATGGCACAAATTGCTTAGGTTTGAATTCTCATTGTATAAATGAGCGCCCGCCCTGAGCTTTTCACCTTGTCCAAAACGATTTATCTATTTACTGGCATACACACAATGGATGTAAAAAATAAGTGTTAATAATACTCATGATTTTTTCACTCCTTATTAAAAACCTTTATTTCTTTTACTTGTTTCAGTCAACTTAAAAATGGCCATCATCACAGGGAATATCTGTTACGATCTTACGGGAGTAGTTTTTGCATTCATAGCCATATTTGTGGTATACTGTCAATGGGCATTCCGTTACTGGAAGGTCAGAGGTGTACCATTTGTGGAGCCTAGGATTCCATGGGGCAGTCTTAAGTCACAAATAAACTCCACCATATCAATGGGAGAAGAATTCGCCCAGATGTATGTGAACGCTAAGCGAGATGGTAAGAACAAAAGCATATAATATTTCTTGAAGAATTTGTTATATTATTGATCTTTTTAACATAACAATATACATATACTCTAATATTTACAAATAATTCTAAGAGCTTTTAAAAGTAGACAAAATAAAAAATTATGTGAGCCCTAACAGTTTCCAGCTATAATAGTACGAAATCCATTAGTTGTAGATATTAGATTCTTTAGTGCATCTTGACTGTTAAAGGCAATAAATATCCTGACCAAATTGAGGTATTTTTTAAGCTTACTTGAGCATAAAAATCTATTGCTAGCAGTTCTGCTTAAAAGATTATGGGAGCGTTGGCAAGGATTATTGATAGTCTGGTGTTAGCATCAGTAATATCTAGTTAAATTCCTTCTTGTGTGTTAGACCCATACGTGAGAGCGTGAGATTAACATGTTTTGTTTGTAAAGTCCTGTGATTATAATACGCAGAATTGTTAGCTCTATATTAAAAAGCTATATTAGTACGTGAACTTCTGTAGTAAAAGGGCCACAAACATCTAATTTTACTCCTGTGAAATTAAAAAGTCATTTAACCGTGCCAATGAAAACTTTAGTGTTAAATGTCCTTGATGCTCTTGTACATGAACATTTTACAACTACTGTTCGGAGTGTAGTTTCTAAGTCACTCAAATATGACGGTTGGAGAAGCAACTATTTATAGATTTTTAGAGAAACGAAAGAGTGGAAGTATTATAGAAGCACCTAAAACGTCAACAGGGAGAGAACCCATTTATATAGACGATACTGTGAAACTGTGAAACAAGCGATTCGAAGAAAAGATAATTTTATTTACAAAAAGGATTCTTACTTTGGATAAACTTTTAGTATACCTTAATGAAGACGAATCTTTGCCAAACATTAAAAACGATAAATTGGGGAACACTTTACGTGAATTGGGATTTTTTATGAGAATAGCAATAGAAAATTCGAAAATTGAGGAGAGAAGGTAAAAAGATTTTTTATTGAAATGAAACATGGATAAATGAAGGGCATGTTGTAAAAAAGTTTGGCAAGATAAACTGGTTATAAATGCTCGTTAGGCATTATTAGAAGTCTTGTCTACGGGCTTTAAATTTCCAAATGGTAAAGGTGTAAGCCAGATAATCATATCTGTTCTATTAGGTCTTTGGTGCTGTTATCGGTTAGATTAAAAATGTGGCAGCAAGAGAAATATTCTATGCATCATTTGTTTTGTTTTGAATATTAATATGATATATTGAATGCTGTATTTCACATGAATTTTTTAGCACTTATACCATCATCTAAATTCAAAATTTTTAAATTTATTTTTCACTTATCTTGTAAAGTACAATATTTTACAGTTAAGTATATCGGATTTATTTAAATACTCTCATTATTATAATCATTAGTATGGAAATTTTCCTCACATCCGATAGATAGGTATACCTAACTATCTTAAATTTTTTTGTAATTCTCCAAATTACTTGAAGTCTGTAGAACATTAAACAAATTATTATTACTAAAGAAGAATTTGGCTTAAAAAAGAGCCCTAATCGTTATTAACTGCAGTAAGAGGATTAACTTAGGGAGATTAATACAAAATTACCTAAAACCGTTCAAAACTTAAAATCTGATTATTAGACTGTATCCTGTAAAACGTTTGATCTCGATTAGTATGTTTGCCCCTTCATTGAATCATTACGAAAACAATGCTATTAGGATAATCGGTACATAATATATTTGAATACTTAGCACTTTAAAATCTCTTTCTTTATCGAATGTATCTGCAAGTCCCTTGTATACTTGGTTTGCTGATTACAAACCTAACTGTCAATTTAGTAGTTATTTTTTCCTCGGTAGCTTCATTTTGAGGAGTTGGTAAAAAGCTGATCGTTTACCAAGACTTTACGAAGTTGCTCAGTGTGGGAGCATCGTTGGGGGTGGGTAAGGATATAGATTAATAGAAAAATATCAGATATATAAATAACAAATAGATAAATGGTAGAAAATAATTGGATAAAGGTTTGACAAAAAGAAAAACAAAAAACACTAAATACAGTTAAATTTCAAAATAAAGAGGGCGCCAATAACTCTTGACCAGAGACTTACAAAGAACAAAAATTGTCAGAAAACATATAAAATTATAAAAATTGACTTAGTTATCCATAACCTGAAACGACATATTAATATTCAATAAAATACTTTAAAAAAGTTACCTATATTGTGTATAAAATATTATTATAATAAAAATAATAACTCTCAAAAAACGGTTTATTTATACTAAAAAAATATACACAAATATATGCTAATTTTAGCAATTAGTCAACATGTATTTATTAAATACTTAACAAAATTATCCTACGGCCACATTGTCGTTTATATTCTGATAACCAAAAAGGGTTGCAGTCTTTAAGTAAATCGAAATTAAACTTAATTAGCAAGTTAATTTAATTAAAACTTTAAATTTTTAAACGAAACAAAATTACATTAAATAATTCTTTGACTACCACCTGAATCGAATAAAAAAAGGCCTTTGTTTCGTTCTCACTAAAATTACGTTACAAACTCAAACGTTAAGGTCGGTACACATATACGAGCCAAACGGTATGCATACGGTATGCGAACGCTATATTCGGTAATGTGTACGGCAGAAAAAACCGCTTGCGTACTGTTTCATCGTGACTCGTCGCGAACCAAATTGTTGCGGTTTATTCCACGACTTCAAAGGAAGCTCGTCTTTCAGTTTGGACGGCGCTTACTACATAGTAACATATTAAAAAAAAATAAAGAAATTACGTGGCTTCGTTTAGCTAACTTACATAACGTAATAAACTCAAACATCAAAAATTCTCAATAATGATTCTGTTTCATAAAAATTAATGTTTTTTTTAAAGTTCCGTATTATCACATAACCTAACTACACACAAAAATAACAAAATAATATTTATGGCACTCACATTATGATAAGGTTACTGGCCTCTGAGGAGAACATATGCTAAACTTAAAAGGAAGAAACAGGTCATTGGTTTTTAAAGCCCTGACAAGAGGTGAGATTTTCAGATATATGCTATAAAAAAAAGGTTTTTTACACTCTTTAACAAAAATATTGACAAAGGAGATTGGCCTCGTGTTGACATTCAGATAGAAATCGCACTGGAACCCATATAAATTCAGGTTTTACCACTGAACTTAAAACAACTGAAATATTTACGTCACAATCGATTTTGATGGACAACTAAGAAAAGGATAACCGAGCTAGGCTGTATTGTCTGCTTTCTGCTTTAACACCTTGTGGACAAAGTTAATTAATGTTTAGAGGGGGATATACAGTTATATTAAGTGGTGGTTTTGTTCACATGGGAAATTATTAACACGTCAATTTTTAATTATAGCCAAAGCTAGTTAAATCTTGAGAGATTATGGGTAGGACTAATACTTAAGTGACGTAGCACTGCACGTGATCATGGGAAAGTATGCATATTCTAACCCAGACAAAATTTATTATAGCGGAGGCTAAAAATACTGTATTCAAAGACACAGTCACGGCAATAAAAACTGTCTATGAAACACTTGAATACACCATCGTCCGAATTGTTACATTTAAGACAATTGATACGTTACAAGTCGAGCAAATAAACGAGTCTCTGAGTTTGCGCAGCGATGGCATTCGTCGCCTTCCAACTCTACGATTTCCTAAAATCTCTCCCTGTATGATATTCTGCAGAAGCTGGTATTTTATATATTCTTTATTTCAGTATTCAGTTCTGCTTCTATATAAGCATACGAACTCTTAGCCAATATTTAAACAAAAAAATATTCAACAAATAGTTTATTAACAAAACAAAACTGTATCAATTAAAACAAAAGCTCATTTTGAAAATTTTATAGTAGTTTATACATTATTATTTATAAATGAAAAGTTTTTATTAAATATTCACTCCCATTTCTCATGATTATTTCAAGTTTTCCAGTGTTTGAAACTTTATGAGATTCTAGGATTACAGACTTGTCGGCGTAAGGCAACTGTTTTTCGTTGACATCTCAGATCGAGTATTTCATTAGAATCAGTACATTGCTTGGAGAACATCTGAATTCATCTTTTACAGTGGTACAATTTTCATTTCTTTTAGAGATATACTATTTTTTTCAGTAACGCGATGTAATCGTTCTATGAACTGTGGTCTTGCCCGAATCCAAATTGATGGTCAGAAATTAAATCTTTGGTTTCTGATACTATCATTTTTGGGTAATTCTAATAGAATATTAAATTTAAAGAATTCAAATGATATACATATATTGATTTATTGCAATTATTGTTCAATGCTACAAAAATTCTTCTACTTTTTCTTATTTAGGTATGTGACTCATTTAGAATATGTTCTCGAACGTCCAATTTTTAAATTTTTATGTTTTATGAAACAGAGGGATGCTCTGCCAAAAAATTGATTATATTTCTATCCATAAATATGGATTTATTATAATTCACCTTCAGAATAATAATTATCTTTAGATATTCTAAACATTTTTAACATTGGACAATGTTTTTTAATTTTTACCAATACTTGGTAGTAATACAAAGTTTTTATCAAGGGTAATAAAAGGTTTTTCTTGTCAAAACCATTAATTATTTATTACAAAAAGAGAGTTGCTGACAAGAAAGAAATGTTTACTTTGTTTTTTATCAAACAAAAAAAGTGATATTCAAATAACCTTAAATTTAAGAATTTATTAAAGCTTTTTTAGAGGCTTGATAGATAAAATCACACAAATATACTGTTGTTCAAATAAAAATAATGTTATGAGCCAAATGATTTATCAATAACATCTCAATAAAAAATTTGCTTG
Organism: Diabrotica undecimpunctata; assembly: GCF_040954645.1. NCBI lineage: Eukaryota > Metazoa > Arthropoda > Insecta > Coleoptera > Chrysomelidae > Diabrotica > Diabrotica undecimpunctata. The sequence continues at coordinate 142,005,415 of NC_092803.1, forward strand.
TTGAAATGTTTAAGTACTGACTGGGTTTTGATTGATAACACGAAGGACATCTTTTATCCAGGGTTAAATTTTTCAAGTCTTTTTAAGATGTCTGGCTGTCTTTTAACCTTGGATTATTAATGTTTGGAAGCTTTCTGTATTTTTATTTATTTTATAAAACTTCTATTCCTATTAATATTATAATTAATAATATAGGTATTAATTGTGGAAGCTGAGAATTATCTTTTAAAATCCCAATAAGTAACCAGCATTGCCGGAGCTCCAACAGTTATAATGCTTATAAGTTTATTAAGAGACACATCAAACAAAACGTATAAAAACGGCCAATTGTGAAAGATCAGGGGCTAAGCTGCATACAATACAGTTCTTCAAATAATTTTTACATTACCTTTAAAAGATATATTAATTGCAGTTATGCATCATTTGGTTGTGTGTCTCGAGAAAAGGAATCGCAGAAAAACTTTGTGCAAAGATAGTTTTTTTTTAATAAACGGTCCCTTTACATACGGCGTTTTCGCTAATGTAAAGCATTCGAGCAATACATCAGGCAATATCAAATCTAGCTTCAGCCATATTATTAGCTTGATTGCTAAAGGCCGTCAAAATTGACTGTAGTTTAGTTACATTTGATTTTAAAGAATCCAGTTTATCTGATCTTTATTTGGAATTTGGTAATTAGAATACTGAGAAAGACTGTTGCGTAAATAATACATATTGCGTTTTACTAAAAAAGAAATTCTCGCACTCATTATTAAAACTTCTATTTCCTTGTTTGTATTTTCTCCTTTATTTTTGTACTCTGCCATCATATTTTTTCAAGAACTGGAAATAAAATATTGTGTTAATAAAACAATAACAACACGTGTTACATACTACAAAACAAATCATGGTTAACTCAAGAGTTATAGAAATTGTTCTGGTCTCGTTCGATTACTCACTTTTATTTCAAGCCACTGTTTATGTTCGTCCTAGCAGTATTTGATGTGTCATACCATTCCTAGCTTGGATGGAAAAGGAATTTGTTATAACCTTACACTTAATCTTGCATATTTGTTGTCAGTAATTTAAAATGAACTCAGTTAGAGTTATCTAGAGCCACAAATAATCTTGAGCTAATTGAACAGAGGTCACGTTTAGGCACTGAATATAATACTTAATACGATATTTAAAATTATCATCAAATATTTTGACACAAGAATTTTATTCATCATAACTATTTTCAGTCAATAACCTTTTAAAAATAGATTTGAATACTATAAAATACGAAAATAACTTGAAAATAACTTGACCTTTACTTAAATATACAGAACGTTTTTGGACTAACAAGTTTATCATCAGTGCTGTTATCTAGAATAGGTATTACCAGTTTAATGAAGACAAACGTTAAGGTTAAATTTTAACTAAAGTTAAGTCATGTGTTGAAAGAGGGTCATGATTTCATTTTTCAAGAAGCAACAATTTTGGAAAGGGAAACGGTGTGAATTAAAAATCAAATTGTATTAATACGAGATCTGAAATTAATAATTTAAGCATAAGTTATAATAACATTTTGTCTTATTAAAAAATTTTAATAAATTAGTAACATAGGATTTGGTTAATTTATCGGTCCGGTATTTGATTTTTAATTTATGACTAAACCGTATTCATTTTACAAATTCCCAATCGTCAATAGAACCACGTATAAGCCAAACAGGGTCGTACTGATGTACGACCTATGTATCATATGATTTTTAAAAATATTTACTTTTGAAACTGTTAGTGTAAGAATTTCTTAAAATTTAATCATTATATCACAATTAAACTAAACTCTAAAAAATAACACGACCAGTAAATAACTTAACAATAACTATAACATAAATATAACACAATATATTAACTTAAAAATCAACAGGATACACTTTGAATTTAAAATGCTGGCCAGTTGGGATCTGTAACATGAGAATCTGTCTCGCTTAAGGTAATAAATTATATTTAATAGCCTCTTGACGAATAAGACGGCGCATATCAACACGTGCTCATGTTTACTTATGGGAATTCGGTAAACGAATGAACTTTACTACTAATTATTTTACTTAGAGATTTGTTTACGTCTTTTTTCCTGTTGGTGTAGATTGTTTGTCCGTTAATTTCTTTCCTACCCTACCGATTTATGGCAGCAGTCAAACGATATGTGAGTGATGTCCAATGATTATTTTATCAAAATGATATTTATTTAGTGTAGTGTAAAAATTGTGTGTTTAATTGTCATGGTTTTAAAATTCTTATGCTCATAAAAGTGTAATTAATTAATTTGTAACCACGAGCAGTCAGTTTTTTTAAGTTTTATCTAAAATTGTTAAAATTCTCATTAAATATACATTTTTACAATGTATTGAAAAAGGAAATAAAATTTCTCAAAGGTTGACTAAGCTCATAGAGTTTTACTTAAATCAGCCCAAGTTAATTGACTGCATTCCCGAGAATAAAATAAAATAAAATTTGTTATAAATTTACATTTGTTTTAAGTAAAGTGGTAATACTTTATATACGATATTTATTTGGGTTTCTTCTCTCTATTTTATGCTTTCCCTTGTACTTATTACCTTAGGTATTATTTCACCGAATTGTATCCATTTAATATCTAATCTTATGTCTTCCACTGATTTTATTTATTGCCTTCATGTTTCTTAATTTTCTAAGGCACAATTAATGACATATGAGCTCTGAGTTATCAATTTATACATTTTGATGACGATCGTAAAATTTCCTTAATACTTAATAAAAAACTTGAATTTGCATATCAAACACGAATATTTTCTGCTTTAGGTAAGCTTCTTAACATTTTCTCAAGTTATTGCTACTTGAACTTTAATTTCTTTGATTTATGCAAGACATATATAGATTACGAATTAAAATTAGAAGTGATAAGGCTAAATTAAATCAATGCTCAATATTTTTAAAATCAATCAAGTTGGAAATAATGTTAAAAACCATTAAAATATTATAACTAAAAGTAATCCCAAATTTAAGAGTGTATTTTTATACTCTTCTTACTAAAAGTAAATATCACAAAACGAACTCAAATTTTAAATAAATATATCTATAATATGCATCATCTTAAATACGAAGTTTCTTAAGTAGGTCATAGTTGCTTATAATTACCACAAAAATCAAAGTAATTATAATACACAGAACAATTCCATTGTTTTCCATTCCATTCCATTCCAATTAATAAACCATATTGGTGTAATGCCACAGTAATTTTTTGAGATTATCTTAAATCTGAAGAAAATAAAATATTTAATATAAAATCTAAAATACAGAATAATCTACAGAATATAAAATTAAGCATAGTAGCTTAATACTAAAAATTATTACATATAAGATTATCCGTTGGGGATCATTTACCAGATGGCACAAAGATAAAAACACATGTGCGATAGGGATGTATACTGTCCCCAATATTATTTAATATATAATCCGGACACATTTTAAACCTTGCGCTAACTGATATAGACGAGGGATACCATAAATGGAGAACTACTGAACAACATAATATACGCTGGTGACACTGTCACTTTTGCTGGCAGTTTGGAAGGTCTGCAGACGTTTGGCTCCAGGGTAGCAGAAATAACTAACAGGTTTGGTTAAAAGTATGAAAATTATGCATATCTCATTTTTTCTAAAGAGAAAATTTACTCACATTAGATACCTTGGTTATTAAAACAATTAAGATCTGGAGTCCCCTTTTTCTAATATCGAGCCCTACGTGACCTGCTATGCTGAAGAATCTCCCAAAAATTTTTTGACGCATCTGGACATCGTGAGCAGTCTGGCTTTTTATACGGTCTTATAAAAATTTTTACTAAGATTTAAATGGTTGATATTTTCTGGGAGGCTTTTCGGACTGACACTAGCAGTATGGAGAGTAGTAGGTATTATCAGCGTTGTTTTCGATTTTTGTCTATTGCTTGACAATTTTTACGTTGCACTCTACGCTATTGCAATCTAAGTTGCACTGTAGGCTAACTGTATGGTGTGAGATAAATATCTTCGACTACTTGTAAAAATAAGATCTTAAATTGGCAACCTGCCTTTCGAATAGCTTTTCTATGTTTATTAGTCCTCTTCGTTTTAGATATGCATGAACTATAATAATTATACTATTTCAGGACATAAGCACATTGGGCTTTATGCGGCAACATCTCCAATTTATATGCCAGTAGATAATGATCTTATAAAACGGGTGTTAGCCAAGGATTTCAACTACTTTAATGCTCGTGGAATATATATCAATGAAAAGGATGAACCTATAGGTGAGTGCCATATTTGTTTTTTATTTGTTTCTTTAAATTAAGCTTTCAAGTCAAAGAAATATTTGTTTTACTAGGTCAAAGCAATATTATATCTGTTTTTTAAAAGATAGTATCTTCACTAAAGATATTAAGGAAGTTTAAAGGGTTTTTTTTTATTTTCGAGATACGGTTTGGTGTTTAAAGTTTAAACGCTAAAAAAATGCTTCACACTTAAAGATAGCATTATTCAGCATACGTAGTTGGTCCGATAAGTACTTAGCCTAATTGCCCGATGGCGCCACTATCCCAAGAGAAATCTGCTATCATTTAATACATATTCATAGATGCTTATTGTCCAAATTTCAGCCTAATCTGACTCTTTTCTTTTGACCGCGTATGAAAGTGGCCATGTCCGCGTATTTCAGAAGAATGGTAAAAGCAATATCGTTTAACGAGTTCCAACATAGTCGCACGTCGGTTTTTGATGAGTCACGCTCATGTGCTCCGAAATCGGCTACCACGGAGGATAACTATACAGAAATCCACGATCTCGTATTTGCAGACCGCCGAGTGAAGATACGTAAGATAGCTAAGACAGCAGGCATCTCAAAAAAGCGAATCTCATGTCCTGCGTAAAATTTTGGGTATGAGAAAGCTGTCGGCGTGATGATTGCCGCGTTTGGATTGCTCACTTCGGACAAAGAGCTCAACCGTGAGACCACTTCAGAGCAGTGTTCGACGCTATTTAAGCGTAATCCGAAGGAATTTCTACGTCGTCAACAAATCATAAATCCACTGGTGCACATCAGAGACCAAGGAACAGTCGAAATAGTAGACGGCACCCGGCGAACGTGCTCCGAAGGGTGTGAAGACTGTTCTATCCCGGAAAGGTGATGGCTATCATTTTCTGAGATTGCCATTTAATGATCTACGTAGAGTGCCTAAAGAAGGGCAAAACCGTCACAGGGCTCTACTACGCCGAATTATTGGGCTGATTCGATGCCGAATTGCAGAAAAAGCGACCCCATTTAGCGAAAAAAAAGTCCTCTTCTACTATGACAACGCACTGGCTCATTCTTCTGTCGCGCCGTGGCCATGGCGAAATTGGTCGAATTAGATTCTCTATTACATATTCTCTATATTTGGCCCCGTGTGACTTCTATTTGTTTTCAAACTTGAAAAAGGCTCTCGCCGGGCAGACATTTACAGAAAAAACACTTATTTTTTAGACGGGTTAAAGGAGCTATTTCTTTTGTCGACTAAGTATTTATCAGACTGCCCTAGTATCCCTCGAAAGGAATCATCAAAATTCTTAAGGAAGTAAAAAAAGAATATAACTTAAACAAGAAAAGAACAATACCGCAAGTAAAAGTATGGCATAAACTGAACAAAGAAATATTTATGCAATATTACAAAGAATAAAAAGGAGTTACAATTCAGTAACCTTTTTTTGTTTTTGCTTGTTACGAGATTAAAAAGAAAATAAGACGAATCTTTAGGAATGTACAAAAATTAGAAAGTTTTCTATTGTGCTTTACAAGTTTAAAATTGAATAGAGGTTTTTTGTTCTAGGCGCTCATTTATTTGCACTTGGTGGAAAAAAATGGAAGAGCCTAAGAAGTAAATTTACACCCAATTTTTCATCGGGCAAGTTAAAATCAATGTTTCACACTGTTATTTCTTGTGGAAAAATGTTAGAGAATTGTTTAAGGACAAAGATTAATGCAGAGGAGCCTGTTGATCTTAAACAGTTTATGGGTAAGTTGTTAACTACTATTACAATAAAATAGGAATGTTTAATATTAAGAACACCAGGATGATTTTATTCATCTTAGACTATGACTCCTACAATCAAACACCTAAGTGTGGATGGACATGGACAACTTTTCTAGAGTTACGTTAGAAGAAATTGTTTTTTTTTATTGAAATCTAAATAATGCCAGACATTTGCTTTGGGGGACGTTGACTTCATCAACCAAAAGACATAAAAAAGAAAAACCCAAACTACATAAAAAACATAAATAATTTTTCTTTCATTTTGGACCTTCTTTTTTGGGAGGGGATTTACCCATTTTCCTCGTGTAACGCCCACCACTGAATAAGGCACTAACATGATTTGTTCTATATATACATTCAGGGATTCTACAGTATTCACTGCCTTTCGGGGCCATCCTCTTTTCCTACTTCCTATGGCGCTCCATTCGGTTATTCTCTTTATGCATCTGCTGCCGCTAATTCTTCTTACATGTCCATACCTTTTTAGTCTTTTTTGTTCTATATATGTTAGTATGTCTGTTTCTATTGATGTTCTTTGCTTTATTTTGTCATTACTTCGCCTATCCATTCTTGTTAGCATCTTCGCAGGCAATCCATCTCTGTTACTACTATCGTACTGCTGTTTTTCTTGTTTATGATCCAATTTTCAGCCCCATATGTCATAATACCTCGCACTAATGTTATATAAATCTGTGTTTTTGTCTTCATATTTAGGAGTCTATCCCACTATGCTAGGTTAAGTTGTCGGATTGCTGTTCTTATTTATCCTAATCTTTGTGTAATTTCTTCCTCTGTTGTTGCCTTTTTTCTGATTATAAACCCCAAGTACTTGAATTTATCCTTTCCTTTGATTGTTACGTTGTCATCAATCTGTAGATCTTCTATGTCTTCTTCATTTCTAGCTGGCGACTCATCATGGCATTTATAAGTGACACATTTCTGCGATAAGCAACAAGAGTCGACGAATGATCATTGGTACCTATATTTGTAAAGGTTATCTGTCTTCTTTCCTTTCTGATTTCTGTCTGTCTTTCTTTCTCATTTAGATTTCTCCATTTCGACGTTTGCTTGTTATTATAGCTATTGGAATCTTTGACCTTTTTTCTCTATGAATACTTCAAAATCTAATATTTTATCTTGCATATTTTAAATATCCTACTTCATCCAGACTTGTATCTCTAGGTTTAAGACTCGGCTGGTTCCTTTTAAGTTACCTCAGCAACTTATCCTTCACCAACTCTTTAGAAGCTAATAAGGACAGTGACAATTTTTTTCTAAATACTAATGGAGATTAATGCATACTATGGTGTTTATGGTATTTAATTAGTCTCTACAAGTGACATCTCTAAAATGACATTACCTTTGACAGTCCTATACCAACAAGAACATCACTATCATCGGTGGCGATTCTCCCAGTTGATTTTGCAAGTTGTTTGCACAATACTGTTATATTCTGTGTTTTTGAGTTTTCAGTTAAAATCACCGATCTTCCCAGCATTTTATCTTTCTCCGTGTTCTCATCCGTGTATTTGCCAAAAATGTGATTATTTAGTAAACACATTAATAAAATTAATGAACAATATTTTTATTTAGGTAGTTTCACCATCAGCGTAATAGGTTCATGCGCATTTGGAATAGACTGCAACAGTTTCGAAGACGACAATCCCTTCAAACAGATGGCCAATAGAATCGTAAACAGAACCCTTACGGATGACGTCAGATTTGCTGTTGCAATTAATTTTCCAAAATTAGCTAGCGCTATCAGATTGACTTGGATCCCGAAGACTATTAAGGATTTTTTCACGAAAGTTGTGGTTGATACTGTTACGTATAGAGAAACTAGTAAAGTAGATCGTAACGATTTCTTACAAGGATTGATCAATATTAAAAACGATCCAGAATCAGGCGGAAAACGTAAGTTTAAAATTATTTTTACAGTTTTTTCTTAATTAGGTTTGTTGTTATGACTTCGTTATCTACTTAAATACTCATTAAATTTTTGTGGGACGTTCATGGAAGTAACGTCTAAGGACGAAATTAAACTAAATGATAAATATATTACAACATTAAATCTACTATTCTAATTATGGTAATCGTGTAAGGAAAGCTTTTAAATATAAACATAAATATCAAGAAGTCTCAAATAATGTTTACAGTTAAAAAAATGAAATTAAGAAATATACAGTAGCTGGAGAAAAAATTGGATAAGTAAGGAGGTTAAAATATTTGACCTGTCCTTTAAACTATAACTGGAACCCCTATGTAGACTGAAATAAATAGTCAAAGTCTGAAAAGGGGGAAAACCTACTTAAATATTCGAAATTTTTTACTAATCCAAGATATTTTAATTTGAGAGACAAGATATTTAAATAATATATTTGTCCTTTTCAAATCCAACTTGTGAATGGAATGCTGAATGTCCAGAATAGCCCATGCACAAAATACTAAATTAAAAAGTAGAAAATAAAGCGTTCGTCTTTAAAGGTATATAATTTTTACATAGAAATAAGGCTGCTTATTTAACAAATATTAATACTGCAGTGACTGCCTATAAAATATCTGCTTCTTCTTCACGTGCCATCTCCGCGACGGAGGTTGGCAATCATCATGGCTATTCTGATCTTAGATGCTGCTGTTCTGAATAGTTCAATTGATGTGCATCCGTACCATTCCCTCAAGTTACGCAACCATGAGATTCTTCTTCTTCCTACACTTCTCTTGCCCTGGATTTTCCCTTGTATAATCAATTGAAGTAGGTTGTATCTCTCATTACGCATAACATGCCCCAGGTATTGCAGCTTTCGTGTCTTGATGGTTTTTATAAAATATAGGTAACCATAAAATAAGAAAAAAAAGCGTCTACATATTTTTGCCATTTATTTGGTTAGTAAACTGTTTGACGACACTCTTTTGTTTAGATTGTGCCATTCATCTATGTTTGTGGTTTTTGAGTAGGCTATAGGACCCATTGTCGAACTTCTGTGAGAACCGCTATGTCGGTTCTGATATTGCTAGTTGTTTAACTAATCTTGCTTATAGATTTTAGATTTTATAGGGGTCATTTGAACTTAAGAATCTTGATAGATTTTTATGTATATCCTACATCTACTAAATCTGTATTATCGTATAAAAGATTTAGATTTCTGGAAAAGCCTATTATCCCTTTTGAAGCTAGGTTTATTATCGAATCAGGTTCTAACAATATTTTTGTAAATTTTTTTGTTTTATAGTAGATTGCATTAAGTTCCTTGTTCTATTTTTAGACATCACTGTAGTTCTAGTTCATAAAAAAAGTAACAACTTTTACTACAGCAAGACTATCCTCAATCTTGTTACCAACTATTGCTGTATTTCCTTTATCATCTAACCTTAAATGTCCACTGCTAGACATAGACTTCTCACATGCTTTTTTACTTAGTCTGTTTTTGCGAGATCTGAATGCAAATTGTAGTCATTCTTTTATTGTTGTTGTTGTTATTATTATTGTTTTTGTTCTTGCTTTTATCGTTGTTATTCTTTCAACAACGTCTACTACTTCTGATCTTTTGTGTAGACTAGCATTAGGTATTGTAGATAATTCCCTAACAGTATTCTATACATTAGTCTTTCTGCAACTTGTAGTTTACCCAATGTTATTCTTGCGTGTGTTTGTTCTCTAGATCTCATCACTGGTAGAATGCACCGATTAAATATTTTTCTTTTCAGAGACAATAAAATTTTTGACCTCAAAATATCCCTCATCTTTCCAAATGTAGCGCAAGCTAGGTTTATTCTTTTCTTCAGCTCGATTGTTTGATTTTATCGACTTATTTTGATCCCATGGTCCAAATACTTATAGTAGTCAACTAGCTCAATGTCTTTGTTTTTAACTGAAATATTTTGCAGCTAAATTTTGCAATCTTCGCTTATCCACTGCTGGACATAGATCTCCCTCATAATTTTCCATCTATTTCGATCTTGTGCCTCTTGCATCCAATTGCTATGACAACGTTTTAGATCGTCAGTCCAACGTGTTGGTGAACGACCTCTGCTTCGGTAGGCATCATCTCTTGGTCTCCATTCCAGTATCCGCTTTGTCCATCTATTATCTGTCATTCGAGCCACGTGACCTGCCCAGTTCCATTTCAATGTTGCTACTCTCTCTACTGCATAAGCCACTCCTGTTCTTTGTCGTAGCTGGCGATTTGGGATCTTGTCTCGTAGTGAAACGCCCAACATAGCACGCTCCATCGCCCTTTGACACACACGGATCTTTTGAACTGTTCTTATCGTATCCAGCTCTAAATCCTGCTTGCTGATATGGTTAATAGAGGTCTAGTTTAGGTGTCATCCTGTTAGTTGTTATCTTCATAATTAATTTATAAATGTTGGATTATTAATGGATCTACAGTTCTTCAGCTCTGTTATATCTCCTTTTTTGTGAATGCTCACTACTACAACAGCTTTATTATTTGGTCATCAAATAATCAAACTATTTATTACTTTTCATTTGATTTAATGACTTTTAGACTTTTTCAATTGTTATTTCTGGGATGTCCTCTGAACCCACATTTTGGACTTTTAACAACTTGATGCCGTCTTTCTTATCTTTTTCTCTGTATGGTTACGTGTAAAACTCTGTAACTAGGTATATTAATTATCTTCTATTTATCTGTTACTATTTGTCCATCTCGATCTCACCAATAATAATACTAATAAAATAATTTTTCAGTAAACGAAGAGACAGCTATTACAATGGACGAAATAGTGGCCCAAAGTTTTGTGTTTTTCGTAGCAGGCTACGAGACTAGCGCCACCACGATGTCATGGGTTTTATACGAGATGGCTGCCAATCCTGACATCCAAGAAAGAGTCAGGGAAGAAATAGAAGAAGTACTTAACAATCACAATGGCGAAATCACCTATGAATCCCTCTACGATCTGAAATATATGGGTCAATGCATCGATGGTATGTATTGGTTAATTTTTAATAGCATTCATAAATTGCTAGTCATATAGACATTGTCGTCATGGTTGATAATCATTATTATTTGTATTTTAAATATTATCTTTAAAAAAAATTCCATCTGCATATATTAGCTTACGTTTTTTTTATGTATTTTTAATAGATTCCACAAAAAAATATATTTTTATCCCAAAAATAAATTTTTCGATTTTTTCTTTCGGTTTAATTTGTTTTTTTAAATTTTATACTTTACGCCAAATAAAATATGCTTATAAAGGAAGTGGGAGCACCATTTACTTTAAATGAAAAAAAAAATATTAATTAAACAACCAAAATATGTGTTCAATTTTTTACACGCGAAATAAAAAATGTTATATTTTTCAATTCTTATAATTCTCAACCTCAATATTAAAAACCATGACTTAATTCAACCCTGAGTTATGATTACTATCTAATTTTAACCCCACTCTTTAGACATACACAGTTTTAAAATGGCAAACAAAAAGAACGCTGGAACGCGGAAAATATATGTATATCTTATGTTATTTAAAAGAAAAACTAAAAGCTAAACAGGCATCTAAAGTTTATAAAAATTTAAAGGGAAACACTTTCAGTAAACACATTGTTAAAAGTACTGATTTTAATATAAATGGACAAAAAGAAGTCAAAAACACATTTTTACTGATAGTTCCTTCCTCAATCACTTTAAACAGGTGAAAGAAATAACTAGTAGGTCCTTCGTTTAGTTCTGCAATTGTTCAAGCTCAGACGAAGGCCTTAAAGGCCGACTTATGAAATCACTTACAATAACATTAGTACTAAAGACGTAATAGGTCAGCCTCTCTTAAAAAATGTACTACCAGCACAAGCAGTCACTTTTCAAACTACTTTAGATCAAAATGCCATTACTAAAACTGTAATATCTGCATCGCCCGGGCTTCTTAGTATTTCTCCCCCACAAATAGTGTAAGGATCCAATACTTTGGTTTTAGGTCAAGCTCGGACTACACAAAATATTTTCGTCTCTGCTCCAATTCTGACAAATGTCAATTTTCCTTCATTAGTTATTGCAAATTTAACTCCAATACCACCTTCTTGCGGTGTGCCAGTCAAATTGGCATAGATAGTTCTCCCAAATCTAATACAGATTCAAGGTATTTCTCAACAAAAACTTTTTAATGCTTAAAATATACCCCAGGCAGCCTCTATTCAAGTTAGAAATATATCCACCCCTACTTTCTAACATTTCAACAAAATTCCAATACCAAAACCTTTCGACTTATTATCAATTGCAACATCTTTTAAGGAAGGTGAAGAAATTATTCCACCTTGGTAAAGTCCATACCTTCCCCACTAATACACAAAAATAAAATACTTCTTTCAAAGCCTCATATCGCCTTGGCTAACATTACTGGCCCCTCAAAACCAACTGTTTTTACTCATTCCATCCCACAATCCAGTTCATTCAGTCGGACCTGCCTTTTCATCTGTTACTGTTACCCTTCCATTTGTAATGAGCCAAGTAACAATAGCCCTTGCAGTACCCAACAATATTCCGTCATTGATGGCTCAGTTTATCTTGCCGACTCCTAATGTGAACGTCAATGTAACGTGTCCTCCTTTGCTGTGTACTGTTCCTCATGTTTAGGCTTTTACTAACCAAACCCACTTTTAGAGAAAAAAGATAGGCATTCATGCTTTTGATGCATAATACGCTGTCATTATAAAACGTATATGTTTGTTATGCAAGTCTACTGCTTACCAAATTATCGGTACACTAACTACAAATTAAGAATACATATATTAAATTTGCATAAAATTTAACAAACTGGCAATCTCGAGTCCAAAAACAGTAGAATTCATCAAAACCATGCCTTATCTAGATTTAAACAAGTGCAGATTTAGTGCAAAAACACTAGAATGTTGTTGCACTAAATTGTGCACAACATTAAAAGAAAAAGCAAAAATGCAGCGAAGTACATTTGGTGTTTAGTTCATTGTTCAATATTTAGTAGAACGTCAATTAAGCAGATCTACTGGTTCAACTTTAATAAATGGTCGGGTTCTGACCCCAGTACCATAACCAAATTTTATAATGTATTTTGACCGTACGATAACCAGTTTTTTTCTGTAATTTTATTATCAACTAATGATCTCTTCTAGAAGTGATACTTAATATTTGACCATAGCTCTAAAGATGGCTTTGTAAGCCGAAAGCGCTTAGCTAGGAATTAAAATTGTTTACATACTTTAATTGTTTTTGTTTTATCTTTGGATTTGTCATAAGTGTCTACAAAAATATATCAGTTTTTTCATTTAATATATAAAAATTTTATTTGATGTTTATAATTTCTAAACGTATAACTGTATAACAAACTGTACATTCCTAATTCTTACAAGATTAATGACCCTTAAAAAAGAAACATAAATAGGCAAATAATTTGCATAAGAAATATTAAATAAATTTCAGAAACATTTCAATGACCTGACTTATCAGAAAATTAGTTTTATTAGAAATATGGTAAACTGAAGAGTATCTTATATTTATACGATCCTAAGTTTCAAAAGATATACTTAACATTAAATATGTTTTTATCTTTTCAGAAACGTTAAGGAAATATCCACCAATTCCGTTCCTCACCAGAGAGTGCTCGCAAGATTACCAGATACCTGAGACAAACCAAGTAGTTGAAAAGGGCACAAGAGTCATTATACCTACGATAGGTATTCACTATGATGAGGAATATTATGCTGATCCGGATGTATTCGATCCAGAGCGATTTTCAGAAGAGAACAGAAAGAATATTATTCCATACACATATGTTCCTTTTGGAGAGGGCCCTAGGTTATGTTTAGGTAGATTGATATTTATTAAATATACACTCATCGACAATAATATGGAATATTTTGAAATTATCATAAAAATATGTTCAATATGATGGGTTCATGTTACCAAAATATATTTTTCTGAAAAGAAAACTTTACTTAACACATTATACATAAATAATTAATAAAATGAAGCCCATTTTCACTAAATAATTTGAAAAGAAAATTTAATTGAAATTTTTGGAATGTGAACAAAAATAGCTTAAAATTAAGTATTACTTACGACGTGGTACTTTTATGTTTTGTTTAAAAGAACAATAAAATTAATAGCGAGTATTCAATAATCAGAGCGTTCTGATCAATAATACAAGGTACTAGGTGATGTGATAAGTAATCTCCTTTGAAATGAAAAACATAGAGCTTTAAGTTTTTTCTCAGCAAGAAAAATCAGCCAGATAAGAAAGTAATTCGAAGCACAATTTATGAATTTTTGCCATTGTCATAATGAACTTGTGAGCCAATGCATTGTCTTGGAGGCGGCACTTTTTTTTCTGCATATAGGGTCATTTCTTACTGATTTCCTACTTCAATTTGTTCAATAATAATAGAAAGGTAGATAGAGATAATTAATTAAAATTAGGCCTTTCATCATCATCAGAACAATCCTCTATTCACCCCTGTCTCTTCTCCATGCTTTAACTCCAATAGATTTTAAATCGTTCTCTAAGTTGTCCTTATACCTGAGTTTCGGTCGTGCTCTGACAAGTTGTCGCATCGGCCCTTTGTGGTCAAAAACTTTTCTGTTGTACTATCTCGTTTTCTGTTGTTATTCATCTAAGGCGTGCTATCTTAACTAACTTTACTTAACTTTTCCCAAAATTTCTATACAAGTCAAAGTTGTAATACCTGTGCCATAATCCTTGCTATTTTATTCCTTCATATATTCTTCTGAGGGCTTTTCACTCGAAACGTTTTGAAGTTCTGTTAGAAGTTAGAATGAGCAACATTTTACGTAAGCGACCACGATTCTGCTTCGTATGTTACCATTAGTCTTAATGGTGTTTATAGACGGCCACTTTAACTCTTTTGGGTATTCAGAATGTGCCTTTGCAAATACAGTAGGATAACCTTTTCGACCCATTGAGCCACTCTTGGCTGCTTATGATACTTACTTGATCTTACATAGTATGTTTCCAAAAATGTTTAACATATTTTAGTTATCTTTTTAAGATCCCAATGCATAGATGTAGTGTGATTTTTTTTATATCTTATGTGAATCCGTCAATTTTTTCTTGCACTTTTAATTACTGTTACTGTACATAACCTTCTATGATATAATTAAGTCTATAGTAACATTATTTTTCAAACATTCTAAATAAGTAAATACTACTACTGAAACTAAATATTATTGCAAAATATTGAACAAGAATGTTTATTGTATAATAAACTGCATCACTTACTGCATCAGTTAAGAATCTATATTTGCATTCTAGTATCCATTTGTCATATATATTTAACATAAGTATTACGCATTAAATTTATAATACTATAAATAATAAATAATAAATACTTTTTTTAGGTATGAGGTTTGGCATCATCCAAGTAAAAATAGGTATCATGACAGTTTTAAGGAACTATAGACTAAGTATAAGCAAGAAAATGCAGATGCCACTCAAATTGACGCCTGCATTCATACCTACGCCCGAGGGAGGTCTATGGTTAGACATGGAAAAAATTTGTTAATGGGAGGAGTATTATCTACTGACATATTTATTTTAAGAGTTTTTATTTTTATAAAATAAAGTTTATGAAAACCCAACAGTTTTGTTTTGTTTTCGTAAAATATAAAAAGTTATATAAAAAACGGGGATATGAAGTGATATAGTGCTTTACAAACACCGTGCGTATACTCGTGTACACGAATTGGACTTAAAATTAATTTCTCCAAAACACAATATATGACCAACCTAGTACTGGCGAAAAACATCTCAACTAACGGCACGTTAATTGAACAGGTGTATAGCCATAAATATCTGGGCCACGAGATTAAATTAGGAAGAGATCATCAAACAACGGAGCTAAACAGGAGAATAGGACTGGTATGGGCGGCTTACGGAAAACTGAGAGAAGTCTTTAGATCAGATATTCACATATGCTTGAAAAGGAAGGTCTTTGATCAATGTGTACTCCCAGTTCTAACGTATGGAGCAGAAACATTGACCCTTACCAGAAAAGTAATCAATAAAATACAAGTGGCACAGAGAGCGATGGAGAGGTCAATGCTAAATATATCTCTCAGAGACAGAGTATCAAATACAATTATTAGGAAAAAAATCGGTGTTACTGACGCAGTTCAAAGGATTACAACATTTAAATGGAACTGGGTGGGGCATGTTACCGGATTAAAAGATGGAAGGTGGACGAAGAAAATTCTGGAATGGAGACCTAGACACGATGCTTATCGTAATCGAGGACGTCCTCCAACAAGGTGGTCAGATGACATCAAGCGCATTCAGCACAACTGGATTCAGGGTGCTCAAGATATAATGCATTGGAATTATTTACGGGAGGACTATGTCCAGCAGTGGACTCAAAACGTCTGATGATGATGAAATATAACACCGCAAGTAATTTCAAGACGACTGGGAGAGTATCTATTGACGACCGAACATATCCCACTTAATGAGTTTTACGGGGAAACTCAGCTCAGCTCAGTCCATAAATACAATTTGGCATTTCTGTAGACATTCTCAAGAACATGGATAATAGACTTGCCTATATTACGATTCAATACCACATGTAGTGGATATCATATGATTACAAGGTCTTTCTAACTGTATAAAGTAATTATGGAGAAAAACCATCACAGATCCACTACCATCGTATACACAACGCTGTCAACGTACACTAAGTAGGCTTTTTCCTTGGAAGCCGTCTATTGTATACAGGTCAAACTACAGCCAATTATCTTATTAAACATCTTCCATTAACGACTATGCCCGCAACTTTAGCAGGTTGCTATTATATAAGCTCTCTTTGACAACATCTGAAAGGCTTTTTGGCTCTATTCTAGTTAGGGCTCTTAAAGGCAACGTCGAACCTGTAAATTATGATTGTAAAAATCCCACATGATTATTATATAAAATTATTTTAAAATGAAAAGTGCATAGAATAAAAATTAAAGCCCGATTTCATAATGACCACCTAAACTAAACCTTAACTAATGTTCCCTTTAGACTAAAGTACACTATAGTGTCACACCCAGTTTCATAATACCTAGAGCTCTTTTCAATATTAAAGGTTAACTTAGGTGTTTAAATTAGTAGGTTGGTAATTGTGTTTCTATCAATTTTGCTTTATTTTTATACACACAACACGGAAACACACAACAAGGAAAACTTTTACTTATTGAGGAAGTATCCAAATATAAATCAATTAAGTATAGAAACCAAAAAAAAAAACGGGTGTGGCAGTCCAGTGGGACTGCCGGTAGAAGTTACACTTCTATACATGCATTCGCCGTTACAAATTTATTTGGGAGTCAATCTGCACAATCATTACATATGTAATGCTATAGGTAAGACATAGCAGAAAGAGAAACAGAATTAATAACAACTTACTAACAATTAATAAACAACATTTCACCTGTAATAGGAGTATAGTAAATGAAGGATTGAATCAATATTTTGATGAAAATGTGTATTTTTATTTTCATATATGTATGAAAGAAGTTGAATGCAAAAATTTTTTTACACATACTCTGCAGTAAAATTCATTGTTTATTTTGTTATTAGTATAAAAATACAATACAGTACACTGCAACATCATTCAATATAATAATACAATACAAATTAAAATGCAATATTCATAAGTATTTAAAAATGACAATAATATACATAACTTTTCTACTTACGCATATGTTTAATTTACCATGTAATAATATTAATAAAAAGTCCTTTCCGACTGGGAATCGAACCCCGGTCTCCCGCGTGACAGGCGGGGATACTGACTACTATACTACCGAGGACATGACACAAACGTATTTCAAAATTGACAGTTCTGGATCATACCGTGATTTATTGAGATTATTATTTTGAAATACAAAAGACTAATATAATTATGAACATTTAATAAATAATACAAAAAAAATATCACATAAATAATAATATTAATAAATATTTTATTATATATATATATATATATGTATATATATATATATATATAATATACATAATATTAAATATATATACAAAAGGAACATTTTTATATTCGAGAGAGGAAGAGAGAGAAAATATATCTTCTGTCTCTCTCTTACTCATTATCTTACATATGTAATGATTTCACAGATTCACTCCCATACAAATTTCCAACGTGGAGCGCGCGTATAGAAGTATAACTTCAATATTACCGAAAACTAGAAGATTTAAATGAAGAAAATGATCGATAAGAGGACAAAGAATAGAAAGAAAGGCCAATCATGAAAGGTATTAAACAAAAATGTATCTACTCAAGAAAATTTATAATAAATATACTGTACAAAAAATGTTGTCTTTTAATGTTACTTATATTAAATAAATAAATTTATAAACTGCTGAACTAATTGCTGAAAATATGTATTAATAATTTAATGTACAAATTACTGAAATATAAGCATCCTAATACCCTATAAAATTTATCTTGACAAAGGTAAAAGTAAGTATAAAACTTATACATTGTAAATTACCTTTGAAACAAAACAATTTGTTTAATAGAAAATATTTTTTTAGAAATTGTGAATCTAGTTCTGAAAATGTTCAATATTGTGAATTATGTATCTAATACATAATTCACAATATTGTTCCCTCAATTTCTCCTTGAAATTTGAACCTTAAATAGTTATCTTAGCCAACAGTAAATTTAGTCAGACAGAGATAGAATTTAACAGGCTCAAATGTAGGGCTTTATGATTATGAAAGGTAATAGTAGTGGTTTGAATGAATTAGGTCCGGTATTTCTAAATGGTACAAATGGTGACCAAATGTGCGACAAAAGAAGCCATCCTCAAGCTCAGTAAGGTATAAAAACTTTTTTGCCTTGGAATCACACAGAATCTGAGCGGCACACCAAGAGTATCTATGGAGGTGTTACTGGACCCCCTTATTTTCATATTGTTTTAAGGGTGAGAGCTATCTTCTGTTCCGATCCAAGTCTTTTCTGATCACGGATGTTATTTCTTGGTACTATTAACTAGCTCTGGACCAAAGTATTTTGTAGCTGATCAACTTCTGGAAAGGTAATTAGTTCTTTCATTACCCCGTATTACTCGATGACCTGGCATCCATACCAGTGTGGCACTTATATTTTATGAGTTTATTGAGTTCTTCTCCCTTCTGGTTTCCACACCAGCCTATAACAGGACAGCTATGTGGCTAATTGGAATCGAATAAGTTTAACTAACTTCTTCTTCTAGTGTTGTACGCTATGCTGCTGCTGCTCTTCTTATTATTGTATTGATGTCAGGTATGCCGTACCAGTTTCTTATGTCTTTGTTAGATATTTAAATTAATATAGTACAACATGAATCGGTGAGTTTAAAAACCGTACATGTCCAAAATCTGCGTTACGAGAAAATCAATAAAACCATTTGAACGCAGAAACTACTCAACATAGACTATTGGCATGGATGGAAAAGTTTTAGATCTCTTGGTTTGCAATGTATTTTTAATGGTAGTTTCTCAGAAAATTAAATAGACTACCAATGACAGATTAAAAGTGACGATGGAGTTGTATGGTTTTTGAACTCAACCCTATATACGAATAGAAATAGGTAAACATTTCTTGATTAATTTAACATTTATTTAATACATAATATCAAAACTATTAACTCAATCACTAAATCATCAATTTTAGAATTTGTGGTTTTCATGGTGTCATGTGGTAATAGAATTCTAATGCTTCACCTTGGGTATAAATCATTACCTTCTTGATGCCCAGGATTTTTTTTATTAATTGGAATGTGTTCTTGATACGCCATACTAGTGGGCAAATGTAAGCTGTTCTTATATTTTTTGAGCAATTTGAAAGTCCCATCCCAATACTCCCACGTTTTATTATATCCCGGATTTGAACTGTCACACACGAACTCCCTATAGTTGACATAGCAAACGTTTTTTTTGTTGGAACCGGTACCTAGAATTCTACACTTTTTTTTATAGTATTTACGCCACCAGTTCTTAAAATCGGTAATATCAGTGAACTGGATTTTTTTTTTCACATTATTTTGGAAGTCCTCGTATTCTTCTGGGGTAAAAATTCGATCATATTTTCTGAAATTCTGTTTTGCACAGCCAAAATCGTGGACACACTGCAAAAACGAATGGCCTCTTATTAGAAATGAATGGAAGATTTTCTTAAACGAACCATTGTTTGGTTTCGGTTCTGTCCTGTACATCCATTGGAAAACTGCAGCTTCAGGTGATTTATGTTTCATGTTGTAGTCATTAAGCAATGTGCACACTTCATTAGGTCCCTTCTGATCTTGACCTTCATGGTAAGTATAAAAATGACCAATATTTTCTTAAAGTTGTGCATTTTAAAATTCAAGCCAAACTTATTGTTAAAACTTACTTGGTGACTAGGAGTAGATTGGGTGTAAGCGCATTATAAGTAGGTACATCTATGATAACATATTATACTCACATACTGATGTAAAAATTTGTTTTCAACTGTTTTTCTTGCATTGTGTGTTAAACTAACAACATTCTTTTTTCTTTTTCTGCTACCACTAGTGATATCAGTAACTTCTTCACGATCACTGGATGACATAATTTTACTTTTGTTTGGAAAATTCACAAATATCGAGCTATTTTGTACAATACACATACACACAAAGTAAACGTTATGCTTGTTAATACCCAACTGGCCACTATTTTATTGTTAAGGTGAAAAACTGTACACAAGTCCTAAACATGTACGGTTTTCTTCCTCACGCACGGGTACAATCAGCTGTGCTACGTTAACGGCAAGTTTCTTACGGTTTTCAAGCCCAATCAAGGAAAGTACAAATTTTAAACAAAATAGCTATTTTACTTTAAAATGTCAAATTTTGGACTTTACGGTTTTCGAACTCACCGATTCAATTACATTTTCCTTTCTATTTTATATAATTTTTTATAACATTCTATAAATGTAATATCTCATTTATTTTAAAAACAAAAACATAAGTAAGAGGTCCCACCGAGATTTGAACTCGGATCGCTGGATTCAAAGTCCAGAGTGCTAACCATTACACCATGGAACCGATATTATTAAATAAAATTAAGAGATAATCTCTTGATAACGTCTCAGTTAAAAAATAAACTTGTAGAAAATACCTACAGTATAATCCCCATATTATAATAATTATATCTTTTGACCTTTAAAACCATGTTTTGGCCAACCGTGAAGCATTTTAAGAATAAAATAAATATTAATTTACTATAATTAATATCTACAATTAGAAGAGTATTATATAATAGAAAGTGTGTCAAACACATCAGTCCATGATTTTTTAGAGATTAATTTAGATTTGTTAGATGTATTTTTAAATTTGGCAAAATATTTTTACAATTTTAATAAATAATGTAGATTGTGTAACTCAAGTTTTACCGAACTTTGAATACTGGACAGATTATCGTAAATTTTATTGTCCTAAATAAAAACAAAATTTAGGCCAATGGAATTTATTTCTAAATGCAGAAAACTATACGATATATTCTTTATGTTATTGGTAACAAATTAACACGAATATGACAATGAGAAATATTAGTCTGCAACAAATATTGTACAAGTATTCCCTCGGACTTAAAAAAATACATTTTTTACAACGCTCACAGTCGGTAGAGAGGAAGGTGGTACACAATGATCTTCCTAAGGGAAAAATCTGTAAAACTAAATCTGTATGCATTTTTTTCCTAAATTTAAAATATGTATACAGTAGCTAAAGTTAAAGTAGCCAGAATTAAAGTTGGTGTGAACACATGATGTTTTGCTCTATGGTGTGAAACAGCTGTTTTTGTAAGGAAATAGACATCGGTTTTTGATGAAATTTTTACAAAGTGTGTATCAAGTTACAAACTGCAATTGTAAGTAATATTTTTATTCATTTAATAAACGTAAAAGAGGAGATTTAAAAGATTATTAGTAAAATAATGTACGCAAGATATACACAGCAAATGTAATAATGTTTAATACGAACTGTTGTACATCTTTATTATTATTAATAAATAAAGATAAAATAAAATAAAAAGATAAAATTCAATAATACAGTATCATCATAACCTAATCTAAAGTGTCTTGTTTTGTCTTGTTGTATTGATGGCTTTGCTGCAAGGCAATTGCCAGCACGATTTGTGTGAGACCCCACTTTGTCTGGCTCTGGGCCATGCAGGAATCTCTGAAAACTTCACTGAACTACAGATTTCTCGTGTTAGCGCTTTTCTTGTTTCTATATAGCTTATAACTTCGCTATTATTGTATCGGCTTTCTGATCTACGGCAATAATACTGGAGGACAAATTAATATTACAACAAATGGAATAAGAGGACAACACCAAAGCACTAAAACAGGCAGGATTATAGGATACATCAGGAAAATTGGATAGATGAGCTTCAGAGTTTGATTTTATTAATGTAAATGAAACGCATGATTATCTCTATAGTTTCTAACTTCTTGTTTTCATTTATTTTGGAAGCAGCAGGATTTATTAACCAGAAGACTGCTCTATGAATAATGTTTAATACGAACTATTGTACATCTTCATTATTAAAAAAAATTAAAAAGTAAAAGAAATTCTGAATGATATAGAAAAAGAAAATAAAAGAAACAACTCAAAAGCATTGTACCAATACTTAAAATTAAGTATTCGAAAACAAGGAGCTAATATAGCTAAAGGAGCAGAGATATAGCAGAAGAATTTCGAAGAAATATAATAAGAAATGGAAAAAAGAAGAAAGAAAAATAATAATGAACACGGAACTAGACGAGGAAGAAAAAGAATTAACCCATACAGAAGTGGAAGATAAAATATGCAAACTTAAAAATATAAAAACAGCGGGAGAAGAGGTAATAAGTATAGAACTTATAAATTTCGGTGAGGAGGCACTAAAGAGAAAGATTTATGAACTAATACAGAAAATATCAAGTAAGGAAATAATGTCCGATAAATGTAAAAAGGGAATTATAGGGACACTCCCAAAACAAAAAGACCATAGAATATGTCAAAACTATCGAGCAATTAATTTACTGAACGTAACTTTATAAAGTAATGACCTAATGTCTGGTAGAGACAAACTAACAATATACGCAGATAAACATAAACGCAGAAAACATACGAGTACGACGGAAAAACACGTATACTTTTCCTAGATTTTAAACAGGCCTTTGACAAACTTACAGAAGAAACATGGTCCCAGACTCATAAAGACTTGGACCATCCTTGGACTAAAATTATAAGAATAACAGAAATAATAATGCGAAATTGCCAAGCAACAATAGACACTGGAAGAGGAAAAAAACAGAAATAATTTAAAATAATAAATAGAGTAAGACAAGAAGATGCGCTCTCAAAGGTACTATTTATTCTATCACTAGACAAGGTAATAAAAAAAGCTGTCAAACGCAGGAACTATAAACAAGAATTTAGTACAAATTATAGGATATGCGGACGATATAACCGTAGTAGCAACAGATAAAAGTGCATTAAAGAAAAGCTTCCAATAAATAGTAAACGAAACCAAACTGAGAGAACTGAAAAACAGAAGAAATAAAAGTGTAGATATGAAAAGTAGAATTCAAGAGAGATAGATAGAGAGAATATAAGCCGAAACGCACAAATAAAAATCTACCAAACGACCATGTAGTATATGCCACAGAAACATGTACATTAACAGCAAGAGAAGAAGAGTAGTTGAAAGTTTTTGAGAGGAAGATTATGAGAAAAATACTGGGACCAAATAGGGAAAATGAAGAAGATGCAAGACAATGGATTAATCACGAAATACAAGAATGGATGGGTCAAGCGAACATAGTTATAGCAATAAAAGCACATATATTTAGATGGTATGGACACATAATGAGAAGAGAAAAGAGCAATCCATTAAGAGTTATAACGAAATGGTACCACCAGATAAAAGAACCAAAAAGAACCAGAGGCAGACCTGAACTAAGATAAAGACAACAAGTGGAAGAAGACGTAAGGAGTATGAAAATTAAAAATATATATTCATATATATATATATATATATATATATATATATATATATATATATATGTAAAAGATTAAATCTTTTAGCAACAGAAGGCTATCGCTTTGTTGAATTAAATATTATGGCCTAGGAGGACAAATTCGTTAAACTTCCCGTGCTTGATAGATATCAATAGAGTGTTATGACAAAAAAAAGCATCCTTGCTTCATCAAACATTCGAGCTAATACAAATTCAATATCAGAAAGTCCAACGAATGTCTCCTAAAACTGGACCAGTGCAGTGGGTAGCGTACAAAGGTGCCACCTATTTTGGAGGCCATGAACGAAAACTATTTAAGAATATCGTTTTCTGTCCTCTGAGCTATACGAAATGTGTATAAGATTAAATCTTTTAGCAAAAGCTGTTATCGCTTTGTTGAATTAACTGGCCAAATATATGGCCTAGGAGGACAAATTCGCAAATTTTATTTACTATTCCGTGAAGGTCTACTGTAGGATCATTTTGTACACCTCTTTATCTAAAGTGATCACTAGGGTATGGATATAATAATTCGAGGATCACTTTACCCCACTATACATATACAAGCAAAAAATAACACATACAAATATTTTTAGTAGTTTTATTGTAGTGTCAGTATCAAAAACTATTTCAACTGTTTCAACTAGACAGAAAATTCTTACTAACATACATTTTTGTAATTATGCAGTTATCTAAAATTATTGATATTCTGAACAATCTTAATAATAACACTCTTTTTAAATGGTATAATTGGCTAACAGCCACTAATTATTTTTTAACTAAAGTCTTCATTGTTTTCAAATATTTTAAGCTAGGCCCTCTTAATCATATGTTGTTAGGTTTTACAGTCTTAATTATTTCCAAGCAGACGCGAAATTACCATCGACAAAAAAATCACAAGTAAACTCATTAGCGTCATCGGGGTCAATACCAGCACAACCGTCGTAGCTCCATCTTAAGCAAACACAACATTTGATCCATCCTTCACCTCTAGTGTTTAACTTGTTAATTTATAACGAAGCAAAATTTAATATTTTAATTATATATTAAGTTTTAGTTTTAATTGTTAAAAACTAAATTTAAGTTATGAAATGATTCATATATTAAAAACAGCATGCCGCTGGCGAGTAACTTTACATTTATTTGTAATTAATGACCAAACTCACGTTATATATATTATGATGCACTATGTTCTAAAAAATATTATGAAACGAATCTTTTTTCATCATTGTTATGTACACATTGTAACATAAAAAAAAATATAATTTACATCACCAATAAAATGTTAATATTAGAATAGATCAAAAGTGACTGTAACATCAGCTAGAGGAAATAGTTTTCTGTCCTTGAACATTCTAGTCTCTCTCCTATAAGGCATTTTGCTATTCTCAAACACATATTTTCTATTTTATTTTAAAACGCAATATTACCAAAAATTATAGTACATACATACATATATTAACAAATAAAAGAAAATGAAGGATTAAAAGTAATTCCCAAGTATGTCGAAATATCCCAGAGTAGAATAGGTGTGTAGTAATAAAGCTGGTTGAAATGCTTCAGATATTATTTGGAAAATCCTTAACTGTACTAGTAACAGGAGATACTGTACTACTAAATAAAAAACAATAGAAATCCGGAGATATCCCAAGTTTCAAATCAATTCAGGAAATTGCGGAATATGTCAAAAATTTATGGTTTTATTCATAGAGCTTACCACTGTAACGAAATATTTTTGAATGAAAATTGAAAACTTAGTATTTGGGAATTAACAGCAGTTAAACTTGGGGTAGACCTGATTTAACGAAAATTGGGTGAAAGCAAATATACAATTTAACTAAAAAAAAAATGTTTCAAAACAAGAGACTTAACAAATTATACGTACGGTGGGGATGGGACAAACCAACAGACTTAAAAAGATGCACATACAGGGGGAGACAAAAATACTGACTTAATAAACTACACATACAGGGGGATACAAAACTACTAATAATATTGAAAACTTCACTTTTGAGTGAGCTACACAAAATGACACAAAATAGACAATTCTTGTTTTGACTACTAAATGGAACTTGCTCCTAGCCAAAACTAAACAGCACCTCCGTTCACGAGTATTACACTTGTGGTCATTCAGATACAAAAAAAAGAACACAAAAAACAATCTCTACTTCTCGTTCACAAACAAAGGGGGACACAGGTTGGACAATCTCCAACTAACCCGTGGCATAAAAAAACCGTCCAAGATGGGATAATTAGGAAAACAACAGGGGACACAGGAGACGGACTACTTCTCCTTCATAATCACCTACTAACCCGTGGCATAAAGAACGCCGTCAGAGATGGTTAATTAGACACATAGGACAAAACACAACTACACAGCTGGGGCAAAGGGTAAAACACAAATACATAGCTCAAACAAAAGTCACTTAAACAATTAAATTACATTAAATCAAAAAAACAAAACATATGTTAATATACAATACATATGTTGATATACATTAGATATACAATTACTGTTTGTGAGACACTCGGGCACTATTTGAAAAAAGAGGGTTTCATATAAATGGCAGAAAACTAGGGAAAAAATAAAATAGATATGGCTTAGGAGAAAGGAGTCTGTCTTACTCTGTTAAGACTACTACACATGCAGGAACATTCAAAAGCCCTAGGTTGGTCGCCATTTTGTAACGAAATATTTTTGCCTACCACATGGGGTATTATTATAAGGGGTAGAAAAATGGGGACAGAAATTATTAGGGCAGAGATAGAGTAACCAAATTATCGATACTTGTGCAAACGGCACTCAGGGTTTGTTTGTAGAGCTGAGGGCGTGGATAAGTAAATGGCAAGGGGTCCGATTGGGACAACTACAAAAAATGAAACAAAGGGGTACTAACGTGAATCTCCTGGGACAAACAAAACAAAAGGAAACAGGAAATACCTCTAGCAATTTAAAAAAGACGCCGCTTCGAGGTGCCAAATTATAACCATTACAACAGCTAGTTGTAACTATTGAAATAATTATTAAACATAAAAAATATATCTTTTCAAATGAAACTAAAAAAAGGGGTAAGAGAGTTAGTCAAGATAAACAAACAAACTGGTTTACAAAACAATTAAACATTTATTGTGTCTCACCACAAACAGTTACAAAAACACAGATAATACATAAATTACTATATTAGTAGTTACAGAGATTTATACCAAAAATTACAAAGAAAAACTTACATGTGTCCTATTCATTTACAAACTCGGGAGATGCTACAAAAACTTACAAATTAATGTTACTGAGCTATAAACTGTGACAAATAAAAAAATTATTGCAAATAAAAAATTATCTTTGTAAATAATGAAAGCAATTATTATTTAAATATATATATATATATATATATATATATATATATATTTTGACTTTAAAATTTAACACAAAAAGTTACCTTAAATTTCACTAAATTTCTATCTGCATGTCCGGGGTCGGGAACTGGAATCATGCTTAAATAATACTACAGCTTAATTGAGGACAGTTAAATTGTAGATCCAGAGTTAACGTTGGAAAAATGAAATCGATGTTTTCAAGTAAGGATCTGGTAAATACTGTTGCAATTCAAAAATACTACTGTTGGCGGATCTTGTCTAGCTAAAGTTTTATCACCTGACTGTTATATGCTTCTTGAGCTGAAAGTTGATAGATTTTCTGCTCTAGGATTAAGTTTGCCTTTTTGGTTTCTTCTGCCTGTGAGAAGAAAATATAAAGTTTACTTGAAACACTACAAGAGAATAGGCTTAGCTCAAGAGAATAAGAGTTGTGCTTAGAGAGGAGGTCGGCATGTTTGCTTGCCTGCAGTAACTTAAGGTTAGATTAATCCTAAGATGATCTTGAAATGGGCGCCAGGGTGAATTTTGAATATCACTCCAATTTGGGGTGTCTATAGTTATATACTAACTGAACTAAGCGATTATGGGAAACAAATAAAAATCTGAAATGCTTTATACACTACATTATAATCTTAATCTGCTTATGTACCAACCCTATATTTATATACACTAAAATAATTACTAAAATATATTCCCCAAAATATATTTACAAAGAACAGTTACCTAAAACTAGGACCCAAAAATATAAATATATACAAAAAAATTGATCTGCACAGTCCCTTAACAATGAGGTAAAATGGTATGTCGAAACTGTTTGAATAACTCACATGGAGTAAATAGTAATTAAAATATTATAGAAAAATAAAATAATTATACCAGTTAATAAAAGTATGACAAGGCAGTATGAAAAGGCAGTTTAAAAGTATGACAATAGTCAGTTAAGCAATTTGAACAATACTACATCAATTTGATATTATGAAGGTACATACAACTGACCATAAAATTGGATAATATATCCTGACAACTTATAAGTGTTATATAAAATTTTAAAAAATAGATAAATTCAAAGTAAATAGGAAATAAAATTAAGACAAGTAAAAGTATTCAGCAAGTTGAGGGAGGGATTGTGCACAAACCTGTTTTGTAACCCACTTAGGCTGAAGGCCTAAGTATTAAAGATATATATATATATATATATATATATATATATTATAAAAAAATTGAAATTTAAATTATTAATAGCTTTGATAAGAATATAATTGTCCTTAGTAATCCTATTGCTGGAAAGGGAGTTCCCTAATCTGCTGTCTAAGGTCCAGATAGTGGATGGGCTCTAAGATCAGCTACTCTCTATGTTCCTTGTAATAGCTTTTAAGGTCTGGCAGACCAACCAGAAAATTCAAACCAAAATTCTTCCTCAAATCCAAAATTCTTTCCAGTTTAAAAAATTTCTTCCCCAAATCCAAGTTTCTTCCCAAATTAAAAATCTTCTTCACCAAATCAAAAATTAAATAAAAATTCCAGTTCTAGAGGTTGGAGCCGGCAGGCTACAAGAGAACAAAAAAACCTTTTTATTCTGTGTTCTTGTACTTAATATAGTTTTTGTTCTAGTAACAAAAACTAGAATATATTTGTCATGAAGTGACCTTGGCTCAAATATTTAATGTTACTACTCTGGAATATATTATATATGTGTATTACAAAAAATAAAAATGATTGTTGGATATTTTTAATAAGGTGAGAAAGTTTAAATTTACATGTAAGTTGTGGTAACTCAC
Source organism: Diabrotica undecimpunctata (assembly GCF_040954645.1). Taxonomy (NCBI): domain Eukaryota; kingdom Metazoa; phylum Arthropoda; class Insecta; order Coleoptera; family Chrysomelidae; genus Diabrotica; species Diabrotica undecimpunctata. The sequence continues at coordinate 142,034,631 of NC_092803.1, forward strand.
CAGAATCTTTTGGAAGTTTTATTTTTCATAAACAACATAACTTCGACTTCACATAAACTAAATAACTTCTTGTAACTAAAAACTTGTTCCATTCCCCAAAAAAAAATAACCAAAATAACTTAACTCTCTTCCTTCATAAGATTCGCTCGCCGCAATTAAACTCCACAATCTCTCTTCAGGAAGTTCTTTTCCAAAATGGCCAGAAACGTCTTTGTTTTTTTTTCTTTCTTTTCTTTCGAACTGTTGTTGTTTTCTCATTGTTTTGGACACTGCTATTTAAATCCTATTGCAGGTACAGTTAAGATGATCTCTGCTATTATCATTAAAATTCAATTAGGTTTCAATTTCGACTATTTTCAAATGTGCTATTAACTTTCATTTCTGGTTTTTCGTCCGTATCTGTTAAAAGGATTTTTAATTCTTTTATATTTCCTTAAACATAATCTCTCAGAATGCTAAGTAATTGGTACAAATTATTATTATTTTATATTGGTTCTGCAGCAGAATAAAGAATTATATTGCCATTATTCTTCTTTCTACCAAAATTTCTCTAGTTAATTCGGACCGATTAAACTGGAAATTGGAAGCTAAAATTTGATTGTCTAAATCATAGTTTGGACGTTTAGACTAGGCTATGTTTTTCAATCCATAATAGAGTTCTGGAAAAAGGTATCTCGTCTGTATCTGAAAAATTCGGTTGAGGTACACATTGGTTTTCATCCGTATCAATGTTGCCTAAAAAGAAACGTTATTAGAATTATACTAATGTAATATGACGCAGACTTTAAAATGATCCCATGAAGATTTCAGCTTAAAAACTAATAAAAACGGTAAAAAATATTTTAGCATTTTCGCTATGTTTTAATTGCAAATTAGAAAAAATATTAATATTATGCTTATTACCTTCCAAATTGACTGTTTTTTAGTAATCCAAAATGAGTAAATAAGAAGGTAATATTTATTTTTTAAGTAAACACGGTCCGACAAATCGCGTTGTGAATAAGCACATATGTAAATGTACATTCTTTTTGCTAAATCGTAAAAATTGATTGAAACAGTATAAGCAACAGTAACTACTTATTCTGTTACATTTCATAATTTTCGAGATGTTTTAATATCCACATGCCCATCATTTGCTAAATTTAAAGATATTTGACTTATTTGCTTATGCAGACGGAGGGGAATTACATTTCCCATTATCGTTATCATTATCATTATTTAGTACATAAATATCTCAGATTTGATAATTTGATGACTTACGTGCTTACCACAACCAAAGATATGAAGACCACGACTAAGGTAGCCATAATACTAGTGTAATGACGAAACAAGCAAAGCCTCATATTTATGTGTTTGAAATTTATAAATTTAAAAAACGAAAAAAGAACTAGAGGTCCCACCGAGATTTGAACTCGGATCGCTGGATTCAAAGTCCAGAGTGCTAACCATTACACCATGGAACCGATATTAATAAATTAAATTAAGATAAAATCGTTCTTATAACGACTTATCTTAAAATAAACCTGTTCTTAAATTAGAATGCACGATCCCTAAATTATAACTCGAACTTTTCACCTTTTGATATATCATCGCCGTGGCATTTCAGAAGAACGAAATAAATATTTTACAATCACTAATGCATGCAGTTATAAAATTATTGTGTATTATACAGGATGAGAGAAATACTAGTGACAAGAAATATGGCATCTGGCAAATATCTGTACACTTTAACAAAATGTACAAATTGTTTTGTGCAAAGTCATATAATTTCAAAATAAGTTTTCTAAATAAAAAAATTAATTCTTAAATGGGATACCCTATATTCTACTCGTAATTAATAGTTATTTGACAACTTGGTTAAAAGGGCGATTAAAAATCGAGATATAGAAATGTTTAAGATTACTAATTATAAACATTTTGATGCACTAGTTATTTACAAAAGTTGTATTTTTAAATTATTTGGTGTCATAAATCCTCCAGTTTTGGAGTAATTAATATTTCTAACGTCTGTTTTAAAGTCTCTACAAGAGAATAGGTGGTACCCATATAAAGTGCAAGTGATTCATGAACTTAATGAAGATGATTACGATCTCAGACAAGAATTTTCGAAATTCATGATGGATCCAATCATGATTCGCAATTCTTACGAAAATGTGTTTCCTTAGAAAATAGTTTGTTAGTTGGATGTAGGTTCTAGGAAAAAGGGAACCCTCACTGGGCGGTAAAAGGGCATACTTAGTATCCACAGGCAGTCAACGCGTGGGCGGCAATATTTGGTAATAAAATTGTGTATTGACGGTTCATTCAAAGGTGAAGAGTATTGATTTATTTCAACAGCGAATAGTTCCTGCACTTATGGCTCAAAAAATTATCAGCATTGGACACTTGAACAATGGAAAAAATTCATGTTCAGTGGTAAAAGTACGTTCAGGTTAGTAAAAGTTCCAAATTTGTTCGTCGTTCACACACCGCGTCAAGGTATGATCCAAAGGTCACAGTTAAAATCCTCGAACACCCTGAAAGTGCAAAGTCCGTGTCAGACGGTCAAATATTTGATCAAACTAGTTTGACCAAACCCAAAAATTGACAGCATGTGACGTCACATCCATGGGTAGCGGGTAGGAACTCCTTTGAAGTTCCTTGGATTCTATTGGATAGTACTGTCAGGGAAAGTGAATCAACCCCTGCTTCCCGCAGATTCCAGGAGCTTCTTGACCCGGGAAGCTAGCACCTGCTAAGGGTCCCTTGTCCAGGGTCACGGATGAAGTCCAGAACGGCATCCAAGGTGACGAAGAATACCTCCGGTACGGCGAAGATGGTGGAGCTGGCAACCCTTGATTTTAGGGGTAGTATAAGATCACAAACCTAGAAGCTCTGACCCGGAGCGGGCGGCTTCAAACAGCGTCTGTACTCACAATGAGCGGCTGAGTTAAAAAGCTCACCAACCCGCCTTGCCAGCGTGGTGTTTCAAGGCAAATACCTCCCAACAGAATGTCAGATTTTAAAACAAAAGCGGATGTACCCCAGGTGAATATCGAGACTCTCACAGTGATTTATCAACAAAAAACCCCAAAAAAAAGAAAGCCAACCCAATATGGAACGACCCAACGAATTTAAATGAATATCAAGGAAATATCAATAAAATCCTACAAAAAAATGGATGCAGGAATAATGTAAATGCCCTAACCGAAAATATCGTAGAAGCTATTCGAGAGGCTCAAGTAAAATGCTGCCCTAAAAGACGCCAAAACGAAAAAATAACCATTGAAACAAAGCAACTAATGGAAACTAGAAGAAAAATCAAAGGAAAAGAAAGCATTGACGAAAAAGAACTGCCAAAAATTAACAAAGAAGTATCAAAAGCTATAAGGAAAGATTTAAGGAAATTTAAGAATGAAAAAGTCCAGCGAACTCTAGAAGAGAATATAAGTCTGAAAGTCCTGAGAAGACGACTAAACAATGGAAAATGCGAAATACACAAACTAAAGAACAAAGAAGGAGTCCCTACATCAAATAGAGAAAAACTACTACACATAGTTAAAGACTTCTATCAAGAACTATACACAAGCCAAAGAGAAGACCAAAAGAACTTGGAAGCCGCCGCATCACGCAAAGTTATCAACCAGGGTTTAGAGCTCATGCCAGAGATCACACTAAGCGAAATCCAGGAGGCAATGAAAAAGATGAAAAACAACAAAGCGCCAGGAGAAGATGGAATCGTAATAAAAGCTATAAAAATGGGCAGCCATGCCCTTCTCAACAATATAAAAATGTTGTTTAACCTTTGTCTAACAGATTGTTGCATACCAAAAACATGGAACAATGCAGTAACAATTTTACTACACAAGAAAGGAGACAAGGCGCACCTAGAAAACTATAGACCAATCAGCTTATTGAACCACATCTATAAAATGTTCACCCGAATAATTACGACAAGACTAAAGAAAGAAAAAGAAAGACAAGAGAAAAAGTTAGTTTTCTCCCAGCTCCGAGAACAAGCTGGCTTCCGCTCAAAGTTCGGAACAAACGATCACCTACAAACAGTAAATAGAAAACTACACTAAAAAACACTAAATAGAAAAGTCGCTAGAATATAACAGACCACTGGTACTTATCTTCGTAGACTTTCACAAAGCCTTCGACACTGTGGAATTAGACAGCATTATAACTGCTCTGAAAAATAGTAGAATAGATTACCGGCTCACAAAGTTAGTACAAACATTATACCAAAACGCCACAATGCGTGTAAAACTACATGATACCACCAGAGAAATTCATTATCAAGCGAGGTGTGAGACCAGGCGACACTCTCTCACCTAAATTATTTATAACGGTCCTCGAATATGCCTTTTAAATGCTAAAGTAGGAAAATAGAGGAATAAAAATAGATGGAGAAATGCTCAATCATCTGCGTTTTGCCGACGACGTAGTACTTATTACCAAAGATTTGGGTGAAGCATGACAAATGGTACAAGAACTAGAAAACGTATCTTCAACAATAGGTCTAAAAATGAACATCAGTAAGACCAAATTTAGTTCTCAGCGAACACCTAATCATCCAAAATCAAGTGGTAGAATTGACAGAAAAGTACATACATCTTGGTCATGAAATCAGAATAGGCAAGGACATCCAGACCTGCGAATGTCAACGACGAATAACACTTGCTTGGGCGGCGTATGATTCACTAAGAGACATATTTAAGAGCAACATTCCGGTAGCTATGAAACGGAAGACATTTGACCAATGCGTTCTTCCTATTATGGCATACGGAGCAGAAACTCTCACGCTCACAGAAATAACAGCACTAAAAATACGAGTGGCATAAAGGCGCATGGAAAGATCAATTCTCGGTGTGACAAAAAAAGACAAAATAAGGAATCAAGACTTAAGGAAAAGAACAGGTATCAGTGACGTCGTCAAACGTATAGCCAAGCTAAAATGGAATTGGGTAGGTCACATAGCGAGACTAAAAGACATAAGATGGACCAGAAAACTAATTGACTGGCGCCCACGAGAAGACAAACGCAGCAGAGGACGACCACCAACACGCTGGATGAACGATATTAGACGAATATCCAAGAAATGGCAACAAGAAGCACAGAGCCGTGAAGAGTGGTGAAAAATGGGAGAAACCTATGTACAGCAGTGGACAGAAGAGGTTACATGATGATGATGATGATGATGACATCACATCCTGAGATCGAATCCTCTAAAAATAGAGGATCTTCTATTTTTTAAGGTCAGTTTGATCAAACTTTAATTTTGATTAGTCGCCAAATATCATAAAGACAAATGACAATCAACAGTTAGACATTGAACATAAATTCGTGAAATTTGAAATTCATTTTTCTTTTGTTGATAGTGTGTGGTTTGGGTTTATTTTTCTATTTTGTTATTTGCTGGGTAAATAAAAATAGTTTAAAATGTCTTGGAACCAGGAGCAAGTTTCGGCTTTAATAAATTTATATAGAGATTAGCAATTTGAATATTGTGAAACATCCTCACTATTATAAAAAATGTGCTCGTCAGCAATGCTTGACGGAAATTTCTTTGAAACTAAATGATATACGGCCAAATACTGCAGGTAAGCTGATATTTATTAGTGATAATGTATTTCTTAATGATTAAATTTTGTAGTTAAGGATATCAAGCAAAAAGTTAATTTTTTGAGAACCCAGTTCAACAAGGAATTAACAAAGCTCTCAAAACACCAAGTGGTTCAGGCCGTGATTTGGTAAAAATCTCATTGTGGTGTTTTGAGGATCTTTTGTTTTTTCAGGATCAATTTACGGCCGAGGAAAGCGATTGCAATATAAGTTAAGAAACAAGTGGCAATGAAACTGTGTTAATAAATGCAAATATAAGTAAAGATGTAGGTTATAATCACCTATATAATAAATAACTTACTCGACAGGAAGTTTTCATCATTATGGGCGATTTTAATGCCAAGATTGGAGATGGAGATAAGACACAGTACATTGAAGCACATGGACTTGGAGTTAGAAACGAGAGAGGAGACCTCGTAGAAAAATTCGCAAAAGACTCAGAACTAGTTGTCACCAACACATTCTTCCAATTACCACCTCGCAAGCTGTACACGTGGAAATCCTCTCAAGACAGACCCAGGAGAATTATTAGGAATCAAATAGACATTTTAGCAAATAAAAGATTCCGAAACAGCTTTACATCTGTGAAGACTTATCCTGGAGCAGACTTGGAGACAGACCACGTTCCACTGGTGGGAGTATTTCGAGTCAAACTTAAAACAGTGCAGAAAGAAAAGCACAATCATACAACTTACGTATGCTGAAAGACCTTGATACGAGGATGAGAGTCCAAGCCACGTTAAACGAGTAAGTGACTGCAATTAGAGACGAATCGAACGAAAAACAAACGATCAAACATATTACAGAAATATTGCAAAATGTAAAGGATAAACACTTAAAGACAGATAGATTAATGAAGAAAAAATCATGGATGACAGCTGAGATTCTGAAACTAATGACCGGGAGAAGAGAAACCAAAAATGACCCAGACACATATAAAACCATAAATATATAAATAAGAACTAAAAACAAAAGAGCAAAATATAACTGATTCTGACTGAAACATCATCTTGAACAAACAAAGTAAAATAAGAACGTGGAAAGAATACCTGGAAAAAATATTTGAAGACCAAAGAGATAACACCTTTGAGCTAGAAGTATTACAGCAGGAAGTTTATTCGCAAAAACACAGTTAAAGGATGGCAAAGCGGCAGGCTCTGATAATATACAAGCAGAACTACTTAAACTAATGGACAACGAATCAATAGTAATAATCACAAAGATATTCAATAACATATACAACTCGGGAGAAATACCAACAGAATGGCTGAAATCTAAGTTTATTAGACTCCCAAAAAAACCAGGAGACAAAAATGCGAAGATTACCGTACTATAAGCCTCATGAGTCATCTCCCAAAATTGTTCCTAAAGATAATTCATAAAAGAATCTACAAGCTGTGAGAAAATTGAAATTTTTTCTAAAAAGATGAATAACTTATAATGAGTTGGTATGGTACCTTCCATAAATTTTTCTATAATTTTATGCAGAATCTAAAAATGCAATAATATACAGGGTGTTCCCTTTAAAATAACAAAGTTGAAGCTCACTTCCGGTATAACGGGAAGTGGCATCTCTGTCAAAATATTTTTTATTTAAGTTTGTCGTAGCTTTTAATCTCTACAACTCAATTTTTCTAAATATCATGTAAGTATTTTTCGATATAAGATATTGTAAACTCGTCGTGAAATACATTATATATCATGTATATTGTTTGTCATAAGTTTTAGTACGAAGCACTTTAAGTACTTAATTCTTATTGTAGTTCTCTTTAAAATACAAATTATTATCTGAGAGGAAATCTTGTAATTCCCGTTTTGAGGATAAACTGTTCCTAATTTTATTTTAGAAGTCTTGAGTGATACCTGTTATTGTCCATAATTATCATATAGTAGGGTATTATTAGGAATAAGAAGTAATGTGTTCTTAAACCACACTTCGAATATATTAGATTGCATCTTCTGATGATAATCTATCCTACATTTTTTATTTTTTTTCCGCACAGTTTGCACAGTTTTAACCCATTTGGCACCCAACCATTTGAAGATCATCAACTTTGTACGATAATCATTCGAGAACCTTTATTTGGTGGTATGCCTTTCAGTTAGAATCTAACTGAACCATCAGTCCAACCCTTACCAGTGGTATCATGCTTGTGAGACCATAAATAATAAGTAATAAATTGTTTGCTTTTGGTCTCGATATTTTTGAATTTTTTCCAAATAATGTAAACGCCAATGTACTATTCCCTTACTTTCTATAATAGCCACTCGTTTATCAACGATTTCGTACTTAAATCCAAGTTTTTTTAGCCGTCTGCGTAAAGTGGTTTTATGGCAGGTTCTTCCCATCGCAACAAGACTCTATTTGTCCGGGTTTTATAATATCTATGAAGTGTCCATGATTGTAAGATTTAATATTTTTTCGTATGTGTTCGAATATTCTTTTGCATATTCCATTGCACGGTTATAAGTTGTTTCCACTTTAAGTCGTATGTACTCTTTCTCTAATGTGCCAGCTTTATATGAGACATTACTTAGGCCCTTAGACATTCCCTCAGTTCCGTTTACCAGTGCTTCTCGGAACCTATTTAAATGTCCGTTTATTCTTTCTTCTGTAGAATTAATCGAGGATATTGTTTGTAACATCAGCTTGGCTGATGTTTTGAATTTTTTATTAGATCCTTCTGATTTTCGTCCAAGGAATCTATGTCCCTGTATACTTCATCATTTACCCCAAATACTGATGTGAGGACAGTTTTCCACTCTTTAGTGTTTTATCTGTTCTGAATAATATAATATTTGAGTATTCTTTATTACTCTTTGCAAGGTATTTTCTAATTGTTGAGGGGTGAGTTGTTTATGTTCTAGGTACCTCTCTTTTTTTGCATTTTTCTGCAAATCTAATGCAGTGAGATAGTACTCGTTACATTCTCTTCAAATTTGAAAATCTTTCGCAGATGTCACTAACCTTGATGAATGTGTTAGCTATTATTTCTATTCTATTTTTCTCTTCGTCGGTATCCAATCTCTCTGGTAGTGGAAACCTAATATTTGTTTGTTTTAGCCAGACTGCTAGGTTTTAAAAAACAAACAACAAAAAAATTTTAAAATTATAACAACTACTTCAAAACAACGAAATATAACAGTTAATGAAGTAATGCAAGCAACGTCGTTGCAAAAATGACAACTAAATAAAAATAATTCAGTTGCTTTATTAAAGATAAACACTTACTGGTATTTTAACAGTCACATTACGCATTGTAAATTAATCATTTTAGAACTTAAAGTAAACACTTGCAGATTAGTAGAGTTAAAACTATTAGGCGATAAATAATCAAGAGAAATTAAACTTTTTTCTACTTATAATTAAGGATAAAATGCAAGTTCATTAACGTAAGCGAAATAATATTTTTTTGCACATTATATTATTATTTGAAGCATTATTTGGTTAAAACATCTTATTTTTGGCGGTAAAAAAATATTTTAATTTATCTTAACTAAAGGTGGTATTTGTTTGAATTTACAGACTTACGATAGATAGATGGAGCCAACTTAATTTTCCATATTTTTTTTATACAAGAACTACTCGATACACAATCTCATTAAAATCCGCAAGAGGGGGTTTAAATTAAAACAAGTCGTTTTTAGAGTATTTATTTTAAATTATATCCTATACAATATAGTATCTTCTTACGTATACAAATCTTTAACATAACTAATAATCGTATATAAGCACAGCTGCGTCTCAGTCTAAATATGTTCCCTTCTTAATTACTGAATTAAAATATGTATCATAAAAATAATAAAAAGTACTATGAAAAGCATCATCATATATCCTATAAACAATTTGTTTTTAAAAACATTTTTTTATAGATTTCCTCTTTTGGCTTGTTCCAATTCTATTGCTTCGAAAAGAGATTTGAAATTTCCTGCACCAAATCCCTAAAAATATTAAGATTTTAATAAAAAGTTGCTTTTTGAAGCAATAAACCCTTTTTTAAAATAGAATATAAAAATAGAAACTACTGCAAATACTGGTCTTTCTGATACAAACAAGAGATAGACCAGACAGGACCCTAATACTGGTTATTGTAATTTTAGCATTTTATTTACTGTGTGCCGTAGGCCTGAAGATGCATAGTAAATTGTAGTATGCAAAATCGGTGGTCGGTGGTAGAATAACTTCATTGTGAGTAATAGGGGAATTGCTCGAGAAATATGCACTTAAAAACCCTAAAATATGCATGAAAATATCACCAAAAACTGAAATATGCACTAAAATATGCTTTTTATGCTTTTATTATTATTGCATTAAATATGCATTAAATGCATATAAATAAAAAACGCAGTAACACTTGTATTGAAGGTATTTAATTTATTTTATGTTAAAGTCAAAAAAAAAATTATTGAAATTTGTATTATCTACATTATTATATTCATTTAGTCTTTGATTCATCATCATTGCTCTGTTTAATTGAACTCTGTTTTACTATTAATCCACTTTTTCAGAAGAATTGATTTACTTGCACTTTGTTTTGACATTTTCAAATACTTTTGATAAATACTTAAACACAACTTTACTGAAATAACTGTAACTACTGACAGAACGACAATTACATTTTGTCTTTTGCTAATACAAATTCTGGTAATTTGTTATTTGTTAAGCTTTCGGAAAAAACCATATTGATTTATAATTTATGATTTTATTTATTGCCGGCGTTTAATAATCGCGTTCTACTGTTCATATTGTCATATTATGCTAATACCAATAAGAGGTATTTGTGGTATACCTGAAAATATGCACTTTTAATAAATGCATATGCACATACAATTTATACAAAATATCCAAATATGCACTTAAATATGCATTTTGCATATTTCCCGAGCTCTAATTATTCAAATTCAAATTTAGGGCATTCCAAACTTACGTTATGGTTTCTTCTCTGAATAATTTCCAAAAAAACGGTTGGTCTGTCTTCAAGACATTTCGTGAATATCTGTAACAAATATCCATTCTCATCGAAGTCAATCAGAATTTTAAGTTTTTGTAGTATATCGAGGTCTTCAGCAATTTTAACACTACTAGCCTTAAGTTGTTCTTTCAAAATGGTGTAATAAGAGTCGGGGATTTCCATAAACTCAACACCGCGAGCTTTCAAATTCTTAACCTAAAAGAGTATAGAGCCAAATTAAATATTGTAATGATAATAGAAACAAAACTTAACTGATGAAAATAACTGAATTTATAACAGAATTTATATATAGTAAAAAAGAAATTTTGACTTTTTTATACAACGACCTAAAAGATCTATTTTTATACTTTACATTTATGTTCTATAAACAGATCTAGGCTTTTAAAACACTATTATGTGTTTTGTAGGTATATTTACGTACTTGATCAGCCTCTAAAAATATTTGTTATATGTAACTAGTTATAGTAGTTCTAAGGCAAGAGACTTAGAAGAGGCAACTGCATATGACAGAAAAAGATGGAAATTGGGGGCGGAGAATCGGCGACAGCCGTAATAAATCCGTTATTATATATATATATATATATATATATATATATATATATATATATATATATATATATATATATATATATATATATATATATATATATATATATATATATATATATATATATATATATATATATATATATATATATATATATATATATATATATATATATATATATATATTTAGGGATTCTACAGTATTCACTGCCTTCCCTCGCTCAACCGTTTCCATCTCTCTCTGTTGTTCCATTCTCCATCGTTCAGTCCTCTCTTACTCATGGCGTCGTCTACTTCGTTCCTCCAGGATTTTCGGGGTCGTCCTCTTTTCCTCCTTCCTATGGGGCTCCATTCGGTTATTTTCTTTATCCATTTGCTGTCGCTAGTTCTTCTTACATGTCCATACCACTTTAGTCTTTTTTGTTCTATATATGTTAGTATGTCTGTTTCTATTGATGTTCTATATATATATATATATATATATATATATATATATATATATATATATATATATATATATATATATATATATAACTAGTTATAGTATCGGCTAACAAATTCCCCGCGGTTACGGATAATAGGTTCGGCCGTTTCCTCTGCATTTTCGCGGAATCTCCATGTTGCTCCCATTTTCCTATTTTACGTGTTCAATACCTTACAAAAATATATCCAAAGACAACAAACATGATCCCTATAATTAACTCTTGTGTGCAAGGGTGGGGCAACTTGGAAATTTACATAAAAATCGCCATTTTTTTATAGTAGATTTGAATTTCTGACCCAAAAGTAAGTAACATTTATTTGTAATTTGTTTACAAAGCTCAGAAGGCCTTGAAGTTATAGGGCCAAAATACAATTAATAGATACAATTAATATAATACTTAAGTATTACAAAGATTCTTGTCCAATTATGCTCCTTGCATACTACATTGACTTACTATTCTCCTCCATTCATCTATGTTGGTTGCTCGTTTTTTCAAACCATCAATTCCCTCCTTACTGAGATCTTCCTATGCGCTATCAAGCCATCTTTGTGTAGGCCATCCTTTGGCATCATCTTCCTTTCCATTCTCATCACATGCCCCATCTAAGATTTTTATTATATTTACTGTCAGTTGTATGACAACATTTACTTAAATATAATGTTTCTAGAGATAATAAATAAAGTACCATATTGGGTTGTAAGTTTTAAAAATAAAGAACATACTTCTATAATCCCAGCAGAAGATACAAGTGTAGCCTCATATCTTTTCGAAAATCATAAATGTACTGGAGTGTTAAATTTGGAACAAACTGAAAATACTGAAACCACATCTTTCGCTTCTAAAGAGTCATCCACGTATATACAAAACAGTCGATCAGAATCTGACTCTTGTATTAAGCAAAATGAACATTATTCTGTGGATACCTTAGTTAGTACTGAAGTGTTTAGTAATGCCATTTTTTCTTCATTGGCCATAGTAAAAGTGTCATACAGTATCAAAATTAAAAGAATCAATTGCATATAAAAACATGCTTCTTCTTCTTAAAGTTCCATCTCCTATCGGAGGTTGGATATCATAACGGCTATGGTCACTTTGTTAGCTGCTGCTCTGAAAAGTTGTAGTGAACTACAGTTAAACCATTCTCTAAGGTTTTTCAGCCAGGAGATGCGTCTTCTTCCTATGCTTCTTCTTCCTTGGATCCTTCCTTGCATAATAATTCTCAGCAGCTCATATTTTTCTCCTCTGGTTATGTGACCCAAATATTCTAGTTTTCTTCTTTTTATGCTGTTCATAATTTCTAACTCCTTATTTAGACGTCGTAGTACCTCAGCATTGGTAATTCTTTGAACCCACTGAATTTTTAATATTCTTCTGTAACACCACATTTCGAACGCGCTTCTATTTTCCTTATGTGTTGTTTCTTCAATGTCCAAGCTTCCATTCCGTATAGTAAGATAGAAAATATGTAACATCTTAGAGCCCTCAATCTGAGATGCAACTGAAGGTCTCTGTTGGTAAGCATTGTCTTCATTTTCACAAATGCTTGCCTTGCAGTTTCAATTCGGACTTTGATTTCTCTGCTTTGGTCATTTTTGTCATCAACCCAGGTTCCCAGATATTTATATGTCTCTACTTTTTCTATTTGGGTTTGCTCTATCATTAATCTTTCATTTCCATGTTGCGTTTTTGAGACAATCATGAATTTAGTTTTTCTCTTATTTATTTTTAGTCCGTATCTAATGCAATAATCGTTAATTCTATTTACCAATTCTTGTAGCGATTCCAGGGTGTCTGCCATTATAACGGTGTCATCAGCGAATCTTATGTTATTTACTATTCTTCCGTTTACAGAGATTCCATCACCCAGATCCGCTATCGCTTCCTGGAATATGGCTTCACTGTACACGTTAAACAGTAATGGTGACAGAACGCAGCCCTGTCTTACTCCTCTCTTTATATCTATATTTTCGGACTTTTGTTCTTCTATCTTTATATTGGCCTTTTGATTCCAATACAGATTGATAATGATTCGTAAGTCTCGTCTGTCTATATCTTTGTTTCTCAGTATTTCTATTAGTTTTTCATGTCGGACCCTGTCGAATGCCTTCTCGAAGTCGATGAAACAGGAATAAATATCTAGGTTCATATCTAAGCATCTTTGAGAGAGGACATTAATAGCAAACAATGCCTGTCTTGTTCCCAGTCCCTTGCGGAACCCAAACTGAGTATCATCCATATCATCTTCTAGTTTTCTATATAATCTTCCATGAATCACCTTTAGAAATATTTTGAGGGTATGGCTTATTAGTGATATTGTCCTATAGTCTGAACAATCTTTGGCATATACTGTTTTTGGTATTGCTACAAAGGTGGACACCAACCATTCCTGTGGGATTTTTCCAGTTTTATATACTTCATTAAATAGGTCCAGAAGTACAGGTAGAGTTTCATCGTCTAGACATTTCAGTAGTTCCGCAGGTATTTCGTCTGGACCTACAGTTTTTTAAAAACATGCTAAGTGGGTTTAATTACGAATAGGACCAATTTATTCAAAATCAACAAGATGACGACTTAGCTTAGCTTTATCTTTGCCTCCTTGGGTAGGCTGCCCTAATGAACACATTTTAAAAGAAAATTACCTTAGTTTATCTTCCGATCTCAGACATTTTCTAAGTAACCCGGTGTTAATTTTCAATTTAATTACAATGCTTGTTATCCTATAGCATTGGCAGTTATGAACCAATATTGCAAATATACGTTATAATCTTGCACCTAAAGTGATATCAGAAGAAAATTTTTGAAGAAATTATTTTTACCGTTTGAATCTTTTATGTTAAGCCAATGATAAGGAGTTCGACAAATTAAATGAGGAAGAAACTTTAGTAATCCAATAGTTCATACGGATCAGAATATGACATCTCTTTTAGACGATATGGATGTTTGGAAGAAAGATTTTGATGTTAGTTTAGACTGAATGTTTTGCTGATCCACAGTTAAAATAATTCTCTATGCTTTTATAAAACGACTTATCCTTGGTTCGTTATACAGTTTCTCTAGCTCCCTGTTTCTTCGTTGCACCCAACCTTCTACCATGTTTTTGCCTCCATATATATAGCTCTGAACATTTTCCTTTCCCATCTTTCTAATTCCACCACATTTGCTTTTTTTACTGTCCATACTTCACTACCATACGTCACTGTGGGCTTTATTACTGTTTTGTATATTCTTAACTCTTTATTTTTCTTGGCACATATTTGGATTTCCTCAGTGGTCTAAGGTTTCCTATCTCTTTATTTCCCTTTGCCAATCTGGCATTTAGTTTCCATTCTTCCTAAACTTTTTCTTCTATAATAACCCCCAGATAAGTAAAATGGACGACTCTCTCGAAATTATTTTCATTTGATTTATTAGACATAAAAGTAAACGCTATGTATTCCTGAGTATCATGACAGTACTTTGACTTTTCCTGGTTTAATATTTTTATAACATTTTGTAATTCTTTTTTGTTCTTTAATTATTGTTTCCAAAACCAAATTAAAATGCACCAAGAATAACGGATCTCCTTGTGTAAGGGCATAATTATATGACTTCATACTACATGATTTCGTATGCTATTCAGTCATTTTTACTAATCTGACCAGTTTTGCGGGTATGCCCAAGGAGCTTAGTGCTTCATACATTTATTTCCTTCTTATCCTATCATACGCTTGTTTAAAATCTATGAACAGTGCATGAACGATTACCTTATTATATATTTACAGCATATTCATAGCAAGTAGCTTGAATTTCTTTTAAAAATCTGATCTGTCACTGATCTGTTAACTCTAAAACCGGTCAGATACCTAATTAATCATCAGCCAATCTATTGAATCTCTTTTAATATTTTGGGTAATATCTTGTATCAATATTAACCAATACAGTAACATCTCTGTAATTTTCACATTCCAATCTATCCTATTTCTATGTTGGGCACAGTAAAACTTTGGCCCAATCTTTGATCATATTTTCTTTTTCCCATATCCTCTTGATAACACTCTAGATCCTTTTTTGCATCTCCTCTTCTTCATTTTTTACCATTTCCGCAGCTATTTAGTTTTCTCCTGGTCTTTTGTTATTTTTGAGCTCATTGATTATATTTTTAATCTCCTATACTAGGCAGTTCTATTATTATGCCACCATCCTGTATTCGGAAATTTTCATTCTCATTTGCATTTTGCTCATTTAAAAGCCTCTTCCATATAACCACCACTGATTGTTTTTTATTTGCGAGTGTTCTATCTTCTTTTTTGTATGTATGAGTTGTACTTCTGGTATCCCTTTTCAGTTATTCGTGATATTTTCTCCAATTCGTGATAGATAGTGGCGCTATAACCGAAAAAATACGATTTATCCTGATACCCCAGTAAAATTATCAAAACAATTACAGAAATACATTGCTAAAAATTTAAAATCTGAGAAATGTCAGCAAACAGGACCCCCACACCATGTTAATATTAAACACGTGCTTTTTGGTTTTTCATTTAGCAGTGTATTTCTCGACATATTAGAGCTTTACATTATTTTCCAATTATACTAATCAACATCCATCAACAGTTCGAAAACATGTCTCTAAATTATTTTTGCATAAGTAATCCAAATCTGCCATATTAAATAATGTTCATATTTAAGTTTAAGTTTTTTTATCCGATGTAAATTTCGCAAAATATTCGACCATCCCGCTTCTTTTGGCTTACCCGATATAACGTATATGGTTCTCAATATATTTTGCTGTGACATGTCGTTTCCATAAGATATATATTGTGTGTCAAAAAGGTCAGCAAGGACACATAAAAGACAAGAAAGTAAGTTCGAGAACTTTTTCAAGATGAAAGAGATGAAATATAGGAGATGCAATAATTAAATCATTTAGAGAGACAGATCACGATGGATGAAATCAAATATGCTATCAAAAACTCTAAAGATGATAAGGCAGCTGAATTAAAGTGAAAAAGGAAATCTTCAAAGTATGCAGATTTGTTCAACAAGGTGTACGATACAGGAATAATACCACAAGAGTGGCTGAAATTAGCGTTTATAACTCCCAAAGCGTTTAATATCCCTAAAAATCAAGAAGCAAAAGAGTGCTCCAACTATTAAACACGGAGCCATATGAGTCATAATTTAAAGGTACTGCTTAAAGTAATACATAAGAGAATTTATGAAAAGTTAGAGAAGGATATTAGTGAGACGCAGTTTGGAAGTTAGACACAGATGCGTTTTATCGTGACTTTTATTTAACTTATCTTATGAAGAATTTTTTCAAAACACGCTTCCTAATATCACAGCGTTAGTTATAGAATAGTGCTGAAATGGAGATTACTATAAACGTTAAAAAAACGAAATACATCTATGCTAATTACAATATGGCCATAAAATATACACCACATATTCACAATTAATGGTAACGTGATAATATAATAAGTAGAAAAATATTAGTATCTGGGAACTTTTATCTCTGCTTAGACTGCAGGGTATTAAAAATATCACGGACTATTAGAAATACAAATAAAGAAGTACTGGAGAGAATTGGTAAAGAAATAGAACTAATCACTAATATACAAATAAGAAAACTTGAATACCATAGGCACGTGATAAGGGGACTAAAATATGAAAAGTTAAGATTTATAATACAGAAAAAGATCAGGGAAGAAGATTTCTTTTGAGCAGAAAGTTTAAAAATAAAAATAGTCATTATGATTGCCAACCTCCGTAGGGAGACGGCACTCTAAGGAGAAGAAACAATTTTCTGATTGAAAATCAAATCATTAAAACAAAACAAAAAATATGTATTTATTTTGACAATTCATTGTGGTTTATTTCTATGTATAAAATATTCAGTTACATATTGTTTAACGTATTTGAATATTTAACTGGTTTTTTAAGTACTAGGATTGTTTAATGTAAATATGTTTAATCAAAGTGGCTTTGTATCTATTACAACGGAATATATTTAACTTTATTTTTAATTACTAGTTGAATATATTCGTATTTTAAAACTATTTGCTATTGTTTCTTCTCTAAGCATTGCCGCCAATGTAAAAAGTGACACGACCCACAATCAGTTAAAAAATAATGTGCGTTTAATCGTTTTACTTACACTGGCTATTATATCTTGTGTGTTAAGAGCAATATGTTGTACTCCAGCTCCACCGTAATATTCAACATATTCTTGAATTTGACTCTTCTTCTTTCCAGGAGCAGGCTCGTTTATTGGCATCTAAAAATGGACAATATACAAAAAAGAATATAAGAATAAAAGAACAAAATGTTTGATCTAAATTATTGTAACAAAATAATTGGTATTAATTTGTGAATTTATCTAACCAAGTAATTCTTGTCTTTCAATTATCATGTGTTTATATGCGTTTTAATGCTAATCACGTTCTGATGTTGTATCACATGTTTTAATGCTGAGTATTAGCAAATACCGTCATTTATAATAATATTTGATTTAGAAAAAGCATTCGATTGTATGGAACACTAGATCAAAGCAAATGTATTACAAAATAGTCGAATTGAATATAGATATAAACGCACCCAAACTAGAATAAAATTATAGGCATGATCGAAACTAATTCAATTAAGACTAAAAAACTTTCTTGTCAGATCCGTTTTGAATAAATAGAACAGACTGTGAAATTTCTTTTTGAGTCTTTTTAATGTTATTTGGGCCAAACCAATCAATTAATTCAAGACCCAATTTCTGTGAGCAATCTATTTATTGCGGAATTTCGATCAATTTATGATTAATTTCTGATATTAAAATTAAATTAAAATAATTCTGTTATTATACAGGGTGTTTCAAAAAGGTATGTCATAAATTAAATCACGCATTCGGGGACAAAATTATTATCTCCTAAACTATTTGACATTTTGTTATAAAAATGGATACGTTACTTTCCTATTCTGAAAGCATTTTTCATACAAAAAAAAACAACAAAATCTAAGGACAGAAAAAAATTTTAAGGGGGGTGTGATTAATTATTTTTAAAAATTTTTGCCTTATCACTTTTTCAAAAAACAGATTTTATTTAGTTACGGCCCTTTATTTAGCGCACAATGGCTCAGGGACACTACTCCCACTCTGAAGCCTTGGGAAGGTGCAAGCCTCCAGGCTAAGGACGAGAGTGAAGTCGAGAGGCCGTGTTCTTGCACTGTCTACATCCCAGACGAGGACGGAAAGAGGTGGGAGGCGGAAAGTGTGCTGACTCGATTAAGGGTCAGCAACCGAAAGCTCAACACCCTTATATGGACCGTTTTGGGCAAAACACCTGCAGAAAAAGGGCAGGTATGGGTCCTCTCAATGGACAAAGAGTCCTTTGAGGAACTCAACAAACTTCAAATGTGTCCTTACTTTGGCATCGGAAGAATTAAATTCCGTGTCAAGGATGATGGGTACATTAAGAAGGTTGCAGAGGCCGGACCATCGGGGTTGCAAGGCGTAACTGCCGCAACCTCGGCAGTCAAGGCTAAGCAAAAAAGAAAAGAAGTAAAACCTTCAGAGGGGCAAAGCTCTAAAGCAGCGCCAAAGAAGGTTAACACTTCGACCAAACACAAGGCTCGCCCTAAGGATGATAAGTCGAGGGAAGGAGCTAAAGAAGGAATAATCCCGAAAGAAGTCCGTACCGACTTGCAGGGGAGTGCTACAAACCCGCCCAGAAGGCTAGAAGCCACTGAGCGGGTGGCCGCTCCCATGGAAGGGGTAGAGGACACGGGAAAACCCGAAAGTTAGCCTTCAGTTTAGAGGAAGGCAGAGTAAAGGTCCTGCAGGTCAACCTTCATCATGCTAAAGCTGCGTCGGCGGTTTTGTGCAGAAGGTTTGACATGGAAGGCCTGGACTTGGCCCTACTGCAGGAACCATGACTCCACGGAGGGAAGATTGCAGGCTTAAAGCCGCAACAAGGTAAGTTACTATACGATGCGAAAGGAGAGACACCTCGAGCATGCATTGTATATGGTAACGAAGTAAACTGTACACTGATTCCGGATCTTTGCTCCAGAGACTTTGTTACAGGTATTTTAACCGCTTCCACCGAGGAAGGTAGTAAAAGATGGTTGGTCTGTTCTGCCTACTTCGCTGGAGAGAAGGTCTTCCGCCCAGGCATAGTAGAGGACGTTATAACCTACAACCGAAGGGAGAACCTTCATCTAATACTGGGATGTGATGCCAATGCCCACCATCTGGCATGGGGGAGTACGAACATCAACAGTCGAGGTGAGTCTTTACTACAGTTCATCTTAAGCATGGGTTTAGAAATAGCCAATATAGGAAATAAACCTACCTTCGTTACGGCCACGCGCAAAGAAGTCTTAGATGTAACACTTTGCAGTGAAAAAACGTACGATACTATAAAGAATTGGCATGTGTCAGAGGAACCTTCATGTTCCGACCATAGGCACATTCGATTTGATTTAATTACTTCGACTCGAATGGTGGCAAGGTTTAGGAACCCGAGAGAGACGGATTGGGAGGGCTACAGAGGCTCACTCGAGAAGTCTCTTGAGGGAGGAATCGGCACCATAAAAGATACGAAAGATCTCGAACTGACAATCGAAACGGTGAGGGGAGCTGTTCTGGCCGCTTACCAGGAGAATTGTCCAGAGAGAGAAAAGAAAGGAAAGAAAAACACACCCTGGTGGAATGAACACTTACAAAAGCTTAGGGCAGATGTAAGAAGGCTATTCAATAAAGCCAAATTCAACCAGGACTGGGCCATTTATAGAGAAAAACTGACGCAATATAATAAGGAGATCCGAAAAGCCAAAAGAGACTCGTGGCGAAAGTTCTGCGAGGAAGTCGAACAGGCTCCCGCATGTTCCAGAATCCACAAGGTCCTGGCTAAGGATGGTATTGCGAATCAGGTCGGCCTCTTGAAGAAAGAGGACGAAACGTATGTAGAAACCCTGGAGGAAAGCTTAATAATGCTCACCAAGGTACATTTTCCCAGCTCATCCATTGACAATATTCCTTCGGTAGAGGTAGCTCATCCCAGAAGGCCTACTAAGGCGGACTGGAAATTAGCTACCGACATCACGAGACCGGAAAAAGTCAGGTGGGCCATCAATAAATTCCAGCCATACAAATCACCTGGAATGGACGGGATTTACCCAGCCTTGCTACAGAAGGGACAGGATGTGATCATCCCGCATCTAACAAAGATATTCAAAGCTAGTTTGGCATGGAGATATATTCCAACCGCATGGCGAAGGGTGAAAGTCACATATATCCCCAAGGTTGGTAGGGTAATGGACCAGAACCCCAAGTCATACAGACCAATAAGTCTATCCTCTTTCCTAGCAAAAACGCTGGAAAGATTGATAGACAGGTATATTAGGGACGACGTGCTGATGGAGAATCCACTTAGCGATCGCCAATATGCATACCAGCCAGGAAAGTCAACTGACTTGGCGCTGGATGATCTTAACAGACTGCTCTCAAAGTCGCTAGATGACAAGGAGATAGCGGTGGCGACGTTTCTGGACGTGGAGGGAGCGTTTAATAACGTCTCCTTCGAGTCTGTAACGGACGCGCTTAAAAGAAGAGGAGTTCCTGCCTTCATATGCGAGTGGACAAAGGCGACCTCAACAAACAGGATCATTGTGTCCTCGTTAGGTGAAGCCACTATTGAAGCGAAGGCAGGAAGCGGCTGCCCACAAGGAGGAGTTTTATCCCCATTACTGTGAGCTACGCTTATGGACGACCTACTTAATACACTGTCCAGGGAGGGTTTTCACTGTCTGGGTTATGCGGACGATTTGATAATTGTAGTCCGAGGACGCTTTACCAAAATAATTTCGGAGAGACTTCAAGTCGCTCTGAGGATGGTGGACAGCTGGTGTGAGGAAGAAGGCCTGAAGGTTAACCCTAAAAAAACATCTGTTGTTCCCTTCACCAGAAAAAGAGCACTGCAAGGCTTACAGCCACTAGTGCTCAAGGGAGTAGAAATCCCATTCACAAGTCAGGCCAAGTACTTAGGTGTAATATTCGACCAGAGGCTGACATGGAATGCACACATTCAGAAAGTCACACAGAAGGCCACTATGGCCCTGAATACATGTAGACGAATGTGTGGTAAGAATTGGGGGTTAA
The DNA here is from genome assembly GCF_040954645.1 of Diabrotica undecimpunctata. NCBI lineage: Eukaryota > Metazoa > Arthropoda > Insecta > Coleoptera > Chrysomelidae > Diabrotica > Diabrotica undecimpunctata. Next base: position 142,056,371 of record NC_092803.1, read on the forward strand.
ATCCTAAAATGAACCTCTGGTTGTACACAAGGGTTATAAGGCCCATGATAACTTATGGTTCAGTGGCGTGGTGGAACAAAACGCAACAGTCCGGGGCGATTCGATTGCTCAGTAGCACACAAAGGCTTGCATGCTTGAGTGTTACAGGAGCCATGAGAACAGCCCCAACGGACGCGCTAGAAGTTCTGCTGAACCTACCACCTCTGCATATATACATACAGAGTGAAGCCAGATCAACAGTACATCGGTTGATCCAAGGCCAAGCTCCAATAAGTATCATACAGGGAGCTGATAACTTAAGGCTATACCAGGACATAAAGGCAGACCCCGTTCTAGGAATGCCTGTAGACCGAATGGTTACGAGGTATAGTTTTAACAAAAATTTTCAAATTACAATACCAAAAAGAGAGGACTGGGAAACTGGTCCGCCGCTAACAGCAAACTCAATATGGTATACGGACGGCTCCAAAACGGATACAGGTACGGGGGCTGGAATATATGGCATAAAACCAAGGACGGAAGTCCGGGTATGTCTAGGAACATACGCGACCGTATTACAAGCCGAATTAGCTGCTATACACAGGTGCGCTATGGAACTAATCGGCCGAAATGTAGATAACGACTCCATCGTTATCTATTCGGATAGTCAAGCGGCTCTAAAGGCTCTCAGTTCGGTACAGGTCGATTCATGGCTGGTATGGAACTGTTTGGATGTCCTCTCTCAGGTGGGAAGTCAAAACAGGTTGACACTTGCCTGGGTGCCGGGACATAAGGGTCATCGTGGCAACGAGAAGGCCGATGAATTGGCCCGAGAAGGCGCATCTACGCCACTGGTTGGTCCGGAACCCTTCTTTGGAATCGCAAATACGATAAAAAGGGCAGCCATACACAAATGGGTGCAACAGAAGTCTCTTGAGTGGTGGAACAACTCACCAGGACAGAGGCAGGCCAAACAGTTCATCATAGGACATTCGGCTGAATTTACAGCAGACTTACTTTCGCACAGACGCAGGACTGTCAGAATGATAGTGGGTCTGCTCACTGGGCACTGTAGACTCAATAGACACTTGAGTCTCATAGGCCTGACAGAAGAGGACACCTGTCGTTTCTGTCTGGAAGAAGAGGAAACCGCTGTTCACGTTCTGTGCCATTGCGAAGGTCTCGCACGAATGCGGTTTCTAGAACTCGGAGAGGAAAAACTGGAAGCACCAGGCTACATGAAAAGGCCACTATCAAGGCTGTTGAGTCTCATTAAGAGGACCAAGCTAGATGAAGTGCTTTAAAATAAGGGGGAAACACAATAGATCTGCAAAGGTCGCAGTGTGTCAGGCTCTATTGGCCGCCCCATTTTCTACATTCTACATTCTACGGCCCTTTCCATTAACCTTCATTAACCCTAAAAATTACGTGCAACTAAATAAATGGCTTAAATGAATGAACGAGTACAAAAAATGTCTATAACCTGTATAAATATGATATTACAATAAATGTTCAAAATGACCCCCATTTTCTTCAATACATATTCGGTATCGTTTTAATAAGGAAAACCGAATGCGTTGAAAAATCATATTTTTCTGACAAAACTCATTTGCAGCTTCAAATATTCTAACCCTCAATTGTTGTTCGTCCTCTATTGTTACAGAATACACTTTCTTTTTCATAAACCCCCAACAGCAAAAGTCCGTGGGGTTAAGAGATATTAGATTGTTATCCACAATTCCTGCCCAAACATTAACTTTGAAAGTCCTTTGGTGATGAGTCATTTTTTTGGCGTGAGGATTTTCGTCGTCCCAAATGTGCTTGTTATGATGGTTTGTTATTCCATTTCTACTGAAGGTAGCCTCGTCGGTAAACAAAATATTTCTAATAAAATTAACATTTCGAGTGTTTTCCATTAACAAACAATCGCAAAATCTAATCCTTTTAGGATAATCTTCAAACCAATAACTCTTGAACCGTTGTTAAGTGATTTGTTTAAGCAGCTGATTCTTCAAACGCCTCCAAACCCTTACGCGAGGAACATTTAGTTGAGCAACTATTACCCTTGTGCTTGTTCCAGGGACTTCTTCAATGATTTTTAAAATGTCTTCATTAGTTGCGTCCATTATTGGACGACCACTATTGCCAGCAACTTGCGGTTGAAATGTACCCGTTTCCCATAAACGACGATCAATGGTCAGAAATAATCGTCTATCGGGTGTATTTCGATTGGGATATTTTACTGCATAACGCCTGCACATTTCCTTGACATTCACCTACGATATTCCCGATAGTTTATTGAAATCAAAATTTATTCTGATCCAACTTAGTCAAAGTTAAATGCATATCTGCCATTTCCTGAAATGTGTAGCCATTGTAATATCAAAATTTTTAATATTAATCTTATTCACACAATAAATAATAGCTTCAAATTATTGACTATTATTGATGGAACTGTTTGTAATTATTGTATCCATAGAAACTAATTGTAATTTTGTGGCTAACTAGGAAAAAACTAGTTTTCCGAAAAAGTGATAAGAGGCAAAAAAGTTTTAAAAATAATGTGTTAAACTAATGATGCCACATTGAACACACTCAAAAGTTTGGGGGGATTTAAGGCTGCACAGTAGTTTAGGAGATAATGCAAAAAAACAATTTTTATTTTGTGACTTCAAAGGGCTGTAACTTTTTTTGTGTACACTTTTGTACTAAGGTAAGTTGGATTCAATAAATTTATTTTTGTCCCCGGTATGCGTGATTTAATTTATGACATACCTTTTTTAAACACCCTGTATACACATGTATATTGCAATAATTCAAATATACAAAGTTTGGAGATTAAATAATTACCTTTATATTTTCTTCCCAGTTAGCCATTACAATAGATCGTAGTGCAGAATACTCAGTGTGAATCTGGCTGTCATCTACAGACCAAAATCTGTGGAATTGTAGAACATCTTCATACCATTTGGCAACGGATTCCATTTCTTTATCAGCCTGGTTTCCTACGATATGGTCGATGAAATCCAAATTTGTGGCTGGACTGAAAATAAATATTTTATAGAGTTTTGTATAAATTACCATAGAAAAATTGATATGCTGTATTTTCAATTCAAAAGTAGTCTACAGGACTAAATAGAACAGCGGTTCCAGTTTTTTTACAGTATGTCTGAAACACGGGAAGTAAAATTTACATTATCTCAATTATTTTTGTGGTTGCAAGGTCGGCAGAGATCTTTAGTTGAGGGTGATGCAATTTTTGGAGCTGGCCACATTATATTTTGTAAATTACGACGTTTTCTACTAATAACTTCATGAGACCTTTGGGCACTTCAGCTGATGGAACAGCATTTTTCAGTCTTCTCAATTTAGTTTCAGCATTAGATATAAATATATTAAAAGATAAATAATATTTTAATCAACATTTATTTGGAAAGTAATCGTTCTCAGTAAAATGTAAACTACACAGTCATGTACTTGGTTATAGGTCTGCCATTTAGCAAAATACATTGCCAAATTTTTCTCATATTCTCGTCCAGCGGAAACTTATGTATGGAATTTTTTTGTGAATTATAATAGTATAACACTGAGGAAGACTGCAATAGTTTTTTAAAGTCGAAGTCATTGTTAATTACAATATAAGCCGGTCGCTAATATGTATACAAATTAATCACAATTTCAAAGTTTTCCCGAAGTAGATGCTTTTGAAATCTACTATCAGGCGTCGCCCACTTTGCGGTTCCTCGCGAATAGACAATTTGCGCTAGTTGGTGCTAAAATAGGGTATTTATGCTAGTTGTTGATGAGTTTACGTGTACCCAATTTGACAAATTTAGACCTACAAGACACAAAACTAATATAATTCTTGACACTTCAGTACAATTCATGCGATTTTTTGCGATGTGTGTGTCTATGTGTATACAGAGATTTATACGTAAATAGTCTTAGCTAAAACGATGTCGTTAAAAATATTTGTAAAAAATCTATGTAGTTATATACTTACAGCATTTTTCCTAGTGGATCTGGTTGACATGGCGAATATCCAGGTAGAAACTGACCTCGGTATAAACTTTTATCTATTAAAGTGTGGATTGTATCTCCGTACTGCAAATTATTATTAACATTATATAAATATCAAAACTAAGCTAACTATAAATGCAGAATCTATTACCAGATATTTAAGTACGCGTGTTTACGAAGTCACGAATTGAAAATGTAGCTCAATGATAAAACTTACAATTCACGGTATTCTACTCGATCATTATAACCCAAATCGATTTAGCTAAGTGCACTACTATTTTTTAGAGAAATATGGGAAGTGTGAGTTCCCTTAAGTACAATAAAAAATTTTGGGACTTCGTCAGATGTTTTGTTTGATCCAGGTATACACAGGGCTCTTGTATCAAGGCAACATCAAACATTCTCACAGCAACAGTAAGTTCTGTCTCTATGTATACATAGTTCTTTATTCTTTCGACATATTTACGCTAGGGTTTCTTTAAGTTAGTTAGTCTTTTTTCAACTACACTTTAATATTTTATTTAGTATTTATCTTATCTATCTTAGATTTTAACAGTGTTTAATTAAAAGAGTTACATTACAATATTGTTATTGTAGTGTAAAAAGATAAATACCTAATTCTTCTTCTTCTTCTTGATGTGCCTATCCGTTACGAATGTTGGCGATCATCATGGAAATGATTATATTATCTGCAGCAGCGCGGAAAAGCTGCACAGATGTTGTGTTGAACCAGATTCTGGGGTTCTTTAACCAAGATGTTCTTCTTCTTCCTAAACCTCGTTTTCCAAATATTTTTCCTTGCAGGATGGCTTGAAGGAGAGCACATCTGGATTTATTTCGCATAATATGTCCGAAGAACTGTAATTTTCGAGATTTTATGCTGGTCAGTACCTCTCGGTTCTTATTCATTCTTCTTAGGACCTCCTCATTTGTGACTCGGTCAGTCCATGGGATCTTAAGCATTCCTTGATATAGCCACATCTCAAATGCTTACAGTTTTCTTCACATATCTTTGTTTAAGGTCCACGATTCCACACCATAAAAAAGGACAGAGAAGACGTAGCATCGCAGCCTTCTTACTTTTATATCAAAAGAGAGGTTGTGACTCTTGAAGAATGCCCCCGTCCGATTGAAGCTAGATCTAGCTTTTCCGATGCGTGCTCTAATCTCCTGGTTGTTGGTCCATTCTTTATTTATTATGGTGACGAGGTAGTTGTAGTGAGTCACTCTTTCTACATGGGATTGGTAATTATCATAAGCTATAGATATAAAATATATTTCTTTTCGTGCTAATTATCATAAGCTTTGTCTTCTTAACGTTTATATTGAGTCCATATTGTTGACTGTAATACGCGATTTTGTTCATAAGAACTTGTAGGTCTTCTAAAATGTCCGCAAATACTATGGTGTCATCTGCAATATCTGGTGTGTAGCCGGTAACTATTTAGTAGAAAACCTTTTTCAGTTTCGTGCAAAGCTTTGATAAATATTCATTCAGAGTACAGATTGAAGGTTAGAGGAGACAAAATACAGCTTTGAGTCACTCCACACATAATTTTCACATAGTCAGATAAATAATAGTCAATAATAAATTATAAATATTCAGTAATAAATTTTTGAGGGATTCGCAAATTTGTTGGACGGTAATACCAATAAGATCAGAAAGATTTTAATTTTTTGATGATTTCTGTTTCTTTAGTTTTCTGTTTTAGATAAGAGAATATAGAAACTTTATTTAGTTTCCCGACAAATATTATGAACAAGAAAAATTTTAGTTAACTCTAATACTAAGGTGTATTTATTATAGCAGATTTATAGAAGTTTTACATATTTTGCATTGTTTCTAAAACACATTCACGTTGAATTACATAAAATACAAAATCAACTTACGGTATGGATAGAAGCATAACGAACAATTCCCTCAAAATCGGCCTCCTCCCAAATATCTCTTAATATTTTAGCGCCTTGGGATTTTGCTCTCTGAAATAAGTAAAAAAAATCTTCTTACAGCGAAAATAATAATTAAGAAAAGAAAAGTAACTATAGCGAACTACTTTACGTAATAAAGAAAGAAAGATACACTGATTCCAATGCTTCTATAACAATTTATTGCTTTTTTGCACATATGGATTAATATCAATTCACTTGACCAACACGTGTTGTCTAACCGTCTTCCCTCGTCTTTATCTCATACTCTTTTCCGGAATTTGCAGATCAACAATTCTTCGTATAGGCTGATTAGAATCTCAACGTTCTCTACCCATCTTAACATACGCTCTAATTTTTGCATTAATTGGTTTCACTCCCAGATTTTCCGGAATTATATATATATATATATATATATATATATATATATATATATATATATATATATATATATATATATATATATATATATATATATATAATATATATAGGACAGGCAAAGTCATCTGTCTTGGTTACACAAGTGGTCGATAAGTTATGTTAGTGGCACTTGCGCGACCTGAAAACCCTAACACTAGACCTTAGCCAGTAGGTTATACGAACTTTCCCTTCCTTTTTTGCTCCACTTATACATCTAAGCATTTTCATTTCTGCAACATGCGTTGTTCCTGTTTTTTTTTAACTCTCTGACATTCAGGTAGACAGAAAAAGTTACATCATAGTTGGTTTTATAACATAGCTATATAATTTTCCTTCCCGTGTTATTGGAATTTTATTTTCCATTATTTTGTTAAATTGATTTATAGTACTTAAAACTATTACTTTTCACAGTACTGTCAGCATCCAAATTTGGTATTTTTTACCAACTAAGATTTTTGACTAATTATGTTTTAAACCTTCTTCTTCAAGGGCTTCACTGTTTCCGTTTTTGTTCTAAATCGCTTTCAGTATTTCCCACATCAATACACCATCAACATATATTAATCATGCTACAAGGAATGTTACCATGTAGTTTCCATCTTATCTGATTTAACACTAGTGAGAATTGCTAATATGAAACACATAAGAACAACAAGTTCTAGTAATGTACATATATTAGGAGACATTGGTACACATATGGTTGGTAAAACGAAAGGGAAAGTAACAACTAGGAACATCATACTCAGAAAGCTAACGGGAAGTAAATGGGGCGCACGTCCTTGCGTTTTAAGAACAACGGCACAGGCACTGTGTTTCTCAACTGCTGAATATGCGTGCCCCGTTTGGGGAAGACCTGCCCACACCAAACAAGTTAATACTGCGCTAAATGAGACATGCAGGATAATAACGGGGTGCATTAAACCAACGCCACTCTCAAATCTATATAAAGCAGCGGGTTTTGCAGAACCCTCAACACGCAGAGGCGTTGCAGAGCACATAGAGAAAATTAAACAGATCGCGGACGAGCGGCATGCCCTATACAAAGCTCGAACACCACGAAAGCGACTAAAATCTAGGAAAATCTTCCTTGGAACAGTGCAGGATGAACCGCCTGAGTATTTTCCTCTTCCCCAGGTTCAATGGACCGGCCAGTCCCTAGACTTTAAAACGTGGAAAACTATGAATCGGATAAGAACGGGGGTCGCTCCAGTAAAATCAAACATGGCAAAATGGGGAAAATCGACCAAGATGATGTGAACTGTGACTGTGGAAAAACACAGAATATGGAACATCTTCTTACATGCAGAAACTGCCCTCATCGATGTACCCTCGAAGATTTGTGGCTCACCAACAAAGATGAAACCGACGTAGCCCGATACTGGGCCGAAATTTTATGAATGACATGTCCGGACACGATAAAGTAAAGTAAGTAACATATTGTTGGAAAAGATAATTTAAATGCACATTGAAATAAAAAATAATTAAAATTAATAGAAAAATAAGTAAAAAAATAGGATAATAATAAATTAAATACTAGATTTCTGATCTCTGATGAAGAATATCAGAAATGCAATTATTATTTTAGTTGAGAATAAGCCACAATATGAGTTTAAAATAAGTTCCGAAGTGGAAATCGAAAAGTCAAAAATAAACTTATTTTAAACTTATATTGTGGCTTAATCCCAACGAAAATAGTAACTGCATTAAGATGCCACAAGAAAATAGCTTCAGAACAGGATATCAGAAAATTTTTCGAAACTTAACAATCCATAAACAAATTGCATCAAAATGTTTCGAAGATAGAACATCCAAGAAAAATGACGACAAAACTAAATAAGACAGAATAAAGTATAAATGAAACACACGGCATACATACACTGTGTGTCAGCCTAATGGAATAAATTATCTAATAAATAAATGAGGGAGTATTCGAAAAAACGGTCGAATATGTCGATTAGTATTTATAGCTGCGCATTTTTTTCCATAAAAACTTTTTATACGGGGTGTTTCAGATAAAGGTGACCAATATCAACTTGCTTATTTTAAATAGAACACCCTATATATTAATTAATATTTAGATTCCTCAGATTATTTTAGATATTTTTTGAATACAATGTCCTATACCTATCTTTGACTGTTTCGGAAATATTAAGTAAAATGCAAAAATTCACATTTAGAAAAAAATTATTACAAACAACATATTCAAAAACTTCTAAATAATACAACTCTAAACAATAATGTAGGAGATGTTCAAAATGCTCCTCACGAACGCCTTGGCAACACCCTAACCGTGAATAGAAATTCCTTCTAACGTTACTCAACATCTCAGGTGTGATCGATCTAATCGCAAGCGTTATTCGTCTTCGTAAGTCAGTTAAGTCTGTGGGTTTAGTTTTGTATACAATACTTTTCACATATCCCCATAAGAAAAAGTCTAATGGCGTCAAAGCAGGGTATCGTGGTTCGCCATTCCGTCGATCCTCGTCTCTCTATCCATGGATTTGGAAATATTTTTTTGATATACTGCCAGACATGGATTTGGTAGTGGGGTGGTGCTCCATCGTGTTGAAACCATATCATATTCGCTGGAACTTGCGGCTTTCCTGGATCAGGATAAAAGTTGGCCAACGTTGGCACTACATTATTTTGGAGCAATGCTAAATAATTTTCGCCATTAAAATTGCCATCTATGAAAAAGGGACCTATGATCTGATCTTCAATAATTCCTGCCCACACGTTAACCTTCTCAGGGTATTGAGTATTGCCTTTTCTCATCCAGTGGGGAATTTCCCTGGATTAATACCGGCAATTTTGCTGATTAGCATGACCGTGAAGAGTAAAGTTGCACTCATCAGAAAACAAAACATGTTTTAATTGGATCACATTGCTGTCTAACATTGCCATCATTTATTCACAAAAATACGTTTTCCTGTCAAAATCATTTTTCGTGGGCTCCTGAATGTGTATAATTTTATAGGGATGCATTTTGTTTTCTTGTAATATTCGAATAACCGATGAATAGCTAATATCGAGTATTGGGGCTGCTTTTCGAACAGAAGTATGTGAATGTTCCTCAAACTTAAGCACAACAGCCAATTTGGTATTCTCACTTATTGCATTGGCAGCTTCTTTTTTTACCTTCCTAATATGGCCCAGCTCATGGAATTGCTTCTCTATTTTACTAATTGTCCCTTAAAATATGTGCGGCAAATCAGGAAATCCTTCATGAAATAAACGAGCTACTTTGATTTGCGTCCGTGTCTTATCTCCATAGTTAATCATCTGTATAACTGTAATTTTGTGCATTTCTGTTAAATGAACCATTATTCTGGCTTGCGGTTAATGAAATTCAAACGAATATAGCACTGACAACTACTTCTGTAGACAAAGTAAACATTTTTTTGTTTTTTTTAACATATCAATAAAAAGAAATGCTTAAATAGTTTTTGCTTACTTTATCATTACCAAGACCTAAATCAGTAAGAAGTAATAAGACAGTGGTAGCGACTTTCGACAAATAAAAATAATTTTCTTTTCTAAATGTGAATGTTTGCATTTTACTTAATATTTTCGAAACAGTCAAAGATAGGCGTAGGACATTGTATTCAAAAAAATGTCTGAAATGATCTGAGGAATCTAAAAATTAATTAACATACAGGATGTTCTACTTAAAATAAGCAAGTTGGTATTGGTCACCGTTATCTGATACACCCCATATAAACAGTTTTTATGAAAAAAAATGCGCAACTTCCTCATTTATTTCTTAACTAATTTATTCCATTTGGCTGACACACAGTGTATAAATAATATAAGTGTGAGTATACACTAAGTCCAATATTCTTAAAAACGTACAAGAGATTGACAAGAAAATAAAGTTCTTGTAAAATAAGTATTCATCATTCAATCTTCGCTTATCCACTGCTGGACATAGATCTCTCTCATAATTTTCCATCTATTTCGATCTTGTGCCTCTTGCATCCAATTCCTATAACAACGTTTTAGATCGTCAGTCCAACGTGTTGGTGGACGACCTCTACTTCGGTAGGCATCATCTCTTGGTCTCCATTCCAGTATCCGCTTTGTCCATCTATTGTCTGTCATTCGAGCCACGTGACCTGCCCAGTTCCATTTTAGTGTTGCTACTCTCTCTACTGCATCAGCCACTCCTGTTCTTTGTCGTAGCTGGCGATTTGGGATCTTGTCTCGTAGTGAAACGCCCAACATAGCACGCTCCATCGCCCTTTGACACACACGGATCTTTTGAACTGTTCTCCTTGTTATGGTCAACGTTTCGGCACCGTAAGTTAACACTGGCAAAACACACTGATTAAACGTTTTTCTTTTAAGGCATATTGGTATATCAGACGATTTGAAAATATGGTTCAGCTTGCCGAAGGCTGCCCAAGTCAGTCTTATACGACGGAGAAGCTCAACGGTTTGGTTATCTTTTCCTATGCGAATCTCATGACCTAGGTATTTATAGGCCCTTACCTGGTCTATGGATCTTGTTCCTACGCATATATCTTCGGTGACTACAAGATTTGTCATCATCTGGGTTTTAGGTATATTTATTTTCAATCCCCCTTCTAGCGAGGAAAGGTAGAGCTGATTTAAAAGTTCTTTGGCCTCATCTATCCTATCAGCTATTAGTACAATATCATCTGCAAACCTTAGATGGCTAAGCTTTTCTCCGTTTATGTTTATGCCCTTGTCGGTCAGTTTTGCCCTTTTACATATATATTCCAAAAGCGTAGTGAACAGTTTCGGCGATATGGTGTCCCCCTGGCGTACTCCACGTTGTATCGGGAATTTCTGGGTCTGACGATCACACAACACTGGCTGTTGCGTTTTGGTATATATGTTTAATTATATTTATATACCGATAGTCAATTCGGCATTCTGTCAAGGCTTCCAACATTTTTTGTTGATTTACGGTGTCGAATGCTTTTTCATAGTCGACAAATATTAAAGCTAGTGGTTTATTATATTCAGTGCATTTTTCTATAAGATTTTTTATTACCAGTAGGTGATCGTTTGTTCCATAGCCTTTTCTAAAACCCGCCTGTTCTATGGGCTGATAAAATTCCAATTTATTTTCTAGTCGTTTCGTAATTATTTTTGTAAATAGTTTATAAATATGTGAAAGTAGACTTATGGGCCTGTAATTCCTGAGGTCGGTAGCATTTTTTTTTTTATGAAGTATGATAATTTCTGCGTTATACCACTGGGTTGGTGTTATTGCAAACATCTAGTGAATAGTTTGGCAAGGACCTGCCATAATCTTTTTCCAGCCACCTTCAAGGCATCTGCCACTATTTCATCGCCTCCGGGGAACTTGTTTTTCATTTCTTGCACTGACCTTCGAACTTCATTGGGTGTTACGTCCGGTAAAATTTCAGATCCCTGATTGATTATCTTTGGTAATGATCCACTCCGGTTACATTGCTGTTCTTTGTATAGTTGTCTATAAAAACTCTCTATCGTATTCATAATTTGAATTCTATCCTCAATGATTTGCCCCTGTTCATTTCTTAATTTGTGGACGTTTTTTCTTCCAATGGACATGCTCTGTCTGAGTACTTTCAAGCTTTCGTTTTCTTCTCTAGTTATTTCCATCGTATTGTATCGTCTCAGATCTTTTCTAACTTCCTTTTTAATTTTCTTATTCAAAATTCTTAGTTCATTTTGGTTATGATCCTGATTTTCCCTAAGTTTTCTTCTTTCCTCTAGAAGATGTTTTGTGTTGTGGCCTAATTTTTTGTTATTATTTTCAGGACGAGGACAGTATTTCTTTTCAGCTTCTTTCAATATTTGGGTAATATTATTGTTCATTTCATTGATGCTGATATTCTCTAAGTCGTGTGTATCCAAACTAGTCTTAATATTTTCTTCGTAAAGTGTTCCACCTTCCACTTTTCTTTTTGAGGATCATTTTTGTTCTTTCAACTTCAGTGTTAAAAGTGGTTTTTGCTCTAACTAGTCTATGGTCGCTCCCCGTTGAAAATTTATTCAATACTGTTACATCCTGAATATCTTTCCGATTTGATATTATGAAATCAATCTCATTTTTTGTTCTTTGGTTCGGACTCTTCCATGTCCACTTACGTTGGGGTTTCTTTCCGAAGAATGAGTTCATCGCAAAGAGATTTTCCTTGTGTAAGAAGTCAAGAAGCCTGTTACCTCTCTCATTTCTCTCACCAAATCCAAAGTTTCCCATAGCAGATTCTGCATCATCTTGTTTGAATCCCAATTTGGCGTTAAAATCTCCAATTATCAATAAGTAAGACAGTAGCTTACAAAAAATAAGTATTAATATGAGTCTTTTTAGAGGCTACATTTTACATAGACGTAAATTTAAATTACATTTTATTAATTTTATTTACAAAAAGTACAGTTAAATGTATAAACTTACGTCTACAATTCCCTCCAAGTTTTCGACTTCAAATGCCACATCCTTTACTCCATCTCCATGTCTAATCAAGTGATCATTTAATACTTGCTCACCTGGATTGTAGGGGGAAGTTAGCACCAGATATATCTGCAAACAAGTTTAGTTAGTTTAACGGACATAAGTATTTTTCTTTTGCATGTTTTTTGTTTATTTGACAAAACAGTTAATAAACAACTGTAAGTGTTTTCGCAATTGCCACGGAGTAATAAAATTATAGAAGCTGGTAGTTTCAGGTGTAGGTGCTTATATTATTATTTACAGGGTAAATAAAATGGGCATTTATAATTATTTGTTTCGGATAGGTAATGGTATTATCATGGTATCTACTTTATTATTTTTTTAGTTGTTTGTTGTAAATCTATAAAAGTGATTATTGTAATTATTGCATCCAAATTAAACTTAATTGGGTGAATCTTTAGATTTTAGGAATTTATTATTTAAGGGTTCCACTAAATACATAGGGATGCATCTGGTTCACAGACTAACATGATAGAAGCACGTATTCGCTAAAAGGAAACAATTAGGTCTGAAACTGAAACAGTATTATTGACTCATAGAAAGAAAATCACAACTCACCCTGGAAAACAAATAGCTCCTATACAAAACTCATAACGCCGATTTAAATATGGTATGGTATTAAACTAGAGGATACTGCCAGCAACCCCAATATACACATCTCCAGAAGGTATTAATACAAGATACTACGCATACTAGTGAACGCGCCATGGTATGTATCCTATCGGGAATGAGTGAAATCATACCCAAACAAACTAGCAAGTGTTTTAATTAACTTACTAGAAGAAAGTAAAAGACTTTTTATTATTATTTTTATGTAGACATGACTTTGTCTGTTTTCAAATGCGCCTCTAGTAATTTCTCGTTCCCTCGTTTTCGCGGCCCTCTTACTAATCGTCTTCCTTTTGGGTAACCGTCTCTTGCCATCTTTACTATCCTATTTGTTGTCATTCGGCTTATATGATCTTGTCATTCTACTCTTCTATTTCTTACCCAGTTTTTGATGTTCTTCACCTTGCATCTACGTCGGATATCTGTACTTCGAGCTCTGTCTCATAGTGATATCAATTTTTCATCTCTGCTGTTTCTAACATTCTTTTTGTCCTCTCAGTGTAGGTCGTAATTCTGTTGCATATGTAATCATTGTTCTGATGATTGTTTCGGAAATTCTGCCTTTCATTTCTTTTCCGATATTTTTATTTTTTTATATTGTTTTATTCTGCAACCTGCGGCTCTGTTTGCTCTATTCACTTGATCTTCCACGTCTGTTTCATAGCTAGATGTTGTGATGCCCAACCATTTAAACTCCATCACTTATTCTATTATTTGACCTTTCAGCTTCAATTAATATCTTAGTAGATTTACTGTTATGCATTTTGTCTTTTTTGAAGAAATTAATATGGTAATTTTTCTAGCAATTATATTAAATTGGTGCAGCATACTTTGTAAATCATCTTCACTTTTGGAGAGTAGTATTGCGTCGTCTGCATAGTTTATTTTAGGTTGTCTTTCTGTCATTGTCATTTAGCATCCTTTTTAGTTTTCACCTTATTTTAATATTTCATCCGTAATAAGATTAAACAATAGAGGACTCAAGGAATCTCCCTGTCTTATCGCATTGCCATGTTCTATAGGGTCAGTCAGTTCTTCTTCTACTTTTACTTTTATTGTGTCGTTTAGGTAGATGTTTTTGATTATTTTTATTATTCCTAGAGGTATCTCTCTTGCGTAAATAAGTGGATAACGTCCTAGAATTTAACCCGGTCAAATGCCTCCTTAGGGTCTACGAAACATAGATATACCGGTTTGTTGTATTCCAATGATTTTTTTTGGAGTTAAAATTATTGCATTATAAATATAGCGTCGGTGTCTCATTAGGTCTTCCTGACCTAAAACTTTGCTGTTTTTCTGCTATTATTTTAATTTTATTTGGTTTATTTATTATCAATTTGGTTGTTAATTTTGCCAAATTAAATAATGCCAAATATGTACCTGAACATTATGGTCATGTTACCGAACTCCAGAATTTAAGGATTTCACATTCCAATAAATTAGAAATTGCTGAAAAATTAGCTATGGAAGTTCCTGCATCAAAATAAACATACTTATTTTCAAATAACCCTATTTTAGTTTTTATGTTATAAATCAATTTTGAAGTGAATACTTCTTATGGCTTGGTATGATGTTTTGCACGGGCCCGAAATCCTATTTAGCGTAAGTCGAAAAATCGAAACGCGTGTAGTAACCTTGCAGTACACCATATAATATACATAGAGTTCATCCCAAACCCTTCTTTCAGTGCGTCACAGTTGATCGAATTCTCTCTAACGCATTAAGCTATAAGTGACAGTAAAAAACGTGAGTCTGCGATTATTATACATAGAACTTAGAAAATTATATATCGTTCACAGGTATTTGCATATTAAAGCGAATTCTACTTACTGATATATAATTGGTTGGAGTTTAGAATACGCTAAATAGATATCCAATCAATGATGCGCATAAATATAATTTCACGCAGATGGTCTCGATAGTGACAGTACTTTGACAATGCCAACTGATAAAATGATAATTGTCATTCCAAGTTAGTATTATCAGACATTTTACAGTGAAAATTTAATTTTGTATTTATTGTCATAAAAATATTTTAAATATGCCGAGATATACCGAGAATAAACAAAGACTAATATTAAAATTTTTAAATTATTCTAAAAAATATTCATATTAGTAGTTTAAATACTATACATTTTAGCCATAGTGTTTGTAATAAATAATAATAAATACATAAATAAATCTTAGCTAATTAAGCACTTTCCTTGGAATGTATAAAATAGGAATTACGACAAACTGCCGTTCCAATATAAGGCGCAATAAAATTTTTTATACAGGACAGGACCTCTAATATGTAAATTAAAACAAATTTCAATTCTTAAAGTTTTTACTCCACATTTTCAAAAAATAACCTTTTCACATTTAGCCGATTACGATCCTTCAACTGTCAGAGTTAACTATGCAATGTCATGCAATGCCATGTAATGCAATGTCATGCAATAATTCTCGACATTCTTAAAATCCTAAATTACTTCAAAATTAGTGACGCACTGAAAGAAGGGTTTGGGACAGACTGTACATATACACTTATTACAGGATTATTCACATGTTTACCTG
The DNA here is from genome assembly GCF_040954645.1 of Diabrotica undecimpunctata. Taxonomy (NCBI): domain Eukaryota; kingdom Metazoa; phylum Arthropoda; class Insecta; order Coleoptera; family Chrysomelidae; genus Diabrotica; species Diabrotica undecimpunctata. Next base: position 142,072,350 of record NC_092803.1, read on the forward strand.
TATAACCTTAATCAATAAAATTATATAAAATTAAATTATGAATTATAAAATAGAATCGAATTAAATTAAATTATATGGAGCAGTAAACACAGTCCCAAATGGGTGTTTTTTGTTAGATGTTGCAGGAACGTTTGTTAAGATATTTAGAAAAAAATGAATTTCGGACTTTTGTATCTTACTTTACTTACCATACATTTATGATTATATATATATATATATATATATATATATATATATATATATATATATATATATATGTTCAATATATGCCGACAGATGTATTCACTTCTCTTGGCACTTCCCAAGTGCCATGCTATTTTTTCTTTATTGTTTTAGAATTCTGGAGTCTGTCAGGGAAAATATACAACCATCAGTGTTAAAGAGAAAGGATTTGCTGACAAGAAAAGATATTCATAATATAAAATGTGCATATAATATCAATATTAACAGTGGAGTTAGACATTCCATTGATAGTGTGAGTGTTGGTTGTGGGGTCGAAGAATTTCAGAAAAAAGGATCTAACATTGTGTTTTATAAAAGTCGGGGAGCTGAACATGATTACTTAAATAAACATTATCTATGTTTAATTTTCATGAATTTAGCTCAAGAATATATGTTTAAAACTTATGGTAATGGGGGTGTTATATATGTTGATAGTACACATGGGCTTAATAGCTATGACTTCGAACTTACCACAATATTAGTAGTTGATGAACTGGGTGAAGGTTTTCCTACAGCCTGTTTATTTACAAACAGAAAAGATTCTGAAATTTTTAAATTCTTTTTTGACAAAATTAAAGAAAAGGTTGGAATTTTCTCAGCTAGAACCTAACTACTGTTTTTTATAATGCATGGTCTGCAAGTATGGGTGCTGTAACTTATTAGATATTTTGTTCCTCGCACGTTAAAAGAGCCTGGACACCTAATTTAAATAACATTTCTGACAAAGAAAAACGAGAGAAGGTACATATAGCTCTAAAAGTTATTCAGACTGAACTTAATGAAATTAATTTTCTTAAAGGAATACAGAATTTTGTAAATATGTTACAGAACGATCCAGATTAAATTATGTTTGGAAAATATTTTGTCGATAATTATATAAATGGATGTGAACATTGGGCATATATATGTGTATCGTCAAACAGCAGGTGTCAACACAAACCTGCATTTAGAGTCTAGGCAATAGTGCATAAAATATTTTCAGCTAGACGAGAAAGTAGTTAAAAGGCTGGATAAGGGAGTTCATGCCGTAAATATCTGTATTAGAGACAAAATTATTTATCGCATGATCAAATAAATAAAAGGGAAAGACACAAGTCATTTAGGAAATATTGAAAAAAGGGATGAAATCGCATTGAAAAGTTCTTTCCGAGTTAGTAATAATTATGAAAATGTTTGGCATGTAATAAATAATGAGCAGCAATATAGTGTTTCTAAAAAACCAACGCACATTTTATTATGCTGTGCGTTAAAGTGTGTTAAATGCAACATTTGTATTCACACAGTCATATCAATGTACTTGCGTTGATTATTTTATAAAGGGAATCATGTGCAAACATATTCATTATATTGCTGTACCAAAAAATAAAAGGGAAATATGTAATACTAAAGTAAATGTAATTCACTGTAAGAGTTTCAGCAGCAGTACTATCAGCGAAACTGAATTACAACCAGGTACAAGCAGTATTGTTAGGGCTCACAAAGGACCAGATAAACGGGACTTACTTAAACAATGTGGCCAAGAGCTTACTGAAATTGATCTTACTCATGTTGATGACAGTATAGTAGAGCATACTTAAAAAGTTTACAGGAACAGCATAAATTTATTAAAAAGTAATCTACACCATGGCTTTCAATCTGATGTAGTTATAAACAATTAAAAACCAGCAAATAAGAAAATACGGAAGCAATATAGCTTTTATTCTACTAAGAAAAAAAGAATGCTAAAAAAACCCAATATGCTAGGAAAGAGTGAGTTGTCCTCAATGAAATCCGTTTTATTGTCCGAAAAATACATTTTAACAAACTCTTCTGATGAACATAATTTAATTAATCTGTGTATATATTTTATTAAAACTTTTTGTAAAAACTTTATTTATATTATTGTGTCTATTCTTACATTGATTTTAATTTATTCATTCGAATTTTCACTTGTACACATGGTAGGTGAAGTTTGTCTTTCAAGGGACAGTTAAAATTTCATCAATGAGTTATCCAAATAAATCTCTCAGGCTTACTATATATTTAGTAAACCTTCATATTAATATCTAATTAGATTACAGTCCCGAAAAGGAAAAAAAAAATTAAAACTAAGCAATATTATTTCTACTTCAATTATAAACTTCGTACTGAGAAACGTGTGTTTGTTTCTGAAATTAAAAAAGTAATCAATATACGATATACGTCTATGTCTATGAATCAAATAGCTGAGTTTTGAATTTCCTGGAGATGTCAATGTCACAAAACAAATAACAATTGTTTTCTGCCCTGTGTTAATGTGTTATAACACGACAACGTTGTAAATATTTTGCTCCCCAATTGATACGGTTCCTTTCGATAGTTACATGATTTTAAATTGTAATTATATCAACCATCTAGTAGCGCATGCTAAACGCCAACATTCGGAACGGATAGGCACGGTAAGAAAAAGAAAAACCTAGTATCGGTATTATAAAGCAATGGAACATGGCCACAAATGTGTCCAGTATAGTAATGCGGTTAATACACTAGTCATTATCCAAGCAAGACGTAGGAATCATCTGACAGGAAAACGTTATCGTTAAGCTTGAGACTTGGAGGGCACTACAAGCGGAACTATTTCATTAGGCATCTTCTACGCTGCTCATCTTTGATGATTGATATACACTACTTTAGCGTTTCTTGCTCCCTTAATAATGTTGTAACAACTAATTAACTCTTACCTACTTAAAATGACTCTATGAAAAGATCCATTGATGACCTGTCTTACGTTCATAGTGAAATTAAACAACTTTTGGAAGAAGACAATTAAGAACTATTATCAAGACTCTACAACAGTATATACAATACTGGTACAATTCCACAAGATGGGTTAACGTCTACGTTTGTGCCTATACCTAAATTAAACTACGCCAGAAAATGTAACGACTTTCGATTAATAAGTCTCATGCCCCATATTCTGAAGCTATTTCTAAAAATTATCCACAGAATTTACAAAAAATGCGAAGAAGATATGGGTCCGGAACAGTTTGGCTTTCGAAACGGTATGGAAACTCGAAAAGCTTTGTTCAGTTTCATTGTTCTCATGCAAAAGTGTCGGGATCAACAAAAAGATGTCTACTTGTGCTTTTTAGATTATGAAAAGGCTTTTGAAAAAGTCAAACACGATCAGCTAATAGAATGCTTGCAAAAAAAGAACCTGGATTTAAACGACATTAATACAATACGTGAACTCTACTGGAACCAAAACGACTCTGTCAGAACTGAAATGGGTGATACTGAAACCATAAACATCCAAAGAGGAGTTAGACAAGTTTGTATACTATCACCATTATTATTCAACTTGTACTCAGATGACATCTTTGCACATGCTCTAGATGAAGTACAAAAAGGAATAAAAGTCAATGGAAAAATCGTGAAAAATATCAGGTATGCCGACGATACAGTACTGATTGCTGGCAGTGAAGAAGAACTACAAATTCTGTTACCAAAGTAGTGCGAGAAGGAGAACTATACGGCCTTAAGGTGAATGTAAAAAAACCAAAACAATGGTAATTTCAAAAAAACACACACCAGTTATAAACATACTAGTCAACAACAATCTAGTTAAAAAAGTAAAAAAGTTTAAGTATCTAGGCTGTTGGATACATAAAACCTTAGACCAAGAACAAGAGGTTAAATGTAGAATAGAACAGGCAAGAAACACCTTCTTGATGCGACAGTTACTCACTACCCGTAATCTTGATTTGTTCCTACGATACCGCATGATAAAGTGTTATGTATATAGTGTACTATTACACGGCGTGGAAGCTTGGACGTTAACAGTCAGCTTGTTATGACGTTTAGAGAGCTTTGAGATGTGGGTATTTCGTCGTATCCTAAAAATTCAATAGACCGACCGCGTTAGAAATGAAGAAGTTTTAAGGCGTATGAATAGAGAACGTGAACTCACAGAAATTGTCAAGAAGCGTAAAACGTCTTATCCTGGACACATATTTAGACACGACAGGTATACAACAGGTATAACTTCCTTCAGCTTATTATAGAAGGGAAAATAGAAGGCAGACGCGGCCCGGGTAGACGACAAATGACCTGGCTGCTCAACATCAAAGATTGGACAGGATTAGACTTTCAAAGTTTAATAAGGAAAGTCCAAAATAGGAAAGACTTTGCAAAGGTCATCGTCAGCCTTCGCTAAGAAGACGGCACCTGAAGAAAAAGAAGATGACCTGCCTGAAAGGCAAATTTTATTTTATGTTAATACCGTTGTGTTAAAATTAAGTACCATCTTTTATAACGTACGGTACTGAATTTGGAGAGTTAAAAAGAAAGAAGTATGAGAGATTTTTGTTGTTACATTAGAATATTTAGATAAGTGTGAATATCTCAAAATGAGAGAGCATATTATTATGTTAGGATAGTTCAATAAAAATAGCGCAAGTTCAATGCGGAATTCGCAGATATGTCTCGTCTAATTGTTTCGAAACAATTAGAGGAGTCAAATATGTAAAGAGGATTAATATTAATATGACACAGGCGAGAAACTGATGAACTATTTGTACAATTCATAAATAATAGAAAATATTTAAAATTCATTAACATTTTCAAAGCTCATTTGCATACAATTAAACTGAAACAACATCCAGGGGTATAAATATAAAGAACTTGTGTCTATTTTCATATAATAAAAATAATAAAGTTTTACTATAATAAAAGCACTAGTAAGAATAACTATAGTAAAAATATCAAACTTACGTTATTTTGGCGGACAACATGTTGAACGTAGTCTCTATCTCCTGTTTCAAGACCTTTATAACATACAGGTTGGAATCCTAATCGTGTTATATAATATGAAGCCGCCTAAAATAAATTTTTCTGTTTTAAACGTTTCTAGTTTTAAGCCCAACACTGTTGATAAAATATTAACTTTTTGTCATTTTAATTTATTTAAAAAAACCATCAAAAAATTATCAAAATTCTCACAATTTTAGCATTTGTTTGATCAAACGTTTGAGAATAAGTGATGTTAAACTTTAGAATACTAATTTTGTGTTTTTGCTTACATAGTGGACATATTAAAAATTCTATTCAAAACAAATGATAATAAAACCGAAGGTTTATAATAAATGATCAATTTTTCAAAAATATATATAATTAGATTAACAAAAACTTTACCTGTTTGGCGTTTCCAACGTAAAATGTTAAATGATGGAAATTCAAAAATTTTCCATTAGTGGGCTAAAACAACATAAAAACGTGATAATTTTTATAACAAAACATTAAAATATATTAATAAGAATTATTATACAATTACCAATTATTATTTTTTCATTTATTATTAAACTTACCACTGATCCTTTGTCGGAATAACTTGTCTGAAAAAAAAAGAAAATTTTTAATAAAAATAATTAATGTCTATATATTTACTTATAAACCACAAAAGTTCTGTCTTTGTAATAAACTACAAACACTGTTTTAAAGAATTAAATACTGTATAAGGAATAAAAACTATAACACGGCAACCATATTGATAATAAAACTAGTGAAGATTTCTCTAACACTAGCATTAATTTTCAATAATATTAAATGATTTTTTCTCCACAGAATAACTATAATTGTCAATTATGTTGGATTTACTTGTAGTGAAAAATACCAATCCTTCTTGAGGTTTGTATAGAAAACTCCAAACAAATACAGCCCGTCGTTATTTCAAACAAATTCCATCCTGCTTTGGTACGAAACAATTAAGTTATCAATGCTTTCAAAGCTTGTATTGTTCAATAACATTTAGAAATATCCACAAACAAAATTGCTGTTTGTTTTTTGTTTTATATACGATAAATTAAAAGAAAACTAATTTGTATTGTACAATTTTTATTTTAAAATTTTTTTAACTGAAATATGCCTATATTGAGGCAAAAAAAAAGAATTAACATAGTATAGATGCACAAGTTTCAAAGGACTGCTCGAATGCGACATAATTCTCAACGAGGACAGATTGAGAAAACGCCACAAAAGCGTTAAAGGACACATTTCCGTGGTTAGTACAATTAAACCTAGAGCTAATATTAATACTATTACAAGAATTAATATTGAACTCAAAAGTCTTCCGGGTTGAACCTCGTCGATTATCATTACGCCGAGTTTTCGACATCTTCTTTGATGTCTTCTTCAGGGCTTTTGAGGTCTCAGTCTCCCGAGCTTGAGCCACTACTATGCTGATCACTAGCCAGTAATGCATTGCTTTTCCAGCTATTTCGATGATACTGCGCTTTAACAGCCGTTAAATAGTTCAAAGTATTAGATGCGTGATAATATTTCTCGTCTTAATTTGTGGTTGCAATCGTTCAAATGGTTATTCAAGGTATCCAGGAATTCACCAAAAATTTGACGCCGCAGCATTATAAGAAGCATTTTTTCAGCGACTAGATCAACTTTTTCTATGCATATGATAGCTGTAATTTAACTAGCGATAGTGTAGATGTTAATGATAATGATGATAATAGAGACACGTCGATGCTTCTTTTACGTAACAATTCCTCTAGCCTTTTATGAGCATACCTTTTCTGGCACGTTTGATGCATGACCACGCTGTCGATAGTTTCGAGCATAAACTTGTGTTTAAAAATCAAAGAAATAAAAATTATATAAAATATAGTTCCCTCCACGTTTCTTTATGTACGTTTATAAAAATTTAAAAAAATCGGTGCTTTTTCAAAGAAATCGGAGGTTATGCCTTATTTTTATCCTGGTAGACTATGTACAGTGCGAAAATAATGCGTTATGATTGATACAATATAGCGACACATTGATAGATGCACGTTATGAATCACAGCTGATTAATACATCCAGAGAAGGACTTTAATAACTCACTTTATTTTCTGGATGTGTTATTGAAATCTTAAACCACAACATTAATATCAAAAAGGAAATTATCAAATTATAATATGACAGAGCCTAACCAGCTGCTCTCATGAAACGCCAGAGACGCACAACACACAATATATAAACACATAACGCCTAAACATATAGTACATAAACATACTTAACATTTAGAATTTAAATTAAATATTATGTTTATGGGCCATAAAAAAGAGTTTCAGAAGCTTTTCAATCAGAATTTCATCATTCTGAGGATACAAGCATCACTCTCAGAATTGTCAACTAAAAACTTGGATATATGACTCCAAGATCGAGATCAAGTAAGTCAAACATCAATTTTTGGAAAACAATAATAAACGTCAAACAAGTTGATTAAAAAAATCACTCTGTTTTAAAATTATATTCTTTGGAAAGGATTTTCGGAGTGGAAATTTAAACGTCAAAATAAAAATTATAAAATGTAATCTTCATTACAATCAGTTATGGATATATAATACAAATTCGTGTTGCGATAAAACGTGCATTAATTTGATTAAATAATCTTGCGATACTATTAAAACTGCGTAGTTTTCTAATATGAATATTGCAATAATTTTTAAAAGAAACAATTTTGTAAAATAAGTTTTATATTATATACATGATTATACAAACAAATTTTCTCAAAATATACACTGATAACATTTGAACTTTCTTTCATAATTTAAATTATATAAAAATATTTTACAAGCAATTTAAGTAAATACTGTATAAAATAATTTAAAGAATATGATAAAAATAAACACTACAAATAGCAAAACCTATTTAGTTCAAAGTATCACTATCCTTTTTTTAATTGCAGGCAAGAACTTTTTTCTCTTTATGACAAATATTGTTTTCTTTGCATATTATTCTGATAATATAATATTGAATAAAAGCGTTACCCATTAGCAGAAAAATATAGAAGAGTGAAACAAAAATAAAATGATATTTTATGAAGTAGACAATTATTAAAAGTTGATTCCAAGAACTTCTTCAAGTACTTGTGCACTTCAATTACCTTTTCCAAAATTGAAGACCAATAACTTGGGGTTTTCGTCTTTGGAAACAATGGGATTTCGAAAGAGCGGACTTTAGTAATTTAGGATATTTTTCACTAAAACTTACTTATTGTAGAACATTTATAATATTTCTAGCTATGTCTCTAACTTTTCAAGAACTTAATCGGTCCAAATTTTTAAAGGATTAAAATAAAGACAAGAACAGAGTCTCCCAAAAATTTGGATATTTATACCAAGTTTAAAGACATATTTGCAGTTTTGGATACAAATTAGTGTGAATAATATTAGTACGCTCAACTTACTTCAAAGTAACAAAATTGCAAAAGTACCCTAACCATTTACAATTAGTGAAAAAACAAGAAACGGGTAGAACAGAAGAGTTGAATGCAATCAGAAGTGCAGTATTTATATATTTTCAGACAAGAACGAATTAGAAATGTCATGTCACAGACGAAAATGCCACCGAACCTCTAAAAATCTTACAAATAAGCTGAATTTGGCTGACACTCAAAAACATTTGAAAAAGTTTGCCACTCCTTACCACGACATTCATTCGAAAACCCCGGAGGTTTCGCAAAACACCGAAACATAGGATAAACGTCGATTTACCAATAATAATCTATATGCTACAGAAAAAAATTTTTTTCAGGCAAAAAATATAGCTAAAAAAATTTTAAATAAAAATGTTTATTAGCATTTTTTCTATAGAATGAACCGTTCTTGACGCTCAAAACCACCGGCGATTTTAAATTTTAGTTCAATTCGGCACGCAGAAATTTAATTTTTTAACCCTTCGTTCATCGGGTAACCATACTGAAACACTTTCGGTTGGGTGTGGTCTGTGAGGACCATAATGAAATACCGCCTCCCGAGCAACAGCATATATTTTATTGCTAATTTCGCATAAACGTGTTTTAAACGAATTATTTACTATATAATGTTTATTACAGAAACAATTCCAAAGCTTTTTTAATTTATATTAGGTAAATTTTAAAAATGTTTACAATTTCAACGCATTTTTTCAAATTTGTGAACAGCGACTAATTAATGAAAAAAAAAACAAAAAAAAAAAACATTTAAAACTCTAATTAGAAACAAAGTACTACAAAAAAATATATAAAATAAAAAATTTAATTGTGGACACAAACTACAGTGGTCAAACTTTGGTGGTCAACTTTTCTAAACAATCTTTGCGGCATGCCATTATGTGGTCCATACAGTGGCGGCTTTTGGGGGTAGGCAGGATAGGCCGGGCCTACCCAATAATTTTAAGAGCTTTAAAATTGAAAAACATATGTTCAAAAATTATGTTAATGCATGTAAATAACTTTTAAATATACTAAATCACGCAATACATTAGCGTCGGTTAAAACAACTATGTTATTATATTACCATATAAAGCATCGAATCGTATTCAGGCATTTTAAAAATCATTAATAGGCCCGATCGGAACTTGCCGACCCAGCTCACATAAGATCCCCGTACAAAAAGCGTTTGAAGTAAGCAGCTTGCCGGACAACTATTTATATTGTCGTGTTTATGCTTGCTGTTTAGGCACCAGACGATCGGGCCTACGGCGACCATCGTTGTCAATTGTAACGTAATTATCGCATTGTAAATTTTATTTTAAATTATGATAAAAAAATATGTAGCATAATCTATAATTGTAACATATTTTTAAACAAACAACACAATTGCAAACAAGTGCACGGTTGCCCAAATAAATTTAAAAAAATTCGTAAAATTCGAAGAAAAAAATCACATTTGCATGATTTCTATATCGCCTGATTGTATGCAACTTATATATATATATATACATATATATATATATATATATATATATATATATATATATATATATATATATATATATATATATATATGAGATTGTTTTATAACTGACACATAAAAATGAGTTTTTATGACGCTTTACCAGGTTGCAGTAATAGTAATGTTGATAGTGAGTGTTTGGATATTGTTGTTTCACTATTGGAATCGCCATTATCTAGAAGAACTGAAATTGATAGAAAAAAAATTATTATGAATAAAAGGCCTACTCCAACATTGCGTATTGACCAAAAAGATGGGAAAAAGGTGTGTACTTTTTATTGCTCTTGATATGATGTCTACAAATGATTGTCTGGAAGTATTACGAAAAACAGACTATATTGTTGGCCGTGTTTGTTATTTTCTAATAAGAAATGTGTATGGAATTGTGAACGATACTTTGATTTAAAAAATATGTCTGCCTCCTTAAAAAAACATTCCAGTTGCAAGGAACATTTAAGTAATTTCCTGTCCTTTAAGGATGTGCAGAAGAGGGCGTTTTCTGTTCACGATTTGCTGGATGAAAAATCAAAAATCGCAAAAATTAGATACAACGCCGAAGTTAAAATGAACAGAGAAATCATTAAAAAATTGGTTAAGGGGTGGTCATGATTCCGTGACCCCTCCCTCTGGATCCGTCACTGATTACACATAGTTATATATAATTTGCTGGCATGACCTACCCAAACTTTTACCACATGAGCCGCCACTGGGTCCATACATAGCCAGGATTTGCAAATTTTGCAAAAAAAGCGAGTTTTGCGTCTTTTGCAATATTTACAATTTCCTCTCTTACCTGGCTGGGGCTCTGGTACAACGTCGACCTCAATGCCTAAGAGTCTCACGGCCGAAGCACGCACAGCTTTTGTTAAATGCGTGTCAACTGCTCGCCGTCGTATACTCTCCTGTACCAATTCCATACCTAGGTTTTTTTTGGAATAAGCTTTGCGTTTTGGAAAATTCTCCATCTGGGTTATTGCCTTTGTAAATTACAAATGCATTAATTGCTGCGAGATTAAGAAGATTATAAACTACTACCATTGGCCAACGTTTCGCATGTCTGTAAACATTATATGATGTTCTATCATATAATGTTTCTGACATTCTGTCTACAACATCTACTCCACTCTCTATGGAATTATAAACAGTAATTATTTCTGGTTTTTTCTGATCACCAGTATCTTCATCAATCCGATCATTTCTGTTCACAGTGGAAACAGCAATCACATTTTTTCCTTTCTTCGGTATATATGATACGGCAGTGTTATCGGTGAACTGATGTATTTTCTCGAAACAACCGAATAATCCAGTTCACAAAAATGCACAGGGTTGCCAAGTGAAGTTGAAAGAAAAATACAACTAAGAAGCAGTGCAAATATTGTTACACATTTGATCGGGTGGGGTCTATCAGGACAAACGACCATGCAGCAGCTATTTATAAATTTCAAAAACAGTTTTGTATAAAAAAAACGAATGGTATTTAGTTTATAGGAAGGTACTGAAAAGGTAGAAATTAAAAAAAATAAAATGAGAGAATTATCCAAAATTTTTATTTCGTCGTAGACTCACAGACCACACCCGATGAACGGAGGGTTAAATAAAATTTGTATTAATTCGAGAGTAAAAATATGATAACTTTTGATCAGAGTACTTATTCTATCGACAAAAATCTAAATGCGTTTTAAAAATGAAGAGTGCAACTTTCTAAATGAAGTCCGTTTCTATATATCCAGCTGTTAAATAAATAAATGTCGCCCGATTATTGCCATTTGTTTCGATTCTTATTAGACCAATTCAATCTTCCATTCACCGGTCACTATGGAATTTCCATTGTTAGAGCCTAATCTTTAAAACCTATAGCATGAACTTTCTACTTTGAACTTTGCATTACAAATAATCTTAAACTCATTTTTTTCGATTAAACATGTACGTTTTTTGAAACTACAAAACTCTATCTAAAAATTACAGCTAATGCCGTCTTTGTGAAAGCATTTCCTGTGACGTGACATTGCTTGTAAAAAAGTCTAAATTCAGCGTTTTTTAGTCATAACTCAAATGCCTAATATTGGTTTCCAACAATCAAAATCGAACTTGCATGTTATAGTATTTGAAGATTGGGCTTTAGCAATGAAAATTTTATAACGATCGCTCAATGGAAATTATAAATTCTATTGATCTCATCGTAAATCGTACAAAATAGCAAAAATCGTGCAACGTTTATTTATTATTAACATCTTTATAAAAACGGACTTTATTTGCGACAAAATATAAAAATTGCACGTGCAACCTACATGCAATTTGATTTTTGTTGATATGACACTCAGAACACAGAAGATTGAGAATTTTTACCGTCGATTTTATACAAATTTATTACAAATCACCAGTCTCGTCAAGCGTTGTTTCTGAGAAAACGGTTAATTTTATACAAAAAGAGGTAATTTCTGCCGCTCTTTACGAGGGCCGTTTTAGGGGAAAGCCCATGGGTAGGAGTGTTAAATCTATGACGACTGGTTTAATAAAGCAACATACTAAGATATCGAGAAGTAATAACTGAGGTGATATGAGTATTTCCAAAGTATGCATGGAACAACACTTCCAAAACTGTCATAGAGTTGCAACCGCTGGGACGACGAAAAAGAGGGAAACTCAGATCAGAATGGAAACAAAAGAAATAGGTCTATGAGCGAAATTCATCTAACAACAATATGTAATATGTATATCCCACCAGATCAAAATGTATCCCAAGAAGATTTAACAGCTATTTTGGAACAAATTCCTTCACCTAGAATTATCGTTGGAGATCTTAACTGCCACAATCCGATGTAGGGTTCCATAAAACTTAACCGGAAAGGACGAACTATAGAAGATATTATAACATCCCAAAATCTGAAACTACTTAATGACGGAAGACCAACCAGATTCAACATACAAAATGGCACATCATCGGCAATTGATATTTCTTTGTGTGACCCAGTTCTATCCACTACGTTAACATGGGACGTTCTACCCTACTTATATGGTATATGGTAGTGACCACTACCCCATTATAATTTCTTTAACTCATCAGAAAACCACAAATATCAGAACATTAACCAAACCAACTTCACATCATCAAACGACATTGAGAAGTTTTTAAGTACCTTTTTACAAATCATCACAGCAGCTGCAGAGACATATGTAAGAAAAACAAAAATTTTAAAGAAACATACAAAACATACAAAACAGACAAAAACATAACGGGCTACAAAAAACGAAGAGCTGAGGCAAGATACATTCTAAAAAAGAATAGAAAAGAATCCTGGAAAAAATTCACCTCATCTATAAATACCTCTTCAATCATAAGTACAGTTTGGAGAAACTTAAGGAAAATCTCTGGCAAAAGCCAACCATATAAGATTCCTTTTCGAGGAAAAAATACTAAAATATTTAGTGGTAGAAAAGAAATCGTAGATATGTCAGCAGACCAATACGAATTAAATTCCAGTGATGAAAATTACACTGATAATTTTAAAATACATAAAAACAACGAAAAAAATATATTGGGATTCGACGGATATGAGATTCACAACCTTAACGTTTCTTTTTCTTTCATAGAACTTCCTGTAGTCTTAAACTCTTCCAAAGATTCAAGCCGGGTACCAGGCGGTATCCCCTTAGCAGTTCTACTACATCTACCAGACAATGGGAAAAATTTATCACTAGACCTTTATAATTTTATTTGGAGTAACCAGGTTTTCTTATCAACTTGGTCCGAAGCAATAATACTACCACTTCATAAGCCTGAGAAATCCCGGACATCAACTGAGTCATATCCACCAATATCTTTAACTAATATTATATGTAAAGTGTTAAAAAAAATGGTAAATAAAAGGCTAAGATGGTATTTGGAAGAATAAAAACTCCTTATTCCACAAAAAAGCGGATGTAGGCAAAATCGATCCACTATAGATAACCTAATAGACTTAGAGTCAGGAATACATTAAGCATTTGCAAATAAGCAATATTATATCGAAGTCTTTTTTGATTTTAATAAAGCTTATGATAATGTCTGGCGATTCAATATTATATTAAAATTGCATAATTTGAGTATCAGGGGCAATATGATAAAATTTATTTCAAATTTTCTTCAATCTAGCAGCTTCATAGTTCGATCAGACAACGTTAACTCAGATAAAAAAGTTCAAGAGAATGGAGTACCACAAGGATCAGTTATAAGGTCAACCCTTTCTCTAACAGCCATTAACGACATACTTCAATAATGCTCACCGATTGTCAAAGGAAGATTATACGCTGACGACTTAGTTTTACTTGCCAAAGAAAAAAACTCTACATCTATTCAAAAACATTTACAACAAACAATCAATCAGTTAGAATCATAGTCTAGAACTATCGGATTACAATTTTTACCGACAAAAACTAAATGTATTTTATTCACACGAAAACATAACACTCTAACTCCACATCTGAAGCCATATAATCAAACCCCTTAGTTTCACAAAAAATATTAGATTTTGAGGTACGGTTTTCGCCCAAAAGCTCTCCTTAAAAAAACATACAGAACTTAAAAAATCATGCCAAGCAGGAAGAAATTTTATGAAAACTATTTCCAGCAAAACTCGGGAGCAGATCAAACTACACTATTACATATATATATATATATATATATATATATATATATATATATATATATATATATATATATATATATATATATATATATTATATATATAACTCGTCTACCTACCACTGTATAATGCGCATTTTGCTCTTTTTATCTCGACAGATACAGTTTGCTGGTTTTAACGAGATGATAAACATATCCATTCATAGATTGGCGTTTGATTCAAAACCTTTTAGTCAGTTAAAGCCTGACTCTGAAATATATAGAAGGAAACCTACTAGAATGACATTGTCTGTCTCTGTATGATATTTTTATAAAATATCTAAGAATTACTAACTAAGAAAAAGGGTTAACTACCACGGGACTTACGCAGTGCACTAGACTTTAAAGATCGTGAAAAACTTTTTGAAATATGCTAGATTGTACAACAATATTTAAATGCTGTTAAATATTGATTACTTACTGTTCCTGCGCTAATAACTTTTCATGATAAATGCAGTCCATAAAAGAATTACTTCAAAAAATGCACTAATGAAATTAAATCACGAAATAAAAACACAAAAGGCCTACAAATAGACAAAAGCCACAAATTAAAAATAAAAACCCATACAAGCGGTTGTTTAAAGAACATCAACTAACCTTTACATGACAAGAAACTGGACGAGTAGTAATAAAAGGACAAATTACTTGAGATACCAAGGAAGTCTGCCTATGTATCATGCCAAATTGAATCAAATATCTTGGAGGAAATATATTATTTAAAAACTGATTGAATACACGACATATTTACAATGAAACAGAATACAATTTATAATAATTTAAATAACTTTAATTTGTTTTAATTTCTATTAATACTCTTAATTATCTTGTTTTTTATGTCGGCCCATCGTATCCATCTTTACGCAAACAAAACAGCAAATAAATGTTTATAAAGGAATCTTTATAAACATTTATTTGCTGTTTTCATTATTTTCATTAGTGCTACGCTTTCTAGTATTTTATTTATCTAATTTTTAACATATTTACAAGGAAATTTAACATAATAAACTTTTAAAATATAATAATATTGAAGAGGGGTGTTGCAAATTAGGATGTTAAAACTATGAAAATATTTTAATCAAAAAGGAGCGCTATAAGTGAATAAAGCAAATTAAAAGGATATCTGACTAAAAAGTAGATAATTACATTAGTTGCGAAGTGATTTAATCGAAGCTATAAAAATCTTTAAAAATACAGGAAGACACTGAAAGGTTCGGCCAGAAGGAATAATTATTAATCAATGAATAATAATAAATAATGAAATAAGAAAAATGAAATCAAATGAGTACATAAGTTAATTAATAACTACAGATCAGTAAAAATTTGTAAAATATGAATGAAGCGAAAAGTAAGAACATAATATGTTACTAAAAAGTTGAAATTGAAATGACTCCATTGGGCACACGTCAAAATAATGTGGGTCGAAAAGAATGGAGAAGACGCATCACGTTTACAAGGTATTTAGAAGAGAAAAATAAGAAATAAGTTTAACTACGTATCAAAGAGTTTACAATATCAGCACAAGAAAAGATAGCTACGTAAAGATTTTTTATGCACAAAAAATAAAAAATAAATTATAACAATATAAGAATTTGATCAGTATTAGAAAACTAAAATATTTTACATTTGATCGTGTTTACTTCGTTGACTCCTTGGAATAACTTACAAAATATGATGCAACATATTCAACTATATTGCATCAGCCGAGTTAAACCATAAAGTACGCTATATGGAGCTTGAAAACTGCAGTATTTCACTGAAAAGCTTTTAATTTAATGTGCCGCCAATAACAACAGAAAAACAAACCTATCGGTCTAGTTAGAAAAATAGATTTTTGGCAAATATTTTAGCAAGAGATTTTTAATGTTAATATTGTATATTTTTATTAAATACAATAATTTATTTATAATATTTAGTACTACTTACCATTGCCACCAAACAATAATGGTTTTCAAAGCTTCTTTCTAAACTGGGTTGTTAAGATGTTTTTTCTCCTTTTATAATCTATGATTTACCAATACTTCGTGCATATTAGCGTAATCAAACTGATAACTGTCGTCATGGATTGAATTTAACAAAACACGTTCTACAACACCACTATGATAGGAAGCAACGGAAATTTATTTATATTATAACGTAATAATAACGTTAATTTGTTTACTGTCATATTGTTAAATATATTTTTGCTTTTTCTTTCTTAATTTAATAAGAATTTAAGAAAATGAAACGTTTTTTTACAAACTCCACAAATTAAAAAAAAAAACATCGTCTTATCTACTATAAATACACTTACAGGGACGGTCAGTTATAAGCTTTTCAGAAGAAGATTTTATTGCGCCAAAGTAGAGCCAGTGGGGCGACTATTGACAAGATCTGACTGAATATAATATGGAACTGAGAAGAGCAAAAACAGAATCGTTGAGGAGGCATCGCGAGAAAATATAAGATTGCAAAAATGTCAAGATGTCAAGGTTTTATAAAGTTCCCTCCGAGGATCCTTAGAAAAGTATAACCTCGCTCAAAAAGGAAGAGACCCTAAAAAACTTTTCAAAGAACACTTTTCTGAATGTAAAACAAAACTGACACGACTAGACACATGGCAGTACACTGAATTGGATACCATATCTTATGATTTTAGGGGAAAAATGGCATGTGTTAAAAGAATTAGTAGACCAGGCCAAAATCAAATGTGCAATAAATCATTTTCGCCATATAAATTACCGTGTCCGTCCTGACGAAATTTATCTAATACTTCTACAAAAGTTATATATGATACAGTAAAACTTCTGTTAACAGACACCTCTACATAACGGAAAGCTCTGCTGAACAGACAGTTTTTAGGATATCGAACATTTCATATGTGGGTAAATAGGAAGACACCTCCGAACAACCGACCCTCTTCACAACGACTCCGGACAAAATTTGCCTTGAGTTTTTATAAAAAATTATTATATATCTGCCAACAACGGACAGTAAAATAAAGATGATTAAAAGATTTAAATTGTAAAGATGATTAAAAGATTTAAATTGGGGCTCCGGAAAAACAAATATGTACATAGCTTATTGTAGCTATAAAACTAATTATATAAGTATAAGACTTATGGTCATACAATTAAATACTTTAGGTACTTCGAGTTAGATTTGGAAAAACCCATTTTAGAATGTATTTATCCTTTCTACACATTTTTAATTAAGTTGCGATATTTTGATCTTTTAATTTAATGTCTTCGACTAAAAGAAACTTTTTAAGTTTGGAAGAGAAGATATCGGTGATAGAAGCATCTGAAAAAAATAATTATAGTATTCGAGTTTTGACCAAAAAGTTTTAAATAGGAAAAACTCAAGTTAGTGACATTTTAAAGAAAAAGACCGATTTAAAAAAATTGGTATAGTGAAAATGGAAATGTTTAACAAAAAAGAGGATTAAAACTGAAGGTGTTGCTATCGATACTACAGTGCTCGAGAAGCTGCAAATGTTAACCTTGACGACGTTTCAGAGTGGCAACGAAAACTGTCACATTTATTAAATGGTTATTTACCTGAAGACATTTTTGACGCTGACAAGACTGGTCTATATTATTGAGTATCAGCAAGTAAAACTTTTACATTTCGTAATGAAAAGTGCATTGGAGGTAAATTTTCTAACGAAAGACAGATTGTATTATTGTGTGCAAATTTAAATAAAAAAGAATCTTTGGTAATTGGTAAAAGTAAAAATTCTCGTTTAAAAATGTTTTAAAAATTTTTATGTTGATGCACTCCAAGTAGACTGATACTACAACAAGAAGGCCTGGATGACCAGAGGTATTATGACAGATTGGTTGCACAAATTTGAAAAATGCAACGTCAAAAAAGAAAAAGTTCTTTTATTCCTAGACAACACGACAACATCCCAACCGGATATTCAGTTATCTAACATATCATTTCAACCAAAACAACTGAAAAGTGTTTCATTAGGTGCGGTTTAAAAAAAATTCGAGAAGACATTGTGGAAAATCTGGAGCTACAAGACCTGGAAAATGATTTGCCATTGGCAACTTTTTGCGAAAGTCATGAAGTTGAGAATTTTTAAACTACATACCTAGATATTGATGCAGCCCTATTGACGAAAAATCCTGAAGTAAACTTAGCTAGTTGTGTTAGTGATTTTAAAGAAAATGTACGAGTGTCCAATATTTTCGACAACAAGTCTGACGATGAACAATAACTTACAACTGTAAGTAATTTAACTGATGCTTACTTAAAATTAAAATACCCAGAATTATTATATATATATATATATATATATATATATATATATATATATATATATATATATATATATATATATAAAGTTGACGTAAAAGTAAGTCAAAAAATATCTTATGTAATTCTAAATGTTGTAAAAGTCAGAAATATAATGTTTAAAACAAAAAACAAACCAAAATTGATGATTTTTTAAAGAAGTAATACCTACCTTTTTTACATTAGTATTCTATTTGTTTTATTGGTGTATATGCTTATGCAAGTATGTACGAAAATTTATGATTAAAGATCAAGCAAAACGAAACCTCTTCTTTTATTTTAATTGTCCGTTATGGAGAAGTTTCACTGTACTACAAGCTAACAAAGGCATGGAGTCTTATAAGGAAGCGTTGTCAACCACTATTACACGTATATGGCTTCAAGTTTGAGATCAGTGATTTTTCAAACCAATCATATAACGTAATATAATCATCAAAATGGGCGACATCAAATATAGCAACATTTAAACCGTTCTACAATATGTACATATTACCGTGACTATACAAATCTCAAGGAGTGTTTGACAATAATCATTTGTTTATGAGAAGAATGTCGAGAATTTATTTCTAATGTTTGTAAATGTATGCAAACCGAGAAAGAACGACAAGATCTCACAATACCTTTTATCAATCTAAAAGAGAGTAGCTAAAGCTTGTGAAGTTAGTATCACTACTGTGAAACGCATAATTTCTAAAGCTAAGAAGTCACCTGGTACTTCTTTTAAGTCACCGAGGAAAACCATAAACAAATCCTCACAGATCCTTCCTTAAAGAATGAAGAAGAAAGCCTCAAACAACAAGCGCAGCATTTTATGACCAATTACAACAAGTAGTAGATCAAGTCAGAGGGTAGATAATAATATTCGGGGATTTTTACGCTCGAATAGGCAATCAAGTAGTACCTGGAATTAAGCAAAAACATAACGAGGATGTCAAAAACGAAAATGGAAAACTGATGATAAACTTCTGCACGAATAACGAACTAAGAATAAACAACAATTTTTTGACCACAAAGACCAACACAATTATATATTTAATAACACCTGTGGACAAAGATCTATGATAGATTATGTTATAACCAACAGAGATATACATCCATCGAAAATAATCGACGTAAGATGCCTCAAATCAGCAGATGTAGGTAGCGACCATTGCTTAGTATTATGTAAAATAAGAATCATCTTGAAATACATCCTATCCAAGAGAGCGGCGCCAATACAAACAAAAATCAAAGTCGAAGCACTAAATACGGAATCCACGAAATACGTATACAGAAAAACTATATCAGAGAAGATCGATGGGAATGAAATATTAAAAAACGATAGCATCGAGGAAATCTGGGAAAAACTGAAAAATAATATAACTAACGCATCAACAAATCACTTGGAGAGAGGAAAGTAACAAACACTAACATATCAGAAAAGAAAACACCATGGTTTAGTAAGGAAGTAAAAACAAAATGTGAAGAAAAGAAGAAAGCCTTTTTAAAATACAGAACACAATACACACAACAGGCATACAACCACTATAAACAAATCAACAATGATACGAATACTTTAGTTAGACAAATAAAAAGGAACACTGGCAGAGCTTCTCAAAACAGATAAAATACGCCTTCTACAGAACACAAAAAAAAATATGGAGAATGATCAGAGGACAAAAAAAAAAAGAGATGAACGAACTAATAAAAATGAAACACTTTCAGAACGAAACATGGGTAGACTACTTTTGATCCCTATTTGTTAAAGGTGACGATAATGAACCACCAAGACCAGAGGTGACGACAAACGAAGTAATAAATATTGAGTAGGAAGAGGCAAAGGAAACATAAAGGAATTTAAAAAATAGAAAATCACCAGGAGAGAACAGAATACCGAACGAACTCCTAAAGTACGAAGGACTAGGTCTAACGAAACAACTATTAAAATTAATCCAAAAATAATAGAACAAAACAGAATTCCTCAAGAATAGAGATCAAGCATCTTAATGCCTCTCTTCAAAAAGGGAGACAAATCGGACCCGGAAAATTACAAAGGAATTAATTGATTAAGCACAACACTAAAATAACAACCAAAGTGATAAGAAATAAACTAAAATAAATTATAACACTAGCAGAAGAACAGCAAGGTTTTAGATCGGGAAGACCAATCAATGCATGAGTTTAGTATACCAGAGAAACTTATCCGACTAACGAGAATGACAATGTCTAACTTAGAAGCCACTGTTAGAATACAGGAAGAGAATTCTAGATCCTTTGAGATAAAGGATGGACTCAGACAAGGGGATGCTTTGGCTTGCCTCCTATTTAATATTGCCTTAGAAAAGGCAGTCCGAGATACACGAATTAGGGACGGCGGTACTATTTACAATAGATCAATACAAGTCTTAGAATATGCTGATGACATTGACATAATAGGGCGTAGCAAGCGAGATGTTGAGCAATATCTCCTAGAATTGGAAACAGCGGCGAAACAGGTCAGTTTAGTCATCAACGAAGACAAAACCAAGTACATGTTGGTTACAAAGGATCCGATAGCAAATGAAGAACGAGAAACAGTCTTTGGAAGTCATACCTTAGGACGTGTTGACAACTTCACATACCTTGGGTCGCTATTGACTGCTACCAATAAAACAGGCGAAGAAATCAAAAGACGAATAAATCTTACAAATAGCGCATACTATGGACTCCAAAATCATTTCCACTCAAGAAACATTCAAAGAAGAACTAAAATAATTATATACAAAACATTGCTGAGGCCGGTCCTCACATATGGAGCAGAAACATGGACTCTAACGCAGAAAGATGAAAGACTTTTGGGAATATTTGAGCGTAAAATACTCTGCACAATATTTGGAGCTATAAACGACCAAGGGCAGTGGCGCAGAAGATATAATTTTGAATTGTATCAGCTCTTTGATGAGCCAGATGTCATAACGTTCATTAAAACACAGCGACTTAGATGTGCTGGACACATAATACGAATGCCAGAAAATACGATTGCTAAAAAGCTAACCACAGGAACACCTGTAGGAAGAAGAAGCAAAGGTCGACTGCGAATTAGGTGGTTACATGGAGTTGAAACCGACTTACGGATATTAAAAATCAGAAGATGGCAACATGTTGCCAGAAACCGAACAGAATGGTGACAAATCTTAGAGCAGGCCAAGATCTACAGAGGATTGTCGAGCCAAAGATGATGAAGACCATGCACCGACGCTATATTTATAATGAGGCAAGTGCAACAGAAATCATTGGAATACAACAAACCCGCAGATCTATGTTTCGTGGACCTTAACAAGGCATTTGGCCGGGTCAAATTAAAAGACTTTATCCACTTACTGTACGCAAGAGAGATACCTGTAGGAATAATCAAAATGATCGAAAATATCTACTAAAACATCACAATAAAAGTAAAAGTAGAAGAAGAACTATAAGAAATAATTAAAAAAAGAACTAAAAAAGGATACCAAATGGAAGAAAACCAACTTAAAATAATCTGCTGTGCAGACGACGCAATACTGCTTTCTCAAACTGAAGGTGATTTACAAAGTATGCTGCACCAATTTAACATATTCGCCAGAAAATTTAACATGTTAATTTCCCCAAAAAAGACAAAATGCATGGTTACAACAGCAAATGGAAGGCAGCGTCTGGAAGGTCAGATAATAGAACAAGTGATGGAGTTTAAATATCTAGGCATCACATTATCTAGCTACGGAAAGCTCGAAACTGAAGTGGAAGATCAAGTGAATAGAGCAAACAGGGCCGCAGGCTGCCCGAATGAAACAATATGGAGAAATAAAAATATCAGAAAAGAAATGAAAGGCAAAATTTACAAAACAGTCATCAGACTAATAATGACATACGCGGCAGAAACAAGACCTGACACAGAGAGGACAAAAAGGATGTTAGAAACAGCAGAGATGAAAACACTTAGAAAAATTGATGGTAAGACACTATGGGACAGAGGTAAAAGTACAGATATATGACGTAGATGCAAGGTGGAGAACATCAAGAACTGGTTAAAAAATAGAAGAGTAGAATGGAACGATCATATAAGCCGAATGACAACAAATAGAGTAGTAAAGACAGCAAGAGACGGTTACCGAATAGGAAGACGATCAGTAAGAAGACCACGAAAACGATAGAACGGCAACTTACTGGAGGCACATTGAAAAACAGACAGAGTTATGTCTATATAAAAAGAAGAAGAAGAACGTAAATAGCTGATTATCTAATTTCTTTAAAACAAACAGAAACTAAAATTGTCTAAAACATGTTTAAACGCCTTTCGTTACTTCTGTAACTTATAGAGCAAAGTTATCTGTCAGTAATGTAATAAAATTCATAAACAAAGCCATTCAAGATAAAATCTTATTTAACTGTCTGAAGCACTCTCTAATAGAAAGAATTGATTGTGTTGTTTATTTTTATGAAAATTGTAAAATGTATGTACCTATATACAAAAACTAATTGAACAAATTTACTACAAAAGAAATAAGACAGTTACTAATTACTGTTCTGAAGTAATTTTCTAGTGGCATCGTAATGCAGTTTAGTATTTTTGTTGGGAGTAAGTCACAATTTAAGTTTAAAATAAGCTTAAAATAATTTTAACTATTAAAAACTGACTGGGAGAGCTTTAAAATAAACCTTGAACACAAAATTAATCTTGTTGTGCCATTGAAAACCACGAGGCAACTTGATGACGAATTAGAAGTTTTTATAAAAAATATCCAACAGGTAGCTTGGGAAAATACTCCCACAATAACTTCTAGTACAAAAGCGAACAACTATCCAAAAGAAATCAGAGAACTCAGAGTAGAAAAAAGGAAGTTAAGAAAACACCGGTCTTCGGTTATTTTAATCCAATAGTTACAACGTTACATTTACAATGCACTTTAGTTTGCAATACTTCATTCGACTCGATATCAATATGATCAAAATTAGTACTATCGAAAGAACATCAATATCAATATAAATAAAACACAATTTTTAATAAAACCATTTTATTCTATTAATTATTATATTTATTTATTATTTCATTATTAATACATATTTAGTGATTATTATTAAATATAATATATAGCGTAAGATTAATATATTTATACATATTGCAATAATATACAATAAAAGAATATGAAGTAATATTTTAAGTAAAAAAGTATAGGTTAGAAGGTTACAAATAGGTTATATTATATGAAATGGATTTAGCATTATGTTGGCCAGTATTTTTCATGAAGCCTATTGTGAAAAACTCGTTCATATAAGCGGCTTCTCTCACCTGACACAATTCAATGATGACACCAGTCTCTCTGATGCCACCGAACTTCCGACCAACGACATGTATTTTTTTAGCTATAAAAGCCAAGCCTGGCATACAGGTTCTGTTCTGATCCCAGAATGAAAACGGATCACTTGGCAGCAAAGGCCGCTGCAGATATAGAGTCAGTTCATTTGAAAAAGAACTTTGAATCTGTGTGTCCTGAGAACTTGAACTAAAACCACTGTTCATCAACTCCAGATCGTGTGAAGACCAAAGAGGGTTTGATTTTAAACTCACTTTGGCTTCTTCATTCTGGAAGGAGCAGGAAGGAGAAAGTTTTCCGATTTCGGTAAGGTACGTCCTAACTTCCGAGCCTAAATTGGATGTGACTGTCTTCGCTATATACGGATTCAGATATAGTTTTTTGAACCACGGGTCCGTGATTGTAGCATGGCAAAGCAGGGGATTTCGTAAAAGCTTAGTGCCCTTCTCTTGAAGGCTAGTTATAAGCTTTTGGCATAACTTTTGAGCTGTACTAAAGTTTGGCTTGAGGTTTTTTTAAAAATCTTTCGATAATAGACACAAGGGGGATAACAAGGCTAGCAGTAATGTACTGGGAACCCGAGATCTCCTTTGTGGCCTCATAGAAAGGCGATAAAATGCTTACAATTTCAGTGATTAGTTTTATATCTGAACCAGAAATCATCCTTGGTGCAGTAAACCAAAATTATTATACTACTGCTCAGCAGAGAGCGCTAAAATAATTCAGGTTCTATTGTCAATGAATATAATGAGAGTAGAATATAATATGCAATTATTGTATTTAATTAATGATGCAAATTTAATTTACCATTTAAAAATATAATCCTCTAAAATACCTACCAATTTTCCTCTCCTCCCAAACTCAAAAAATTCCCCACCCCAACCATTTCGACTTATAAAAAATTTCTCAGACTCTTTCAAATGGGATTTAAAAATAATAATATCAACATAAATATTTTACTTAAAAATAAATTGAATAATGCAATTTATCTTTTATTTTTACTACCATCAAAAAAAAAATTATCATGTATTACTTTTAACACGTTTGTATATTTGTATAATAGGTACATTTTAACTCATTTAATACTTCCTGTATGGGTGTATCGTTTTGAAAACGTAGGGAAATCCTTGGGGATTCGTATTCGTAATCGGTAATTCGATATTTATAGTCAGAACATTATTTTTGGTAATCAGAAACAGCCATTCACCCACTTTTAATGTTAAGAGTCAAGTGTGAAAAATAGATGATGTACCAGATCACTTCTTATGTAAATATTATGATTACAAATACCTTTTCAACGAAATTTTATAATAAAACTTAATTGTTTCTGGCTGATGAGAGTTTGCACTTTCAGTTTGCTTCTGTATTTATAAAATAAAATAAAATTTGAATTATGCTTTTGTTTGGAATAATTACTTGAAAATAATAATTATGATTGGAATCCAAAATAATACCTAACCTAATCCTAATCACCGTAAAAACCTAATAACCGGTTTTTACTTTAAACATAAAAAACCGGTTATAACCGAGACAAAAAACAACCGATAAAACCGGTTATTGCGAAGTAAAAAAAACGGTTTTCGGTTAAAACCGGTAGGTTTTTCCCATCCCTATCCACGAGGCAAAACTAGTCTAAATAATGCTACACAAAAACTAAAAAGGGAGATACAGAATATAAAAAATTGCTGACCAGAACACAGATTAATAACTATACAACATTCCACTATTAACAACATTCCACTATAGATCAAGTTCACAGAATAACCAATATAATAGAAAAAACATTAGAAGAAAAGAAAGTCTGCTCTGCAATCTTCTTGGACGTAACACAGGCGTTTAATAAAGTCTGGCATGACGGTTTAACAGTGGTGCTCAGACTTATACTGCATGGGATCTACCATATATAAACTTCAAGCATCCGGAGATCGACTGCTATACCCTGTTTTTAAACCAGGAGGAGTAATTCAAATTTACCGCGCCACAATGTTTGTTTGTAATTGGTCCAACCTCAGGCAAGTTTACTCCACTGTTATAAAATTTTAACACTAATTGCATTTCATAGGTTAATTAAGTTATATCGGCGATTTTTTGTGTTTTCTGCGTTATTCTTTTAATTTTTAAATTTTTAGTCTGCTTTTGGGTATATAAAAAACATTTATTTTTAGAACTCTTTATCGACGTATTAGTATAATATAATATTTTTGGATTATCGTCGAAGGCCGATATGATCAACCAAAACAGATGTATTTGGTAACTTTTCTAGTGACTTTTTTGGGTGTGAATCTCTTTAGTTTACTCCTCCTGGTTTAAAAACAAAGCATAGTAAAAAAAAACAATTTTGAAAAAAAAAACTTTATTGCACATTTCTATAGAGCGTTTCACGTTAAGAAAATAACATTAGGCTTATGGAGATCAGTGTTGCCAAAACTCTCAGGCATGCGGTTTACTAGATTGTCGATATATTTTTCGAATTTCCATTTTCAATTAACATTTAACTGTAAAGTCAGAATAACAACTGAAGAACCACAAAGCCTTATTATCATTATGTAGTCTCAGAGAACGACATAAAATCGCTGACATACGCACACCGTATTATTTTAAGTTGCAATTAGTAATTAGATATACGTCTTGACAAGAAAATGGATTGGACATGAACGTTACAATAGCTGTCAGTTTTTTAAAATCAGCGAAGCGTCTTTCAAACTCGCTATGAAGTGATTGCAGCTCCGTCTCGTAATAAACATAATTCAAATGAGCGGCTACCCTTTTTTCAACGATAGAAAGTTGTTTAAATTCTTTCTGCTAATTTGCTAAATCAATAATTTCAATTTGTTAACAAAAGAATGTATTGCGCTCATCATATCGATAATTGTTTTATTATTACCTTGTAGTTCAAAATAATGAATGAATGAATTAATTAATTATTTAATTAATTATTAGGAGGCTCAAAAGATTTGTTAAATCTGCTAGAAAAGCCAGATCACTGAACCATTATTCGTTTTGAAGTAGATGAGTGTCGTCTCCTCGTTCTTCTAAAAAAGAAATTATTTTGCAAATAGTATATAGTATAGTATAATAGTATGCAAAAGTAAACCAGTGTGTTCCAGAGAGTCGCTAGCTTCCAATTGCGCTTTAAAAAGACGTCGTTGCAAGCTTTGTTGTCATCTTCACGATGTCGTCCATATTTAAAATTTTGAAACACAAAACTTGCTGGTGAATGATGCAATGAAATGAAAAAAGGATGAAAAGTCATCGTTAGCTCGACATAATGCAACAAATCCATTGTTAACGCCAGTCATGGATGGTGCACCATCTGTTGTAATACACAAGAGTTTGTAAATCGGTAGCTCGTATTGTTTCACAAAATTTATAAAAACGTTGTATATACCTTCTCCGCGAGTTTTGTCTTTCAGAGGCAGCATTGTTAACAGTTCTTTAGCCAACATGTCAGAAAATACTATCCGAATGAAAATACACAACTGGACGGTATAATATCACTTTTAACTTGGCTTTCCAAATCTTTGCCTATGATTTCGATACACCTAGTAACCGTTGTACGTGATAACTGGACTTCTTTGATGGCAGATATAATATCTGTTTTATTTTTGAAGTCCTCAAATAATATATTCGTAGCCTCAATGGATGCTTTCTTCACTACCTCTCCACCTTCAAATGGTTTTTTATATTGTGCCAATATATAAGAAATTTTGAACGACGCAATTGTTGCAGCTACTGATTGTTTAACAGGCTTAATGAACATTGATTGTTCCGTCTTCAAACTACTTGTCAAGTCTAGCACTTTCCGTTTTCTAAAGAAACTGTTTTGCGGAAAATCATTTTCATAGTTTTTATGCAAAGTTTTATAATGCAGTTCTAAATTTCAGCGTTTGGGCACAGCAACGGAAGACCGACAAACACACTTATCTGGAATTCTTCTTCCCACGCATTATTAAATGATATGTTTTGGCGGTCAAATATTAATGTAAATAAAATATTACTAAAATGTTTTACTAGTAATAACTTAGTAATGAATGATTAATGCTTGACTAACAGAAATACAATGCTGATACAGCACACTCCCATTTCATAATTTATCTGTGAATGCTGATATGCCAAATCGGCATTATCGCAACTTTTGGGTGAAGAGTATTTTCTCCGTGAATCGCGATCGACTTCAAAAACTTTGGCGATCGACCGGTCGATCGCGATCGACTCTTTGAGCACCGTTGGTTTAAACTATAAACTAAGAACGTTCAAGTCATATATTGCGAATAGATATTTCAGAGTAAAACAAGAAGAAGTGTACACCGACTTAAGGGAGATCAAAGCTGGCGTACCACAAGGGAGTGTCTTAGGTCCGGGTCCTGTACCTATTGTATACGTGTGAAATTCCAGAGCTAGAACAAAACACTATTGCCACCTTCGTGGATGATACAGCCATATTAGTGATAGGAGACACTAGTGAAGAAGCGACTGATAAGTTGCGACTATCAGTAAATAAAATACATAACTAGACCAGAAAATGACGAATAAAATTAAATGAGACTAAATCTGCACACATTAACTTTACAAATAAAAAATAGAAAATTTCCCAGTTAGAATAAATGATACCCAAATTCCTTATGCAACATCAGCAAAATACTTGGGCATCACCCTAGACGCGAAGCTGCGCTGGAAAGTCCATGTCAAAAAGAAAAGAGGGGAGCTTGATATTAGATATAAGAAGTTGTATTGGCTGATTGGAAAAAATTCATCATTATCAATTCATAATAAATTATCCATCTACAAGCAAGTACTGAGGCCAGTATGGGTATATGGGTGCCAACTCTGGGGCTGTATCAAAGCTAGTAATCTACATATTATCCATAGATTTCAAAACAAAGTACTGAGAAACATTGTTGATGCTCCTTGGTATATTCGTAACAGCAACTTCCACCAGGACCTTGGTATGGAAACTGTGATCGAAATAATCAAGAGAACAGCAGCAAGTCATGTGAATGTCAAGGCAATCCAGCTTCTTGATAACACTGAACTAAAGAGAAGACTCATGAGGACAAAACCATTTGAGTTGGTGTAAATGTGTAACAGTTTAATGTAAAAAGCAGAGTATAGTGCTGTGAAGTTATTGCATGTTAGTTGTAGTGTATTCGTTGATAGATAAAATAAGAGTAAGCCCTTAGATTTAAGTATTTGCTGTTTATTAAGTTAGGTCAGAAAATAACTGATAATTGGTCATTTGTGACCAGATAGCAGTATACAAACACCGCACAGGTGTTAAAAAAAAGTTTTTAACAAACAAGAAAACATTAATAAATTAAACAAATTTTGTTTTTTGTTATTTGGTTGAAACTTTTTCTAATAATTTAATGTTATCGAACTTGTAGTGACAATTTAGACATATATTATACATTTTAAAGTAGATGACTTTAAGTGATGGATTTGTCCGTTACTTGATGGAAATTTATTTTATCTAACAATAAAACACTGAAAACTTTTGTTTTCAACACGTCCACAAAATTTATTTTAAATTATTATCACTACAGCTGTGAAATGTACTCATCTTTAGTTAATTTTCTTAAAGATATTTATTAGAATATAGGCCTAATCTAACTTAATTTTGACAACATCAAACCATAATTCAGCATAATGACTAAGCCACTACTATATTTATGTGATTCCATTGCAAATCTTAATTAGAATTTGTTTTATAGATCTACTGGTTTTTTCATTTTAACTTGACAACAATTAAAATCTTGTATAGCACCTAGATTTTTACTCTATATTTGGGATTAGAAGTTTTTAACATTGTTCCCAATTTGTATTATTTTTGAATCTCGTTGCAGATTTTCCAACGAAAAGTTAGTCTCCTATGACTTGAAAATAAATCTCCATGCTCTTCATTTTGCCTCTTTTTAGTATTTGTATTTAAATCGAAAAATGAAAAAGAAAAGTATTTTTGAAGTGTATAAACACTAGGCTTGAAGAGACTAAACCAAGCTTTTAATGTGGAAAATAAACCCAACACTACATCCATTTACAGATCCTTATCTTATTTTGAACCAATTTCAGAAAAAAAGGCAGAGTACTTTGTAACAAAATCAGTAACTTACACATCTTCTTATTATTAAAAAGAGTACTTTGTAACAAAATCAGTAACTTACACATCTATTTAAAAAAAAAAACCCAACATTAAGTCCATTTTTAGCAACACCAAGGACAAAATTGATGAACTAAAAAGAAGTGGTGTTTACAAATTATCTTGTGGTGATTGTAACATGACTTATGTGAGTAGAACAATGGGAGTCCTGGCTCAAAGAAACAAAGATCATCTCAATAACTACACAGATAAATCAAACTTTGGACGTCACATTAAATTTATTCATTAAGTCATTCCTTTTCATCAGGTAAAATTTTACATAACATCCCAAATAAAAATTTTAGAGTTATGGACCAACGTCTAACTTGTTAAACTGTTTATTCGGGCTGTTAGGCCGTTGTCTTCTGAGATTAGTTCTCTACGTTTCGCCAACGCTAGAGCTTGGCATCCTCTGGAGATGTTACTGCTTCGCTTGTAAGCTTCCGTTTCAGCTTACAAGCGAAGCAGTAACATCTCCAGAGGATGCCGACCCCTAGTGTTGGCGAAACGTAGAGAACTAATCTCAGAAGACAACGGCCTAACAGCCCGAACAAACAGTTTAACAAGTTATTAACCAACCTTTGAGAAGACCTTGAGATATCCAAAGAAATGAAACTGTACCCTGATTATTGCTTAAACACACAAATCAATCTCAATTGCAATTATAAACCTCTTTTTAAATTATTGTGGATTGTGGGAGACCTTACAGGAAGAATAGTGGCCTCATGCAATCATAATAAAATTTATTCTTCTTTTTTAAATTCCATTACTAATTTCCAATAATTATTTTTAATCAATCATTTGACAAGTTATTCTTCATTGAAACAAGAAAAATTTTCAACATTTACTTAAAATTCTTACAATTCCAATCTAGTTTCTTTTTTGTATTTAAATAATAGTTTTTGGGGATAACTTATCGATTGAACCTAGTTTGACCTTCAGTCAATTTTTAACATATTATTCATTATGATTCCATGCAATTTTATACAGTTAATGAATGATAAATTTCTTCTTTTTTTATGAATTTCAATTTATTAATTTTTTGATAATTTATAAATCTGAATTTTCTAATGACATTATGTCAATTGCCACCTTTGAGAAATCATTTAAAAGGCTAGCATTCGATTATCCTCACACGATCTTTTTTTTTTATTAAATTTGTAAATGTACAATCTGCTATTAGTAAACGTGAGTATTGCAAATACATGAGAGGAGAAATTATCCACTGATACCACTCCCAATACTAACACTAACAAATTAAATTAATGTAGGATTATAATTTGAAACTAAAATTAAAATGAAAATTAAAATTTAAAATTGAAATTAGTGAATAAAGTCTGTTGGGCACTGTCTCTTCAATCTTCGTCTGACTTCTGATTGGAGCTGTAGTTGTCTTTCTTCCTCGTTGGGGTAGGCTGGCAGGTGTACGGTTGCCTAGGCTGTTGGCATTCCATTGTGCAATTCGTAGTGACTTAAGTTCCATTACTGGATTTATTTATTAATGTGGAAAGCATGTTTAAGATCACGCTATTTTGATTTATTAGTTGTGAAAACATAGCTTTGAATTCGTTAAGGAAACTCTTCATCATCTCTCTAATGTCACTATTTGTATTACTTACATGTGTTCCACTTGTTATTTGAGCGTACGTTGCATGATTATGGTTGTATGAGTTCGTATTATTATGAACATTATTTACATTTGTTCCACCTGTTGCTTGTGTGATTTTGATTGCTTAAGTGCGGATTATTCTGTATTGTATTTCTGTTATATTGCAGTTGATTGTTTGCTGGAGTGTGCGATGATACTCCTCTTGCTCTGCGTACTAAATGCCGATGTTTTTCTATTTTACTTTTTATTATATTAATGGGCACTGTATGCTGTAGATTACGAATTAAAACTGTGTATGCTTTATCCTCTTTCAGTTGG
Organism: Diabrotica undecimpunctata; assembly: GCF_040954645.1. NCBI lineage: Eukaryota > Metazoa > Arthropoda > Insecta > Coleoptera > Chrysomelidae > Diabrotica > Diabrotica undecimpunctata. The sequence goes on from NC_092803.1 coordinate 142,104,610, forward strand.
TACGTATGATGCACAATTTTTTTGCTGCTTAAATGTCTTACTTACCAGTTTTCGGTATGTTTCAGAGTCCCGGGAATTTATTCTTATTGTGTTGTTTTTGCTGTACAATAGTATGTCACTGTTTTTGTTACTTCCGATAGGTTATTAACTATTTTATTGTATTCAGTAACACCATATATAAAAATTGGTGGGGGTTTAGAGGTTGCTGGAGTTTCGTTGGTATTTTCTGTACTATTATTGTTGTCGTTTTCATTTTCATTTTGTAGAATCTGAAATTTATTACTGGTTACTACCGTGTCTTCGTTTTCTGTTGGTATAGGAGGATTAATTTTACGTTTTTTGTTACTATGTTGTACAGTTTGCCATTCGTGGACTTCCGATGACTTAATGTCGCTGATTTCCCCTGAAGATTCTTTACTTTGTAATGTATGTGTCGTCTCAATAGAATCAGAAGCTTTATTTTGAGGTGTAGATAATGTTTGATTTATTTTAGGATTGTATTGACAGTTTGAGGAAGACTGTGATAGTACTTGGTTAAGAACATAATATATTGTTGTTGGTGGGTTGTTTAAAATTTGTGCTGAATTTGGTTGTAAATTTTGTGGAAAAAGGACATTTGGGCAATCTGATTGAACTTTCTGTTGCTGATATTGAATATTTATAGGTTGATCATTAACAATAGCAGTATAAAAGGGAACACTCACCGATAAATCTGGTGGAGCACTCATTTTAATTATTAAAACTCTTCATTCGATCTGCTGTTTCAACTCCAACAAATGGTCGCGTTCTGACACCCGTACCATAACCAAATTGTTTTAATATATTTTTTGTGGAGTCCAGTGTATAGCCTTTTTTGGGTTTTTTCAATGAAACATTTTAAACGTTAAACTAGCTTAAAAAGAAAATTTCTGTATTTTTGTACCAAATGAGATCTCTCCTAGTAGGGATACTTCAAAAACTTGACGCAAGTGAAATATTGTAAACTTTAAATTAGTTCGGTAAGATAGTTTCGAAACAAATTCAGATTTCTGCTTGAATCTGGAGCCTTCTAAAAATTGCAAGGCATAGCCAGACGTTGATAAAGATGTTAATAGAGACATGGGGAATCTAAAATTTGCATTCCACGACATGTCTCGTCAACTAAGCAGAAATCCTTAACGAATTTGTTTCTTGTACTCATACAGAGTAGATCCGAATAAAATGAAAAAGACAGAAAATATTTGATTTCACGTTCAAAGCGATGAGACATATTAAGTCGAAATACGTATCAACAGATACATAGACGCTTTGAACGTGAAATCAAATCTTTTCTGTCTTTTTCATTTTATTCGGATCTACTCTGTATGAGTACAAGAAACAAATTCGTTAAGGATTTCTGCTTAGTTGACGAGACATGTCGTGGAATGCAAATTTTAGATTCCCCATGTCTCTATTAACATCTTTATCAACGTCTGGCTATGCCTTGCAATTTTTAGAAGGCTCCAGATTAAAGCAGAAATCTGAATTTGTTTCGAAACTATCTTACCGATTTTTCTATCAGATGTCGCTATTGCGTCCATAACGAAGCCATTTTATTGTTGCTTCCTAATAATACAGAGAAGATTATTTTTTACGTTAAGAACGGCTATGAATAACTGTTCTGATGAGACTTATTAAGTTGAAATACATATCAACAGATATATAGACGCTTTGAACCTGAAATCAAATCTTTTCTGTCTTTTTCATTTTATTCGGATCTACTCTGTATGAGTACAAGAAACAAATTCATTAAGTATTTCTGCTTAGTTGACGAGACATGTCGTGGAATGCAAATTTTAGATTCCCCATGTCTCTATTAACATCTTTATCAACGTCTGGCTATGCCTTGCAATTTTTAGAAGGCTCCAGATTAAAGCAGAAATCTGAATTTGTTTCGAAACTATCTTACCGATTTTTCTATCAGATGTCGCTATTGTGTCCATAACGAAGCCATTTTATTGTTGCTTCCTAATAAGACAGATAAGATTATTTTTCACGTTAAGAACGGCTATGAATAACTGTGCTGATGAGACTTATTAAGTCGAAATACGTATCAATAGATACATAGACGCTTTGAACGTAAAATCAAATCTTTTCTGTCTTTTTCATTTTAAATTAGTTATTTATACATATCATTTTTTTATTGCAGCCTAGCTCTGAAGATGGCTTTGATTAATTAGATTAATTTAGAACAAAAATGGAATTTTATCTTTTAACTTCTCCATTTTTTATAATTCAGTTGATTTTTAAGCAATACAAATTATATTTAATATACATCTCCCAATTTAATTGGTATTCTAATGATTACTACTACAAACTAATAAGTGCTTTCTGTATTGATTTTTTTCGACGAGAATAATTATTACAGCTTAAGGTAAACAGGGTACTTGAAAATAAGAAAAAGGCCGAACACTACTTGGAATTTGATGTACATACTTGTAAGGATTTCTCATTCTGTATTACCTTCAATTACGTCATTCCGTCATTTTTACAACTAGTTTTGTAAACACTGAACCTAAACATTATGTTTTTATTTTTTTGATTAATATTACGCCATTATTTCTCTTATTTGTCAAAAATAAAAGGGTAAACTTGAATTTCTAGATATTTTTAAGATATTTCCCAATGAACTAGATATTAATGTTTTACAGATAACGACATTGTTTTGTTGACCATAGGAATTAAGATTTATTGCAATCCCATCTCTAATATATATTTATATATTAGAGATGGGATTGCATGTCTAATATCAGTATATTTATTATAATGCTCTTAAACTTATTTTTGATTATTTTTTAGCCCTAATAGCAATACAAATAAAATAAGTAATATGCTTTATTGTCACTGAAAATTGTACAAAGTTTATAACAATAAGACAAGAAAGAAGAAAAAAAATCAAAATAAGAATCGTTTGTACTTTTAAATAAAAAAAAACAGTAAAATTCGTCCAAACAAACATAACAAATACTGCCTAATTAAGAACCTACAAACTTCGTAAAATGTACCTAACAAAAAATAAAAATTAGGAAAGCAGATTAATAATCCACCTCCTTGTGCTAAAAGTAACCAAATCTGTCATATAAATTTCTCATATTTTAGAGTGGGGCTGGTGTAATGGTTGCACAGAAATGAAGTATTTTTGCCCTTAATATCACTAGGTTTGTGGCCCTTTTAAACTGATGCCTATAAATGTTTAAACTGTTTAAAAAAAAATCGTTATGCGCTAAGTCACAGAATCTAGCGGGCAATTTAATTGTTCCACGTGTACTTATCAGTCGATCAGGAAACGTTTGACTGAGGAAATCAAAAGTTGCTTTAGAGTTGTGAGCCGAACACCCATCCTGTTGGAAATAAACCTCCTGAAAATTACCGGGAAGGCGTCGAACTGCCGGAATGATCTCATTCTGTAAAAGTTGTAAATATTTGGACCCGTCTCCATCGATAAAAAATGGACCGACAGTATGGTCGCCTAACATCCCAGTCCAAACATTTAACTTTTGCAAATGCTGCGTTCTCACTGCAACAATGAGGTGCTTATTTTTCCGAGAATAATACCTTGCAACGGATGGATTGTGTTTTTTATGTAATGAAAATGAAGAATCATCAGAAAATAAAATATTTTTAAAAAGTGTACATTTTCATTCTGTTTATCTAACATAATTTCACAAAACTCCATCCGCCTAAAGTTATCTTTCGGAAACAGTTCTTGTGTTGGTTGTATCTTAAAAGAGTAATACCCATTCCTTTTGAGAACTCGCTGGACAGTTCGAGCATTCACGTTAACTTTCCTAGCAATTTGTACACTATTGCCGGGTTCACTAGCTTCCACAAAAGCACAAATATCAATATCCCTGTTTTGACGCTCCTCATCGACAGGTCTATCACGTAGTTCATTACCTTCATGACACTTTTTACAACTGTTTACACATTCCAAAGTTTGAAAATGTTTAATAGTATTTTTAACTCTTGTAACACTTGGTGGGAGCCTATTTTCGAAGGCAAAAATAAATTAGTCAATTACTTCGCGTATCTAATGACCCTGAAAGTACCATGTTACAAGTTGCACTTTTTCTTGGACGGTATACAACGTAATAGGCATTTTATTAATTATTTGTTTATTCTTTCAGAACTTTGATTGAAATTTTTAATGTGAATGTGACAATTACGACAATTCGTAGTTACTGTGAAATGAATATAGGGGTAGAAACGTGTTACATGTCACAGCGATTGCCATTGTATGGTCAATAAAACAATGTCGTGATTTTTATAACAGATATATGTATACCTACGGTGATCATTACTTGCACCCATACCTCAAAAGAATCTGTATAAATGGTTAACCATTAGAAAAAGTAAAAACATACGTCTACCTTGGTACAAACGTCAATGAAAATTGGGACCATTGCCTAGAAATCATATGTAGGATAGAAAAAGCAAGATCTGCATTTTTAAAAATGGCGAAGCTATTCATATACCAGGATTTATCAGTGCTCATGAAAATCAGGTTACTATAATGTTATATCTTTCCTATACTGTTGTACTGAGTTGAATCGTGGACTCACAGACGCTACTTGCAACAAAATTGAGGCGTTCGAAATGTAGCTTTATCGTCGAATCCTGAAGATATCCTATATTGACCACATTACTAACCAGGACATTTCACTTTGAATTGCAAAAAGTAAAAGAGTTGTTAACCACAATAAAAACAGCCAAAATCAAATATCATGGGGAACAGCGAAAGATATGGTTGCTACAATTAATTCTATAAGGAAAAATAGGACTAGGGAAGTGAAGGAATTACTGGCTTAAAAATCTACGTTCGTGGTTCAACACAACAACCACAAATATTTTCAGAGCAGCAGTTTGCAAAATACAGATTATCATGATGGTCTCCAACATCCGAAACGGATAGGCACTACAAGAAGAAGAATATGCCTTGAATATACTCAAAAAAGTTCTCAAGAATATCTTGGTTTATCCTGGAAGTTAAGATATACTCCACATCGTATTTGTTCTTTAAATATTCGAACATTTGCGGCATTGATCCACTTGTTAGTAAAATTTCTTTTTAAAAGGGAATAATTTTTTGTGAATGTTTTCTTCCATACACTGAATAAATACCATGATTTGATCCAGTAGGTCTTATACCGAAAGCATTCTTTCTCGGACAGTTTTGAGTGAATTTTGAATGTAAATTAAATAAATCTACTTCTTCCGAAAAACTATTTTTCTGTATAGGGCCACTCTCTCTACAATATTTTATGGCTTTTGGCACTGAGTTAGATAAAACTTGCACTGCTGGACGTAGCAGTTATTACATGGATCCTCTTATATTTAAATGGGTCAATTTATGGGCGTAGGTTAATTCTGAGAAAGATATGTTAAGAAGCGTTTCAAAATAATCAATGTTAATTATTTTATTATCAATAATTAATCCATGGTATATTAAGTGATTTCTTACGAGTTTTATCAAATGAGGAATATCAGCTGAAACACAAATTTGTAAGTTTTATCGCACGGATGAATGACAAAGCAACTTTTACTGTGTCCTACCTTCAGCTTAGTTCACAACGAACTATTTCCAGGCTTCATATCACTTGCAATGGAAACCACATAAATCAAGTGAATCACTGCATGACCTAGAATTGTCAATTTTGAAATACGTTTAGGTCATGTCCTCGGTAGTATATAAGTCAGTATCCCCGCCTGTCACGCGGGAGACCGGGGTTCGATTCCCAGTGAGGGGGACTTTTTTATTAATATCATTACATGGTAAATTAAACATATGCGTAAGTAGAAAAGTTACGTATATTATTGTCATTTTTAAATAATTAGGAATATTGCATTTTAATTTGTTTTGTATTATTATATTGAATTATGTTGCAGTGTATTGTATTGTATTTTTATAATAATAAGAAAATAAACAATGAATTTTACTGCAGAGTATGTGTAAAAAAATTCTGCATTCAACTCCTTTCATACATATATGAAAATAAAAATATACATTTTCATCAAAATATTGATTCAATCCTTCATTTACTATACTCCTATTACAGGTCAAATGTTGTTTATTAATTGTTAGTAAGTAGTTATTAATTATGTTTTCTCTTTCTGCTATGTCTTACCTATAGCATTACATATGTAATAATTGTACAGATTGACTCCCAAATAAATTTGTAACGGCGAATGCGTATATAGAAGTGTAACTTCTACCGGCAGTCCCACTGGACTGCCACACCCGTTTTTTCAACTTTATCCATTTGATTTGACACATAAACTTCATCGAATGTCAAAACACATATCCGATCAAAAATATTGAAATCGGATGACTTTTTTTATTAGTGTAATAACACTTGATAAAATCGCCTGGTTGAAGTTAAATTAAAATTGCTAATGCATTTTCTTAACGTCGACAGAGCTGGCAATAGATAATTATTTGCTCTTAAATATCGGTACGCTTTTGGGCTTACACTTTGCAATATAATGTCTAAAGCGATATCTTCTGCCGACCAACTCTGTATTGTCAAGGTATTTGTTTTGTGATTCCAAGAACCCTACTTTTTATCTGACTTTAAATAGTTCAGCCTGGTGTCTTCTGGAAATAAAATAAGTCTCTTACTTCAAAGCTATTAATAAAATCATTAAGAAATAAAATAAGTCTCTTACTTCAAAGCTATTAATAAAATCATTAAGAAATACTAATTATATTAACATTCTGTAATATTGTAACACTTATTTAATATTTGGTAATGTTGAAATTAATTTTTCATCATAATATATGTTAGTGTGACTCCGCAGTAATCGTTTCATTGTTATATGCTAATGTACAACTTGAAATGCATCTCTTCAATATACAGCTCTTCTCTACGTCTTCTTTTTGTGATTCTCAGTGTTCTTTCATCAGATTTTCAGGTCAGTATTTGATGAACCTCCAGGTAAGTTTAAAGTAGGTATTGCATCAGCCTTTAAATGACTAGCATTCTGTGGGGAGTAATTTAAAAACCTTCGTTTCAGAGGAATTTCAACATACCTCTCTTCAAAATATATTGAGCAAATTATTGCTGAAGTTAAGGTTGTTGCTCAACTATGAGTTAAGGTTGCTAACTTATAAGTATGCATTTTAGTTTATTCCAAACTTACCATTTTTTAAATAAATTTAATATTCTCTATGACAAGCGATTATCCATTATTTAGCCAAATTTTCATTCTTTGGAAAGCTGAAGTATTTCATTTTTGTATCTTTTGTACTTTGATTAGAGTGTTTGTACTTACCTACGGTACAATTTAGCATTGTAAATTTACTCCAGACCCACGTAATACCAAAAACAATATGGATAATAAATTCAGTATCCAACACGTTCAATAATAATGATTAACAATAATAAAATATTCTCTCCGCTCCGTAAAAATATCATATAAACAATGCATCCGCATTGTCAAATCCGCAAGTCAAATGGCAAGTTTTATTCCTCGAACCTGAAGTCATGTGCAAAACGGACCAAATTAGGTGTCAATAGTGGCATACCGTGTCTGTATATATGCTAATGACGTATAAGTAGACCCCGCATCTTTTTGTACTTGATATATAATCGGGTGTCATAAAGACCTGCTCAAACGTAGGTGTTTACTACAACACTATACACGCCTGACTAACCTCTGATTTGGTTATCTCTGGGCCTACATCTCCCGTTTGGCTATCTACATATGTACTAGCTTCTCTCTGGCCATGAAATAATTCCTCGATGTACTCTTTCCATCGTCGTAGTTTTTGTTCTGTCTCCAATATAATATTTCCATTTTTGTCGAGCAATATATTCGAGGTTCTTCTACTTCCTACTCCGGCTCGTTCTTTGACTTTTTTATGTAGATTAAAGTTGTCATATCTGTTTTGCAGTTCTTCTATTTCTTTACATTTTTCAGAGAAGTAGGTTGCTTTAGCCTCCCTAATTTTTATTCTTATTTGGTTTTGAAGCTGTTTATAGCGGATCGTATTGATGGTTTTGTTCTTTTTTCTTTTCATTCATCAACTCTAGAATTTCCTCGGTCATCCACAAAATTAATATTGTAGAGTATGTTTTGAGAAAAGGGGTTTTTGCTAATTTAAATGGGTGGTAGAAAATCGAGGTCACCTTTCATAAGGCATAAAAAAATAACCATCGAGCCATTATTATTCCTAGGAATTCCTTGAAAAGTTGTTTCGCCTTCTAATTTTTATGAAATTTTACACACTTATTGAGACGGTAATAGTAATATTTAATTTTTTGCTGTGACCATTCTCTGTAAAATTTCAGCTTTTAAATAAGTTTTCTAGTGATGAATACATATTACCATATATTACTTTTAGATGGTACGGAGTAAAAGGGAAAAACATTTACAGTCCTTTTATTACAAAATGTTAAATGAAACGGTGTACTGGGGAAGAACCATCATAGTCTGGGCGCTGCGAGGGAATAACCGTCAGGGTCCGAATGCGCCCCCTTTCAGTCTCAACAGGTCGGGTCTCGGGTGCAGCATTTCTGTGATTATCTTTCTTAGTTTAGCGACTTCGTTGGTATGTTCTAGTTTGCTAGTTGATTCTATTTGAACAATAGTAAAGTAGTGAGTACATACTGATTAAAATGGAAAGTAAAGGTAGCGATTGTAATTATGTATATGTGGGGACTGCTTAAAAAAGAAGAAAAACAGGTCGTGTTCGTGACGTTATGAAATTTCTGAGAGTCACCAGTCATGAGGTAGGGCCAGATTGCAAGTGCAGCCACCGTTTTTGTTGTTTTGGGAACGTCAATCAAGCCGGAAGGCTACGCATTTTGACTCAATTCAATAAACTTGCTAACTACGACGATTAGAATCGGTATTTAAGTGGTCTGATAACCGTTCTCCCAGTTATGCGTCGACAAATTCGAGTGGGTGCAGAGACACCTAATCTTGCTTGTTATTCATATCGTATTAAGAGTCTCCCTGATAGAGACTTTTGTGATGTGCAAGTATGTTTCAAACCATTCTTATCCATTTATGGAATTTCTGCTTTCCGAGTGCAAAGAATTCGAGAATCACTGGTCTCGACTGGCACTGTATCATTAGACGCTAGAGGAAAATACGGAAATAGGCCCCCCAAATTTCTGAAGATACTATCGTTAAAGTGACAGAATATATTGGTTCCTTGAAATGAAAAAAATCTCATTACTCTCGGAAAAAAAAAGTAAGAAAACTTATCTCTCTAAAGAACTCAACATAACTAAGTTAGATACTATGACATAATCGGTAGCAAAAAAGGGGGCTGATGATGTGTGTTCGATGATTCATCACTTTGTGTATAACTTACTTTCATCTCAGGTTCAAAATTCGATAATATTTTGCGACTTTTGTGGACGGCAAAATAAAAATTACACCGTTTTTCGGTTCCTGCTTATCTAGTTCAGACAGAAGGACGGTTTGAGTTTGTGAAAGTAATTTTTCCCATCAGAGAACATTACTATCTAACATCTAACATCTAACTATAGAACATCTATAGAGTGCGATCGGGACATAAGTTTAATTAATGACAAGGCTTGTACGGAAATTCCGAATGATTGGAGATAAGTCCTCTGCAACAGCAAAGTGAAACCGAAACAGTTCCAAGTGGTGGACTGTGGGAAAGATATCAAATTTCTGAATTGGACTAAGCATTTCTCCAACAAGTATTCCGAGAAATGCTCAATGCATACGAGACCTATTCGAGTATTGGAAATCAGGAAAACTAGCTCTCAATTTATCTTTTACAAGAAAACCTATTCTGGGATATTTGCAAGCTCGCTGTTTGAATGCAAAGTTAAACGAAACTCGAAAATAAATTTAAGGAAAGCTCATAATATCACTACTCCAGAAGTGACTAGCTACAATCATTCCGAAGTTTTGTACAACGGCCACTTCCGGTCAACGCTGCTAAGTTACAAGATCTTCTCCACTTAACCAAATATTTGGAAAACGTAAACTCTAGAAAGTTCTACACTGATTTACAAGGTACTGAACAGGAGGAAGTTCGGAGGAAGAAACATTTTATGACGCAGAAGCTGGAAGGTACTGGGGAAGAACGTTCATGATCCATGCCGGCACACTCAATTTTTTGTATGATGTTTCGCAAATTAAATATCTTTTTTGCCTTCTCTTGATTTTTCCTCTGTAAACATGTCAACGTACCACTGAAAAACTTTACTAGTTATACTGTTGAGTTAAAACAATTTGTTTTAATTTGAAACATTAAATTTCGATTTCCATAAAAACTGTTTTTGTGGACTCTGGACTTGTGGAGATTGTTTTCCCCCCGACTCCTCTTATATGATAAGAAAATAGCTATTTGTAAAATTTAAATTAGAGATTTGTTTGGTTCTTCAAAAGCAGTCAAAATACAATATTTTCATGTTTTGTTAAGTTAATAAAATGCCAAAATAATTTTTCCAATAATGTAATTCTGTCTTTTATGGCAAATAATACTAAATTAGCTTGGCAGTCATGTTTTTTTTTTATAATTTTATAGTTTTTTATTGTTATGTACTCTAATTATGAATAAAAAATGTGACAATAAAATTAAATGTTACGCTCGATTAACTTTTAACGTTTTTGCAAAAATTTATATTAGTACTTATAAAAATTATACTTTTTAATGGAAATATTGTAATAAATATAATTTTAATGAGTTATATTAATGATATGAATTTAATATAAATTTTTTAAACAATTCACTAAAATAAGTCAATTTTAGCATGAAATTGAATTTTCTTTTCCCCTTTCTTATTCCATTTCCCTTCTAGGACCTTGGGTATTTTTTATTAATATATACCTACCTGTCCGTTATTTAAGATATTGCTTCACTCCTTTTACGCAAATAGCTAATACCAGTCATTTATCTCGATCAATTCTCAACACCTCCAAAATTCTAGATATCTCCACTGTATCTACGAGTTGGGCAGTCCATCATAATGTGATGACTCTATTTTCTGAGCGGCCCCATCGCTACAGAGAATCAGTACATTTGGTATACCCCGTGGGTATCATGTTCATTTTTGTCCCAATGGGGCAACTGACTTAATTCTTTCAGCAAAAAGCATAGTTATTTTTTGGACATAAAATACGTTTGGTGTTGTTTGGTGTATTTTGCATTTTAAGTGAAGTAATAATATATTTTGCTGGCTTTATTTTGATCAAACCAAATCGTTTAGAAGGAGGTTTGGTAGAATAGCATTTAGGAATAGGTCTAAAAAGCAAACAATAATACAAATAGATGAACAACGGAAATAATAAAAACGGAGAAAAAAGACACAAACCAGAACACGATAGCTCGATTGAAGAGAACAAAGACGAGCAACATTAAAGTAAGAAAGCTCCAGACACGTGCATAAAATAATTAAGAACAATATCTTAAGCAAACCAAATTAGAAACAGAAAATTAAAAAAAAAGAACGAAAATGGGTAAAAAAATGAAGAACTTAAAAAAACAATGTCAAAAATGTTGGCAAAATATGATATTTATGTTGGACATAAAACGTTAACAACATCTGAAAAATATTTTTCAAAACTTAAACCCAAGCTTAATAAAAATTTTCAATCAAATGTTATTGATAAAATAAATTCTTAAGAATATAATTCAACATATATTGGACAAACACACCAATACCTGCGTAGAAGGGTTGTTGCACACATAGTGTACAAACCAACAGATTAAACACAACAGACCTAGCCAAATATTCTCTAGAAAATAGCCATTCCTTTGATTTTGAAAATGTACAGATTTTAAAAAAAGAACAAAATTACAACAAAAGATGTATATTGAAAATGACCTCTCTAATGTGTATCATAATTTAATAAATTGAGTTGTTTTCTAATATATATATATATATATATATATATATATATATATATATATATATATATATATATATATATATATTATAATCGCACTGCCATTAACCTCAATTAAGTAGGTATATAAACAACAAACTATTATTAAATTGTGTTTTACCATGTTTTAAATAATTGTAGCTCTCATCTGATGATGCCAATGAAAATTGGCGAAATATAATGAATTGTTAAACAGAGTACACTTGGCTTTTAATCAGCTGTATACTCAATTAACTTCAACCCCCGTTTTTCATCTACCAGTTCAGCTGTTATTTTAGAGGATATATATATATATATATATATATATATATATATATATATATATATATATATATATATATATATATATATATATATATATATATATATATAGATGAAGCGGTGTCGGCGACGGAAACTAAGATACAAAGATAAATCAGAGACATAACTTAACAAGAAAGAAATTGAACAATTAAAAATGCTCCAAAAACCAGAAAAATAAGAATAATGGATGAAAAGGACATAGAAAATGGAAACAAAGAGGAAAATGAGTCAAGGTATCTAATAACAAAAAACATTGAAATATGGAACGTGAGGGCGCTGTTCGAAAAATCAAAAATTAAAGAGCTAGCGACACAGTTAAAAAAATACAATATAGATATTGCAGGAATCTCGGAAACGAGATGGGAGGGACATGGAAAAATCGAAAAGGAAAATTATAGAATATGGTATGCGAGCAAAGAACAACAGGGATATGGAGAAACGACTTTTAGGGTGATAGGGGAAATGAGACATAGAATTATGAAATTTAAACCCATTAGTGAAAAAATATCATACATAAGACTAAACAGCAAGCCGAATAAGTTGTCCATAATAAATGTCTATGCACCCACAGAAATGAATGTGGCTGCCAGGCATTTGTCGGTACTGATTATAAAGAACGCCATGACTCAGTAGGAAAGATTATCCACCAAGAACTAGCTGACAAACTGGGACTTCTCCAAATCGACCATCTTCCATATTCTCAATACGTCCCTGTCAGAATGCTTGAAAATGACAACTACAAGCTATACTGGGACCGCACTGTGCTTACAGACCAACCAGTGGCGCATAATAGACCGGATCTCATACTAGTTATTAAAATTACTAGTCAAACAACACTTATTGATGTGGCGATACCCATCACCAATAATTTACGTGTGAAATATAACGAAAAGATCGCCAAGTACAGAGCTTTAAAAATACAAATCAGAAGACAATGGACAATGGAAAGTACCCAGACAGTACCTATTATTTTATCTACTACTGGTGTTATTCCCAAAAACCTCCCAGAGAACATAAAACAGCTGGGTCTAAATGAACATCTCTATAAGACCATGCAGAAAGCTGGACTCCTCGCGACGTCCAGATGTGTACGAAAATTTTTGGGGGATACTTCAATATGCCAAGTCACCTAGGGCTCGATAACACGGAAAGAGTCCCACCAGAGCTCAATCCTTTTGATACCGTAGGTATCTGGGATGAGTGAATTTTCCCCATAGAGGGAGTGTGAGCCGTATGGCTAAATCTGGATAATAATAATAATAACGGGGAACAACAAGTAGAAAATCATTAAAAAAGTTAATCAAATAATGCTAAGCACTGCAAGACACTCGTAATATGATCCAGAAAATAACACAGCTCAACAGTGCCTGGATACATTAAAACAAAAATTCTCCGTTTATTCAGGACGACTAAGGCGGTACAAAGTTAGTAACAGCCGGAAATGTGACAATGCGCTTTTTGAGCATGCCGAGAAGGCGTTCATTCGGAAACTCAATCCCACTGTCAAAAGTGCCAATAAAGCATACCCAAGCCAAGAAGAAATTCAGGAGTTTCGGGAAAATTAACTTTCCACACCAGCTACTCTTAACACCAATGCTGGATGGATAGAAGATACGGCGCACAGCTTTCAACACTACCTTACAACTATCTATGAACCCTTCACCACAGAAGAAGTCTCAAATATCATCAAAGAGCTTCATAACTGAAAATCTCCTGGACCAGACGGAGTTCAAAACTTCTGGCTTAAGAAGTGCTGGAGTGCTCATGAGTGCTTGTCAACACTAATTAATCGTGTTATTTCTAATCCGTAGGAAATACCATCATTCCTAACTCAGGGAACAATATTTAATACCGAAGGATCAAAATAATACCCAAGATCCAGCCAAGTGCCGGCCAATTACGTGTCTTCCAACTCTGTACAAATTGATCACATCCTGTGTAGCCCACCGTATCTACCAACACTGCGCACTAAACAATATCATAGAACCTCAACAGAAAGGATGCGCTAAGGGTTCCATGGGTTGCAAAGGACAACTTATTATCGACTCATCATTTCTAACCAGGCATACACCAAAAAAAGGAACCTCTTCACTGTCTTTATTGACTATAAGAAAGCCTCTGACTCAGTGCCGCATGAATGGCTGGTAGATATATTAAGAATATATAAAGTCGATGATAATATAGTGGCCTTTTTAAGACATATAATGACAGATTGGAAGACTAAAATTCACCTCCAAATACCTGGTGAAAGCAATATCGAAACGGAAAATATCGCAATTAACCGCGGCCTATTTCAAGGAGACTCGCTGAGTCCATTGTGGTTCTGTCTAGCGATGAACTTATTATCCCAGCTATTGAACTCCACTGACTCAGGATTTAGCATTAAAAACAACAATACCGTAGTGGCGAAGCTTAATCATCTGTTGTATATGGATGATTTGAAACTAATAGCTTCCACTCGAAATCACTTAGATCAAATGCTAAAAACTGTAGAAATGTTTTCAAATGATATCAGTATGCACTTTGGGTTAGACAAATGTCATGTAGTAAATATAGTCAAGGGAAAGGTTCAGCCCGGATGATTCGATATGCAAAATGGCCAAAACATCGAGGCTATGGGCGAAAATGACATGTATAATTATCTAGGAGTAAAACAAGCGCGGAAAATTGACCATAAACAAATGAAAATCGAATTAACATCAGAGTTCATACGAAGAGTAAAACAGCTACTCCGCTCACATCTTAATAGTAAAAATTTGTTTAAGGCATTAAACACCTACGCATTTTCCGCGCTTAGCTACTCATTTGGGATTATTAAGTGGACTAAAACGGATATAGAAACCCTTCAGCGATAAGTACGAACACACCTCACAAAGGAACAAAAACACCATCCTCGAAGTGCAGTAGAAAGAACGACATTACCGCGGTATTTAGGAGGACGAGAACTTATTGATATAAGCGAGCAATTAGAAAAACAGATTACTAATTTACGAACTTATTTTCAGGTGCAAGCGGAGACATCTACCCTTCATCGCGCGATTTGTGCAGTAGATGACACAACACCGATCAAACTGAGGGAACAAGAAATCCATAAACCATCTTACTAAGAACGAAAAAATGCGCATCTGGATGGGTAAACCTCTGCACGGGCGATATCCGAATGAAGTCAGTCAAGACTATGTCGACAATGTAGCGTCGAATTATTGGCTGACATCAAGAAAGATGTTCCCTGAAACAGAAGGTTCATTACTCGCCATTCAGGATCAGGTTATACCAACCAAAAATTACCTGAAATATATCGTCAAAGACCCTCAGGTCCAAAACGACAAATGCCGATATGGATGTCAAGCCCAAGAAACTATCCAACATCTTACCAGGAGCTGCCAGGCATTTGCTGCAACTGCATATAAGGAACGGCATGGCTCAGTAGGGAAGATCCTCCATCAAGAGATAGCTTTTAATCTGGGACTTCTACAAACAAACCATCTCTCTTATTATCAATACGTTCCTGAGAGTATGCTTGAGAATGACAACTACAAGCTACACTGGGAACGCACTGTGCTCACAGACCAAACTGTAGCACATAATAGACCAGATCTCGTGCTAGTTAATAAACTAACAAGACAAACAACATTAATTGATGTGGCGATACCTAACAACAACAATCTGCGTGTTAAATATAACGAAAAGATCGCCAAGTACAGAGATCTGGAAATACAAATAAGAAGACAATGAAGAATGGAAAGCACCCAGACGATACCTATTATTCTTTCTACCACTGGAGTCATCCCGAAGAACCTCCTCGAAAACATAAAAAAGCTGGGTCTAAATGAACATCTATATAAGATCATGCAGAAAGCTGTACTACTTTCGACGTCCAGATGCGTGTGAAAATTTTTGGGAGATACTCCAACATACCAAGTCAGCTAGGGCTCGATAACACGGAAAGAGTCTCAATAGAGCTCAATTCTTTTGATACCGTAGGTATTTGGGATTAGTGAATTTTCGCCTTAGAGGGAGTGTGAGCCGTATGGCTAAATCTGGATAATAATAATAATACTAACTTGCTACACTTACGTATAAAATACGGTGGGGAGGCACTATACAGAAATATTTATAAACTTATTTAGATTATATGGAGTAAGGAAAAAACGCCCAAAGAATAAAAGAAGGGAATTATAGTGACCATCCCAAAACAAGAAAACCATAGAATATGTAAAAACTACCAAGCAATTAATTTACTGAATGTAACATATAAAGCTATACACAAGCTAAAACAAGTGATAGAGAAAACATACGAGTGTGACGGAAAAATACATATACTTTTCCTAAACTTTAAACAGGCGTTTGACAAGATAAACAGAAGAAAAATAATTTGAGACTTACAAGAGAGTAAAGTACCAAATAAAATTATAATAATAATAGAAATGATAACGCGAGATTGGGAAAGATTGGGAAAGTTTTTTGAGAGGAAGAACATGAGAAAAATAACGGGACCAAAGGAGGAAAACAAATAAGATGCAGCAGTAGAGGATGCAGCAGACAATGGATGAATCACGAAATATAAAATGGATGGGTCAAGGGAACATAGTTAGAGCAATAACTATGTTGGCAACTGTCTTGTCATCCGTTATTCTTATTTCTCATAGTTATCACCTATTTTTGAAGGGTTTGGATAGTGAGTCGCCTGGACATTATTTGTTAGCAGTTACGTGTAATGTGCGAGATATCTCGATAAGTCGACGGACGATTGATTATATTTGACATCTTATTGGAGTTGATTTAATAGGATTTTGTTTACATTAGCGCTATTAAGCCCTAATGGTGTGCAGTATTCAGCGACTGAATATACCAAGGCCAACGCAAAGGCTCAAAGTGTGATCGCACTGGCAACCCATGTTGTTTCAGCATGCTTCGTTATTATATTCTTACAGGTTCTTACTTTACCAGCTAGCCTGAAAGGTGGTTTTTGAACGTCAGCGATCTGGCGAGCGTTACGCCCAGGTTTAGGGTTTTTATTATGTTTGACAGTAGCTCTGTTGAAAGTGATACCAAGAGTGTCGTCTGCAAGACGATTTGTAACATGTAAGAAGTAGGTTTCAGTTTTGTTTAAAATAGTCGCAAAGTGCTCTTAAGTCCTCGTTCAAGGGCCTTTCTTCCAATTCTTTGTCTTGGTTTTGAATTGCGATGGCCAAGTCGTCTGCATAAGTGAATTGTTTTGATTTTGTACAGAAAAATCGGCTGTGTAAGTATTAATTAATAATGAAGTACTGAACCCTGCGGTATGCCATTATTCAGCTTTCTATCGTTTTCTAACGTGCATGGTTTTTTATACTTGCAACAGTCAATTTTTTAGGTGTTAATTTATTGGTTGGCTGGTTTTGAGGCATGATATGATCTTCATTAGCTTGTAGATAAGGTCTTTTCTCCACACAGTGTCGTAAGCGGCCGTGAGATCTACAAAAGCGACGGTCGTTTTTATACGTGTTCTAAAGCTGATTTCGATGAATGCAGTTGATAGCATTTGGTCACTATAGTTACGCCCGTCTCTAAATATAGGTCGATAGTTCTCGAGACTTCAGCCTCTTTCCCGGATTTCAAAATGCCAATGATTTTGGTTCTTTTGAATTCCTAAGGTAGGACAGATGTCTCCATTCAATAGTTTAAAAGTCTTTGAGTGGTTTCTAGTCATCATGAAAAACTGAAAAAAAAAATTAAAAGAATATCTGTCACTAAAAGATTCGATTCGTAACGATTGTCAACATTTAAAAAAAGTCATAGATGTCATTCGATTAATAACAACATTATGTTTATCAACTCTTTAAATTTTCATAATAATTCCCGTTTTAATATAATTTCGAAAGTTAAATTACGCATTTAAAATTCTCCGTGAATTTTTGTGATTTAAAGTCCTAAAAGAGTACAGTCCTATTCGAAAAGTCAACGAGTAAATACCTGGCTTCTTTTATTGTTAAAACAAATAATTTGCCGGCCCTATAGGCTAGGCATTGAATTCATAAAAATTTAATTGTCAGTTAATATCAACAATTGACATGCAGCTTATGTGTACATGAGCAGCACAGGAAATACCATCACACCAACTGTTTCTTCCACAATAATGTCACAACAAGATTCAACAATCCGCAAAAAACAATATACATCAAATAACAACATTTCTTCAATGTCATATGTAACAGCAGCAAAAACAACACCAAAACCAACCTGCCCATAGAAAGAACAAGCAATTATACCCCATGCCGAAGACAGCCTGAATTATTTGATTATTTAAAAGCCATTGGTGATATTATGGAACCCAGGAACATCTGCTTCGCCTCAAGAATCTCCAACAATAGGGTCTGTAGTCTGTATATATTTAACTAATAAAAACATAGTAGATGAACTTGAAAAATCTCATCCTACCATACAAATCGGCTCCCTTACTTTAAACATACGTAAACTCGTTTTTCCTACAAAGTCAATCTTAATATTTAATGCTTCCCCGTGTATCCCACATGAAGTTGTCAAAACTGCCGTTAAAAGCCTAGGTCTAAAAATTGCTTCCCTAGTATCATTTCTTAAATCAGGCATTCCGGGGGAGGAATTCTCACATATCCTTAACTTTAGGAGACAAGTTTATGTGTTTCCGCCCTCCCAAACTTTTGAGCTTCAAACCTCTCTTGTGCTCTCTTTCGAAGATAATAAAAACCGCATCTTCAAAGTCGAATCCACGTCTACTGAAAAAAGCCCAGAAACCAACACTATACCTTTCGAACCAACAGATATATCTTCTCTAGTCAATAATATACCACTTACATCCTCAAATAACAACTCCTCATTAGAACAACCAAGTCAACATATGACAGATACACAAACACACTATAAACGTACACACTCAGAAATTTCTTCTCCTAGCGACAGAACTAGCATTACGGAAGAATCTACTCATAGTGAACACACTAATACTTATGCCGGGTTTTCTAAACCACCAAGCAAGAAACAACTTAAACACAAATATTCATAATCCCAGCCGATAACATAATTGAGAAATCAACCAAAAATAGACTAACTCGTCTTATAAAAACATTTAAGGACAAAACCAAACTCTTAATGGGTGATTCTACAAAATTACCCAATCTTGACTTCTCACACAAAACAACTGATGATGATTACATCTCTGACACATATCAAAACTCACAGACATTCCAAAAATCCTCTTATTAACAAATTCATAATTATTCAATGGAACTGCGATGGATTCTATCCTCGCCTGGCACGCATACAACAAATTATTTTCAAAACCAATCCTGACTTTATTTGTTTACAAGAAACAAACTTTACAGAGACACACAACCCCCATCTAAAAAACTTTGTTAGTTATCACCATATCAGAACTACACACCGACGCGCTAGCGGAGGAACATCAATTTTCGTATCAACTGAAATTTTTTACCGTAAACTTCACCTAAACACTTCATTAGAAGCTGTTGCTATAACAGCGTGGTGTCCAGAACAAATCATAATATGTAGCTTATATATTCCTCCTAATTATACATTGACAAGCACTGAATTAGAAAACCTAAAATCTCAAATTTCTGGCCCAATTATTATGGTTAGAGATTTTAATCCACACAACACTACGTGGGGCTCCAAAAATATATATGGTAGAGATAAAATAATCGAAAATGTCATTAACAATACTGATATTAACTTATTAAATACGGGAAATAGTACATACTTTCCTATTCAGTCAGTCATTAATAGACTTAAACTTATGTGATCCCAAAATATACCCGTTACTAACTTGGCATACTCTAGACAGCTTATTCGATAGCAATCATTTTCCCATTATCATTACTAACAATTCAGTCAAATCGGAATATACAAAAAGGAGATGGAAAATCTCAGATGCTAATTGGTAACTCTTCAAACTAACTGTAAAAGGATGCACAGATGTACTTAAATATCAAAATAACATAGACGAAGACATAAAACAACTAAACCATTGCACAGTTGCTTTTGCAGAGGAGTGTATCGGCAAATACAAAAATTAACCCAATAAAGAAACACGTTCCCTGGTAGAATGACTCATGCAAAACAGCAATTCAAGAAATCAAAAGAGCTTTAAACAAATTCCTAAAATCTCGCACTCTAGCTGACTTAATAAATTTAAAAAGGCTCAGAGCAAAAACAAAACGCATAATAAAAAACAAATAAACAAAATTCATGGAATCATTTTACCAGCTCTATTACCAAAGATACCCCACCGACTTAAGTATGGTTAAAAATAAAGTGAGTGAAAGGACATTACACATCATACAAAATTCCAGCTCTCACTATTCAGGACAAAATAATTAGAGATGACGAACAAATCAGTGATATGCTTTTCTTAACACTTTCTCAATAAATCAAATAATCCTACTAATCTACATAACGAAATTGATGCTTCTCAAAAACTAAATGATGCCATTTTTTCGACAAAAAGTTGAGCTGCAGGCCCTGGCGATATTCCCTCTATCTTTTTTAAAAACCTTCACCAAAATACATACGAGAAAATATTCCAACTGTTCAATAACACTTGGTCTTCCCAAAAATTCCCATCACTTCCAATAACATTTTCAACCAATTTCAATCAGGCTTCAGACCAAATCGATGCACTATGGCTAATCTTGTAGTTCTGCAATCAACAATTGCGACTGCGCTATCTAAAAATAAAGTCATTGCAATCTCCCTTGACATCAAAAGAGCTTTTGACTCTAGACCGATTTCTGTGATACTAAACAAACTAAAACAAAACAAGCTATCCGGTAATATATATTCGTTTACAAAATTTTTTTTTTCACAGAGCGATCCTTTAAAGTAATTACTAGTGGCTAAACTTCCTCACAACACACAACCACAAACGGTGTCCCACAAGGGTCTGTCCTAAGCAGCACACTATTTCTCCTTAGTATTAACGATTTTAGTTTATTCATAAACAACCCTGTACCATACGAAATATATGATGATGACATAATCTTATTCTGTTATGGAAAGGTCACATCCAGCACAAATACTTTACTAACAAACACGCTAAGTAAAATAAACAACTAGGCCAGTCAATCCGGTCGTAACTTCTCCCTATCCAAATCCAAAGTTATTCATTTTACCAGAAGATAAAACACGCAATCTCCAACCATTACTCTGAATGGAAATTTTCTCCAAGTTATATACCAAATAAAGCTTCTGGGCATTATTTTCGACAAAAAACTTTCCTGGAGACTACACATTCTGAATGAATCTCCTTACATCACTAGCTTATGAGGAAAGTTGGGGAGCAGATGAGAAAACACTAATAAAAATATATCGAAAAAAAGAATAGTAACAAAAAATGTGATATGAGAAGACTAAAAGATAAGGAAACAAAAGAGACAGTCGCACGGATTCTTTCAGAACAGCTAAGTAACATGGAGGAAACATATGATCCAGATGAATCAGAATATATGTGAAACTTTTAACAATATCAGAGAACATCTAATAAAAAATAAAGAGAAGCCTAAAGGAAAGAATAACAAAGCCTTAGAATCGAAGAAACAGAAGGCTGTTCTGCAGCCCTTTTGAATGTTTCGCAGGCTTTTGGTTATGTCTTTCTTTTCTCTTAACTATTTTCTAATTCTCCAGTAGTAACTTTCCGACTGCCATTTCCTTGTGAAAGTAAAGAATCAGTGCACTAACTTATATTTAATTAAAGCTAGAGAACCTAAGCAGATCTTCCTACAAGTCAAAACATCATCACACAGTAATCTCCATAAAATAAAGACTTGGTTACAAACATGGCGAATTAAAGTAAATGAAAGCAAGTTAATACATATATAACGTTCACTAATCGAAAAACTACATGTCCAACCGCCTCATTAAGTAATCAAGTACTACAACAAAAGGATAATGTAAAATACCTGGGTATGCATTGGACCACAGATTAATGTGGAAGAAACACATATTTACAAAAAGAAAAAAAAGGGTCTGAAACACAGTAAAATGTACTGGCTAATAGGAAAAAGATCCCAACTGAATTAGTACAATAAAATTATAGTATACAAGCCAAGTCAATATGGAGCCATGTAATATATGTAACTACTGTAGGGATCTGAGTCGAGATCCAATATGGACATCCTTGAGAGATTCCAATCGAAGATGAGGCCCTAGGCAAACAGAGAACAGAGAAATGTAAATAAATGAGATGTTTAAAAAATACATTTTTTGTTCTTAGCAGAATTGTAAGAGGATTTTTCGAACTGATTTTATTTACATAGCTAGTTTTTTTTTGTACTCTGTTCTACTGAAGATCTGAACATTCTGCTATTTTAAAATTTTCATAAGCACAAAAAATTAAATTTGCTAGGAAATCGTGTAAATGTTATTAATGAAACTAAAAAATGACTAAAGTTTTTCCACTAAACAATCCTTTACTATATTTCGAAATTAGTTTTTAACATAACTGATTAAAAAACCTATTAAATAAGTATGGTGATAAGAGCAACAACAATAGACTATTAATATTAGTGTCAAACTATAAATACAAACCTTTGCAATAGTGTTTATTCAGTTCTGAGTATACACAAAACTATGTCTTACAGAACCATAATATTGGTGAGCCTTGTACTAACAATACTCCTTGTGCAGGACACATTGTCATGTACTTGCAAGGAAATATGCGATCGTTGGCGTTATGAGTGAGTATATCAAAAAACAATATAGTTATAATATATAGATCCATAAGCGTATATATATATATATATATATATATATATATATATATATATTTCAAATTATTTTTCGACCGTACTGTTTTAAATATTGATTTATAGTATCAGCAATCGGTCAGGAAATAAAACTCTATTTGTTCAGTCTCAATATTTCGTCACGATTTTGTGACTTCTTCAGGAGAAAACTGTAAATTTATTAGAATCATTAATTATTATATGTAAACAAAGTGAATATTTTAATACTTACAACTATAAGAATAAATATTTAAATTTTTTTAGCATATCTAAATAAATGACATATTTGT
This sequence comes from Diabrotica undecimpunctata, assembly GCF_040954645.1. NCBI lineage: Eukaryota > Metazoa > Arthropoda > Insecta > Coleoptera > Chrysomelidae > Diabrotica > Diabrotica undecimpunctata. Next base: position 142,127,852 of record NC_092803.1, read on the forward strand.
TTGATTTTATTTAGGAGTTATGGTAACCACAATATTTTATAGAGTGAATTCCCATTGTACAATTTTTAGTGAGTCGGTTAAAATAAACAATTACTATGACAATTAATATGGATAATAGTGTCCGCTTGGTCCGCTTGGAACGTCCGCTTTGGTCCCAAGGACGTCCTTTTAACGTCCTGTATTGGTCCGAATGTCTCTGTGCCAGATGTCCTATGGACATCCATTTAACGTCCCTAGCGGAAGTAACTTGGACGTACAGTGACATTAAGTGGAACTTAATCGAACGTCCATAATACATTCGGTGGACTTACTTGACGGACTTTTGTGATGTCTCTCGGACGTCTATTTTAGCGCTGAGGATGTAAATTAGACATCAACGCCATTGTATAAAGTACTAAAACTATCGTAATCCTGTGCATATTAAGAATGTATTTTGGGAAATAAAACGTAAGTGTTTAAATGAACTTACATTTAATATTACATATATTTGGTATTTACTATGAAAACAAACTAGCTGAAGCAATTCAGGAGATTGGTTATTTTATGAATTAGCTTAAAAATAAAGATTGAAAGGTAACTCTTCTAGTAAGAGAATCCAGATTTAAGAAATGGATCATACCAGAATAAGAATATGGTCTACACAATTTACAAGAACAGAAGATGCTTGTAGATAAGTCAGTATAAATCTAATTGACATAAATGTTTTAATATGCTATTATAACATAATCAGTGTAAATTAGTAAAAGTGGAACGACTAGACAGAAAACCATGCTGACCACTATGAAGCTAGTTCTTCAGATTTACTGTCAAAAAATCATTCAGTGAAGCCTCGAAAATTTTAGGAATAGCGGAAAGAATTATAATGGAATGATAATTTTTAAAAATAAGCCATAGAGATACATAAAAAGAATGCACAATTCCTTAAAAATAAGTTAGGATATTCCCTCTGGACCAAGACCTTTATTGTTATTAAGGCAACGTAAGCATGCTAGAATGTCACAAATTTTAATAGTTAAAGAGTGAATATGGCTGTGGCTGATATAGGGTGTTTGACTATACTTTTCTAGACAGGAGAAAAAAGGATTGTGAATATTGCTAAAGAAATTGGCCAAATCGTTGAAAATTCTGTGGCTCACTAAAAACAGAATCATTCAATCTTCCCATTCTTGTCTTATCCCTTTCCATTCTGATTTACCACACAATTTAGCCATTACAAAATTAATCATATTAACATGCAAATTAAATTTTATTTATATTTTGATTTCAACATCTGCCCTCTCTTTAGATCTCTTCAGATATTTCATTATCACGTTTCAATTCCCTTCCCCATGGCATCGCTTGTTTTGGAGTTTTTCCAAGCAGCATCTGAAAACAAAATTAATGTACATTCATAAATTGAACAAACTAATTTCAGATTTTGTTCATTATAATTTGCTTATTGTGAATAAATCATTATTCACAGACGTAAAATTAAACACATGAATTTCAAGTGCTGTAGTTTTAATGAATCTCGCCTGAACTAGAAGAATACCTACCCAGCCATTGCTATTTATTCCTAATGACCAAATGAGTAGTAATTACACTTTGACACTTAAAAAACAAAAATAACAGTGTAGAAATAAAATATACGGCCAACATAATACTTTCATCTCATATCTCTAGCTGTAACAACTCTCCTAACAAATTCGTTTATGGTCTCCTCACCAATTTTGGAAAGCTCATTATTCTAAAATATAAATCAACATGTAACAGTAATCCAACTACCGCACAAACTTCATGCTTAATTATTTTAGCTTAAACTATCTAATAAAAAAACAGCCTCTGATACAAAATCAATCAAACATTTATTTGCAAATTTTGGTTTCTCATAACCATGGTAAATGCCTATTAAAGCTACAATTTTTGGATATATAAACAAATTACACAAACTAAGATAAAACTGACTACTAGAACTCTTTTTTAGTGGGATTCCGTCAAAATTTACACAAATTTCTATAACATTTTTTTTTGCGAAGATAAAAACACCTTTGAAATTTGAATCATATGGATCAGAGTATTTTTTTAAGACCAAAGTAGAAATATTTCCCAGGAAAAACGTCTTTAAATTTAAGTTCTATGGGTGAAGCAAGAAGGGTTCTAGCATCTGAAGGTAAATGAGAAAGATCAGGAACTTCTTTATGAGTTTTTAATAAATCACCTAGTATTTTAAAGGAGAAAGTCCAGTTGCATAATTTATTAGAACAATTAAAAACATCTCGATAAGGTTCTCCAGAATTCTCGTAATAATCTTGTTTGGACCCTTCTTCAGTTTCATTAAAAGAGCAGCTTTGTAAAGGATCACCAGAATGATCGTCCACGTGACCCGTTTAGATTATTTTAGGTACTTAACATGATGTTGATAAAAAGTTTAAATCGAAAGTATTGTAACCTGAACTATTTGAACTGAAACTCTCATCAAAATGATCAGTTAGGGATGGGATATCGGGGTTATTAATATTTTCAACAAAATCCTCTACGTTTTTCGTAACTAGGTATCCTCTGTTGATGACGATTAGATACAAACGTTTTCTTTTAAACATAACCAATTTTAGGAAGAATTACAACTACCTTTTTGTAATAAAATAAAAACCAAACTGAGAAGTAACCTAGCAAATGGTAACAAATCTTTAACAATATACTATAACCAAAGCAAGCATCGAAAAAAGTTGCTTATTCACACCATTCGCACTGTGTGTATACTGCTTAAATAGAATAATTTTTTTTTCTTTTTTCTATTAAGAATTAATACTATTATTATAATTAAACTGTGTCATTTGTTTAAATAGGTATGATATGACAATGACTATTGATAACATTATCATCATTTTGCCACACTTGTTCAAGATTCATCTTGTTAATAAAAATTATATTTTTATTTTTAGCAAACTTATATTATCGTGGTAACTAGAATAACCAAACAATTGTATCGAATTAGCTATAAAGAAAACATTTTTACACTTTACTTAAAAACAAAAACATGTTTTGGAACTATACAATTTTTAAATAATCATGATTTAACCCATTCGCTTTTAATTACTTTATTAACGTAAATAATTTTTTATTCTATTGTAATGTTTGCTATTTGATCCCATAATTGGTAAATGTCGGACGTCCAGAAAACGTCCAAGTTCGGACGTCCAGGGAACGTCCGAGTACGGACGTCCAGAGAACGTCCATATTTAGTCCACCCAAAGTACGTCCCACTTCGTCCCAAGTACGTCCGTTTAACATCCAGGGACGTCCGGACCAAAACTGGACGTATAATGGACATCCAGAGGACGTCGTGTGTTACTAGGGAATAGACGTAAGAGAAAACAATACAAGAGAAATAACTAAAATAATTCAAGAAAACAAAAGTTTAAAAGTTTTGAGACAAAATACAAACAATACAGGCAAGAAAAATATGTACAAAATAAAAATCAAAAATGGAAACATTACTGCTGATAAAACCAAAATCCTTGAGGTTGTCGAATCCTTTTATCGCGAAATGTATAAGAGTACCGACGAAGGGCAAGATCAGCCCCTGCCCAAAATCACAAACCAGGGATCAAAATTAATGCCAGAAATAACTCCATACGAAATCAAAACGGCACTTTTAGTAGAAATGAAAAATAACAAATTTGTGTGGCGCCAATAAGTGATTTTGGTTAAATCTCAATATTTTGGGGTCAGGAATCTATAATTAAAATTTTTCCAATTATTAATGAAATACCCTGCATACAAATTATACTAAACTATTTTTTTTAATTTCAGCATACCCTGTGACCCTGGATATGTCTGTTGTCTAGATTAGTTAGACAACACTACAACAAAAAAGTACTAATTTCGTTAAGTCAAAAGATGCCACTTGCGAATAAACAGCTTGAGTGCAAGTGAACGTCTAAATTTCAACTAACGTATATTTTTGCAATTTTTTGTTACTATTATAAATCTTTCGGAATCTGTGTAAAACTCTAAGTATTGAAATATAAGTATAGATTTTTGCAGTTTATATGGCAATGTAATATTAAATTTAAAATTTCATGTTATTTTTGTTTTAATTCTTCCTTAATAGGTTATAGACTATGTCAGTGAATAAGGAACTAAAACAATTAGGGATTTTTTTTTAATTTGGCAACTCCCAATTTAAATGGTAAAATTTTTAGGTTGTAAAAATATAAATATTATGTTTATATGGGATTAAGGCACAATTGATTGTAACGAAAATTACATTTTATAATTTATTGTTATTTAACGTTTCGAATAATTCCACTCCAATAATCGTTTTCAAAAAACAATTATCATCATCTTCTTCTTCTTCTTCTTTTGGCTTTTATTCTACTGAATAATCAGCCAGTACATTTGTTTTGTTAATTTTTATGCCACTGTCGTGAGTCTGAGAATATATCTCATGCCCTATTCTCAGTAAATATAGACATTTCATCATATAATGTCTACATTTTATTTATCTTTTCTGTTTTCTTACAAGTGGTTTAAATGTTAATATTGGATAGGTTATTATGAAGGTTATAATATTATATGGTTGATCTGTAGGAATCTGAGAAGAATTTTGATAATTTTAGGGTTAATATCGCATAGAAGCATTGGTATGGTAATTGGGGTTTGAATATTAATTTTGATCAGTTCCTGATAGACATCATAACCTTTTATTTTGTTTATTGGGCATTCCCAAAATATATGTTCTAATGTTTCCATTTGTCCACATTCACAGTATAGGTTATCGCGCATGTTGATTTTATATAATTGTACTCCTGTCAGGCAATGACCAGTCCTCATTCTAATAATGGTAGTAATATGCCGCCTATCTATGTATGGGATTATGTCAAACCATGGTTTATTAGGAAAAAAAATTGCATGTTGTTATACCACTTACCTTTATATTGAAAAGAATTTAACCAATTATTTTGATGCATGGAACATATATTTTATTTTTTAGTAAAGGCATGATATCCAAGTTACTTAATCTAATTTCAGCAGGAATATTTAATTCAGCCCCAACCTTTTCCAGTTTGTCAGCTATTTCATTTCCCTCGATATCATTATGTCCAGGAATCCTACATAATCTAATATCTTTCCCATATTTATTTAAACAGTATAGTTTCTTTTTAACTTCCAAGACTCTGTAGTCTTTTGTTGCAGTTATCATATTGTTATTAATTTTGTCTATAGCGCTTTTTGAGTCCGTAAATATTATAGCTGTTTCAAAATTTTTTTCCTCACATGTTATTAGGCCTATTTTTACTAGGCTATTTTGAATAGGTATTATTTCAGCTATACAAATATTAATAAGTGAAGAAATTTTTTCAGAAAAGGAATAATTTATACTAGATATGTGTATTCCTATGCCCGTTTTGACTTCCTCAAGATTTTGATATTTTTTGTTTTTTTAAATCATCTGTAAATATTCGTTTGTAATTATAGTAATACGAATTTACAAAATTATAATACTTATGGTTTTAAGAAACATTTTTTTTAATAATGTTTTTATGATTGGTTTATTATAAGTGTATATATTGTATTCATTTGAGTAGCAGGCTGGTATGTCACTTGTGTTCATTGATGGTAAAAACTTTTTACTGCTGTTAGGGCGTCAATCAAATATGTTGGATTTTTTTCCTTCCAATATCCTTGTCGATAACCATGATATTTTTTAAGTCTAGAAGCTTATTAAAATGAGTGAGTTGAAGTTGAGCTAATTTTTGCTATGTATTTCGTGGTAATCAATTCAAATCTATGGTGCAGATCGACAGTTGCACTTTCTGCTAGAATGACATTAGCGGGAGTAGATTGCATCATCCCATGTGTTGTTCTCAAAGCTTGGAATTTTACTCGGTTTAATTTAATAAAATTTGGTTAAGAGAAGTTATTAATTCCAACATAATCTAATTGTGATTGTATCAAGCGATTATATATTAATTTTAGTGTTCTTGGGTCTGATCCCCACCATACTCTACAAAGTGCACGTTTTATATTAATGCCCTTTTGGGCTTTATTAAGCCTATTAGGCATTATATATTCATTAATTTTTATATCTGGTAGATTACTAATAGGCCGGTTCATTTTAAACCACATAGTCTCGCATTTTGACGAAGATAGTTTAAGATTATGTGTATCAAACCATGTTGATAATTCATATAGGATAAAGTTACCTGATTTGCCATATGATTAAAAAGGTTACCTTTTGTTAAGATAATTTGATCATCCGCATATGACAGGAGTACACAATTTTCAGGTAATATTGTGTATATATTTTTAAAATAAATATTAAATAATATCGCACTTAAAGGTGAGCCCTGTATTAGACCTTGTGTAGTATGCGATAATCTAAGCATTTCGTGATAATGATTTTTAACATATCGAGTCCTATTGTTTAAGAATTGAAATATAAGGTTATTGATCTCTATTGGAATATGAATGTTATTAAGAAGTCTGTATAGTATGTAAATATTCACATGATCGAAAGCTGCTTTAATATCTAAGAAAGTAGCATTTACATATTGGTTTTGTGCGAAAGCCAATTGAACGTAGGTATTTACGTAATTTAAATTATCATTAACTCCCATACCTTTTCTAAATCTAACTTGAAATTGGCTAAAGGTTTATTGATTTTCGACGATCCAATCCAGCCTATTTTAAATCATCATTGATTCCAGTAGTTTTACTACACATTATGAAAATCCCAGAATCCTATAATGTTCTGCTCTTAAATTATAATTTTGAATTTTGTTGTTCTTAGGAATACCTATAATAATTTGAGTTTTCCACTCATTGGGAATCAGTTCACATTCTTTAAATTTGTTGTATAAATTTAGTAGCCATTTTAAGTCTATTTTAGGTAAATGTTTTAACATATATTAACGGTAGTATTATCAAGACCTAGTAATGTGTTTTTCTTTAAAAATAGACTATTCTTTAATTATGTGAGATCGAATTCACTAAACAAGTCGACGGTTTATAAAGATACCAAATGCTAATTTGTAGTTTCGAGTAATAGCGGTTGAAAGAAAAAACTTAAAGTCTGTCTTGGCAAAAATGCCCTATTGCAATCAATTTTTAATCTATTGAAGTAATTTTTTGTATTTGAATATATTTTTTTATTATCTACCACTAGAGGGAAAAAATTATAAAAAAATCTTCAAATTCAGTAAAAAATTTGCAGTTGCGTCGTTATCTCATTAAAAATGTACCATTATGATATCAAAAGTTTTGCCCATTGCCGACTTATCTTACATTTTCCCTATGTTATTTCAATGGCAATTAAAAATAATATCCTAAATTGTTTCTTAGGCTTCTTACACGAACTCAAAATTAATTTTTTTTAAATTGCAGAAGCTTTCTCGTAAGGTGACCACGGAAGGCTTTTTAGATAATATATTAAGTCTTTTAAGAGTGGTGAGTAGACCTGCAGAGTATTACATAACCCCATAAACAGAGGGAAAAACGAAAAAATAAGTTTTATAAGAAATTTATTTAGTATATTGGTAACACTAGTAACTAACCTAAGTTTGTTAACACTAAGCAAAACTAAGACTTAAACAAAAACATTTTCAGGAACAAAATTTAAACTGCTTAAGCTTACTTAAAAAAATGAACAAATCATAAGTTTTCGTAAAAAACTCTATACACTTCAGGAATTACACCCCTATCTATTAAATTGATTAGGGCCTTCACTTTGCTTCCCTTAAGTTTAATTTTTTTACTGTAAAGAGCCGGTACCTCCTCATTGATAGCAGTAGAAGTTAAAGGTCGCCAATTTTCCCTTTCCCATTCAGAACCATGGTTAGTTTTGAAATAAATTGTCTGCGGTTCATTTTTATTCACTCTTATCATAGATGTTTGGCTACTTTTAAAATCATTAAGCTTCACTGCTGGTAGCATTTTAAAATTTTTGAAGTCTTTGAATGACATTTCAACCACTTTATAGGGACTGGGTTTTCTAGCTGCTCTCATGAGCTGTATGTATTGTTGGGGCAAATAAATAGGGCCAGCTTCTAGAGCCTTTGTAATTGTCCTTTCGATACATGCATGGACGGCATCACCTTCATTCTGAGTATGTCCCGTTACTAAAAATTTATGAGTAATACTGGATATATAGCCGAATTTCTTAAGAGCATGATAGTACATTTGACGTACATATTGGTTCTTCTGTTGCCCCGCACAATTGTCAGAATAAAAAATTATATCCAAAGATTTTTCAATTTTTAGCGAATAGTCTTTCAAACTTTCTAAATATTTCCAAAGGCATGAAGCAATTTCACATGCTCCTCTCTTTCCATCTTTTTCTGTCCTTGTGTAACAATAAGTCTCTATATTTTTTATGTTACAAACAGTCAAATCATACATCGCTACTTTTGAGATATAATAAAAAGATGATATTTCACCCCGTGGGAAAGGCAAGACTGCCTGCAGGTCGTAAACAGAGACAACTAATGATTCTGGTGTTTCCTTTTTGTCCGTGTCTTTACCTAATCTGCAAGATCTTATTCTAAAATATGGTTATGGTATCTTTTTTCGGTTTGTAAAAGCTGATGTTATAGGTCTGAAATATTTTATAATATTGGTGATAAGACAAAACTTTTTCCCCTGAGGATTGTTTATATTTATCATAGTCTCTGTGCAAATCTGCAACTGTCTTGCCCCCCTCTATATACTCTCTAGAGGTTTCCTTTCGACAATAGTGGCTTTCCACTCTTGGAATGCTATCTATATGCTTGCGCACATTCTCAATGTCTTTTTTAGGTATTAAGTTTTTTCTGTCGGGAATTTTGCATCCTCTTTTCTCTCCTACTAAAACTCCTGTATTTTTGTCAACCTTGGAAAAGGTTGTTCTCAAGCACCTGTCGGTTACGTCCACAGTATTTAAAAAAAAATCTTGCAAACTCTGATTTTTTCTCCTTCAGAAGTGTTTAAAAAAAAACATGTGGTTAAGCGACCTATTTATTTTTGGGTTCTGCACTACCCTCCGGTACTTCGGATTTAAACTTGTGATATTGTCGTGTATAAATGCCCTCTGGGCTTGTAAACTGCCCATAGCCCAGTACTCATCAAATAACAGTCTCTGTGAATTGTCAAATTTTTCCGAACATTTTAATACACATTTTTCCCCACATGCCGGTTTTAGTTCTCTCTTTCTTACATGATTTTTCTTTCTGGGGGTTATATAATCCAAGCCAAGATTCCTCCTTTTTTTCGCGATGGCCTGAGCTGAGCCTTGTCCCTTTCTTTTCTTCTTATTCTTATTTTCTGGGGAGGCCTTGGAGGGTAAATGAAATTGTTCAGCTGGAATCTTCAAATCAATAGGCCTAATTTCACCACCCTCTTCAGTTTCGTAATTTCAGCTACGGGGACTAACAGTACAGGATTTGGAAGAGCAGCAACCCAGTCTGATGTACCTAAAAAATATTAAATGATCATTGGTTCTGGAATAATTGATAGTATTGGATACGATAAAATTGTACATGATAGTATTTATTACTTACGTTTTTGAAATTCTGAAGTGGATTCTGCTGAATTATTGATTAAAACCTCCCATACTTCTGAATCTATAGAAGAGTCATTATTATTTTTCCCATTTCTTGTGGAGTCTGGTTAAATTTTTTGTGTCGCCAATTTGAATATAAGTTTACTTCGACTATTCATTTTGATACCTACAACACCAAAAATAAAAATTAGTTTTACAGTTTATAATGGTATTAGTATATTTCAATGTCTACTACATTAAATTTTAAAATAATGATTTTAAAAACAAAGCCTGAAATTTGTTTAAATTTAATAAAGAAACTACCTCTCGGCAGTATACGCCAATATTAGATAATCAAAATAACACTAACTCGCTCTGTTTTAACTAGTTACTGACTTATCTGCATGAAATTCAATTACATAAAAAAAACATTGCAATTAAAAGATTTAAAAATATTGTGACCCAACTGTAAAAAAGATCATTATATTTTCAATAGGAACGCTAAAAAATACAGTGAGTTTTAAAAATATAGTGACGCATTTACAAGAAGTGTAAAATATTTTAATAAGAACGTTAAAAACTTTAGCGAATTTAAATATTTAGTGACGCATCTGCAATGAGAGTCATTCTATTTAAATAAAAGCGTTAAACAGCAGAGGGATTTTTAAAAATGTAGTGACGCTTCGACCAATATAACATTTTACTCACCAAAATCTATGACCTTCCTCACTGAAGATTTATGCACGACTGACGGAAGGTACGACGTGACACTATCTTCTGCAGAAAATGGCTCAGATTCGCGCCAAAATTTAACACTCCTAAATTTTCAACGCCTCCTATTAGTACATTTTCAAAGTAACAGAAGTGTCGCTCTCATATAAAAATAGAGCAAAAAATTACGAACATTTTGATACCAAAAACTCAAAAATCGATTTTTTTCAGATACATCTGTATCTTTATAAACCGTCGAAGTGATCAATGGTCTGTAATTCAAAATCCGGTTCAATATTAGTTAGTGAAAGGTTAGTTAATATTTCATAACTCATCTTTTCATAGGGAAGTTTATTGTTTAATGGTTGAGAGAATGCATTTTTAAATTTTCTTATAGTTTGCCAAATAGAGCTGATCTCTACATTTCTATTAATATTACCACAATATTCCATAAACTTTTGCCTCTTTATTGTTTTTTGAAGTCGTTTTGATTTAGCAATTATGTGTTTTGTATTGGTATAATTATTAAGATTAAAATTATTTTTAAATTCCTTTAACGCCTCTTTTCTTTTATTTATTATTTCAGTGCATTCCTGGTCCCACCAAGGTAGTCTTTTTTTATATTGCAGTTTTCTTATGCCTCTGCCTTGTTTATATGGAAAAGTAATTTCTACTGCTTGGTTAATTATACTTGTGAAGTTTTCATAGGATTGATTTTCTATATTTAAATCTTCTTGTATGTGTTTACTATATTTTTTCCAATCAATTTTTCTAATGTTTTTGTAAAATTTAAGTTTTTATTGGTTGTAATGCTTTTTCCTTCACTATAGTTAATTTTTATTAGAATAATTGTAGGAAAATGATCACTGTTACCACAATCTTTCAAGACATTCCATTTATGTACATTGTATTGCTAGAGAGTCAGATACAAATGATAGATCTACAGGACTGGGTCCCTATAATGTGGTATGAATTCTAGTGCTTCTTCCATCATTTAGGTATACATATATAATTAAACTCGTCAAAGATTTTTAATAAAAGGTTACCATTTCTATTACCTACTTGACTACCCCAACATAGATGATGTGCAGTCAAGTGTATCTATTTTGATAGCTATATATCTAAAGTTAGGGATTTGCCATTTGGAGTCTAAATTAACCCTACTGTAAATTAGATTATTTTTAATGAGTGTGGCAATACCTCCTGCTCCGTTTATTGAATCTTCCATAATTATATGATAACCTTTGATTCTACATAAGTATTTGATGAGGTTTAAGTTTGGTTTCGTTTACTATAATGATATCACGAGAATATTCTGTTATCAAAATATTCAGGTTATAATTATTATTGGATTGAAAGCCGTTCATGTTCCATTGCATCAAACTAATGTTTTTAAGTGCGTTGTTGGTGTAACTCATAATTTGTTTTAGTTTTTAATAATATTTATCCTGATCATGTAGATCAGGAACTGGTTTGTTTACTTCTGAATATGCTAATATTAATTCTCTAATTTTAGTTTGTTGTTCTTTATTCATATTTGTAAATTTTCTGTATAAATTGTCTATTGTATTACAGTAATTTTGCGACGCACTAACAGGCGTTAATTTATTAAAATTATGTTTTAAATTGTTATTATTAATACTAGATATAGATGAAGTGTCACTAATTTGAACTGTACTATTTAGTTGAGATAATCTACCATTTTGATTTAATAATTGCGATTCATGTTTTCGTGTTGCGAGATTTATAATGATGTATCAGATATCAAACATTTTTTATAACTTTTATGTGACTCTCGACACATATGGAATAATGTAGAATTTAAGATAACTAATTTTTATCCCGCTTGGTAATACCTTACCATTAAAAGTTATCAGAAGTGTGCCTCTAGGAGCAAATTAAACCGAGTTATCACCAATAATAATTTTTCTGTTTAATCTTGCGAGATTAATGATTTTTTGATTTCGGTTAGTGATGGGTTAACATCTCTGATGGTGCCCTTACAAGTTATCTGATTAAGTGGAATATATATTTATCTTTAACATTGACACAGTTATTAATAAAATTGTTACCCGCTTCGCTGTTAGTGAAAGAAACACCAAATTTATTTATACCTTTGACTTTAACCTCCAAGATATTTTTTAAATTTAAATTGAAGAGGTCATTTGCAATTTACAAGTGATTATATTTACCTATTTTGAATTTTTTTGTCGATTCCTTCTACTACAACTAAGTATGGCACTAGAGCATTATTCTTGTATCTGTTGCAGCTTTGATTAAATTTATTTTTTTTTACATTATCAGACTCATCATTTATTATCGCATTATTTTCATTATTCGAAATGTGCATATTATCGTTTTCATTATTATTGTTGATCGCTTGGAGATCAGGTGGTTTTTTCTTGCCGCCATGCGGTGACAGATCAAGAGCTGATTAAATTTTTAGTAATATAAAAAAATATGTAATGAAAAAGACTTACCAATGCTCTATTTGGTATTTTATATAAAGAGTTATATATAAAAGTAGATTAATTATCTCCATCTCTCAAGACTCTTGTGTGAAATGTGAACCCAGCCAGTAAAAATCGTATTATATTACGTTGTATATCAGAACTGTTGTTTCTACGCTGTAATTGTGAATTAATTTATTTTTAGTTTACTCTTATATGTAACCAATATTTAAATTTACCGCTAGAAATATTATCGATTATTTAGGCACACGGATTTAGATTATCATCAAATTGTTTTTTTTTTCCTGGTTTTTCCCCAATACTTTACATCACTAACAGGAGATTTTTATTGTCATCATAGCATGTGTTTGTCTTTTAAAAACGAATTACATGCTATGCTTTTTTTGGACGGATATTCTCAAGTTAAAGTTGATTTCATGTAGTCGAATGAACTAGCTTACAAGTAAAGTCGTCCCAGGAACGCAACTCAACAATATTGGCAATATCATTTTAAAGTCGTCTACTTTAAAATGTATAATGTATGTCTGAATTGTCAATATAAATGAGTCAGATAAAATTAAATTTTTAGAAGAATTTCTCACCAATAAACAAAAATTTGTTTAAATTACTAATGTTTGTATTTTGAGAACGATTTCCTAAGTGGAAATTGAAACATCAATAAACTTACTTTAACCTTTAAAAAAAAATGTTTGAGTGTTAGCGTTTTCGAAATTGACGGTTGGCTTTTTGGGCACTGATCTGGTAGGCATATAGCCAGGCTTTAAATTGATCATTCTGAGGGTGATGTTTGTTTTTGTAGGGATTATTTGTTTTTGTATTATGTGTTTATGTATATGATATATCTCATATTTTCGATTAATCCGCTAATGTTGTTATGTACTTATTGATAACTTCTTCTTTTAATATTAGCAACTAATTGCTACATTTTACTAATGGGTCTACTAAACATTTTTTTTTATTAACTAGGATGAGAGCTAGGATAATCTTTCTGATAAAATCTTTACATATGTTATTGTTGTCATCCTTAAACTCCTTCTTGTGGGCGTTTCTGGATTGCTTATGGTGTATTTTTTATTTCTTTTTTTTTTCAAGCTTGTGCTAATTCCTTGTTTATAAATGACAAATGGGAAATTATTTTTTATTAAAACCTTTGTTAACAGATGTTTTATTCCTGAAATGTATTTTCATTAAGGCAGGTATATTAAGTTCTATCATATACTAAATAGGTAAATACCTTTTTGATGTTTATGTTTTATTGTATTCTATATTCTTTCTTTCCGTGTATTGGTAGTTTTTGAAAAAGTTTTTTAACTGCACTAATTCACTAATTGTCTACTTTATGTTACATCATCATTTTGGCTTTACAACCCTGTGTGGGTCCTAGCCTCCCCAAGAATTTTTCTCCAGTCGTCCCTATCCATCGCCTTCCTCCGCCAAGCACGTATTTCCATATTTCTCATGTCTTCATCGATGTTATCTAGGAATCTTGTTCTGGGTCTTCCTCTTCTTCTTTGACTAATAGGTCTATCAAGGAGCGTTTTTCTAGCTGGGTCAGTTTGCTCCATCCGCATAACATGGCCTACCCACCTCAGACGTCCTATCTTTATGTGTTTTACGATATCTGGTTCCTGGTATATCCTATAGAGTTCGAAGTTGTATCGTCTTCTCCAGACACCATTTTCATTTACCGCTCCATAGATGCGCCTTAGTATTTTTCTTTCGAAACATCCTAACATGTTTTCATTGCTTTTTGTTAAAGTCCAGGTTTCTGAACCATATGTTAGGACTGGGCGTATTATTGTTTTGTAGAGTTTTACTTTTGTATTTCTTGATATAACTGTAGATTTAAAAAGGAGATTAAGCCCAAAATAGCATCTATTAGCCTCTATTTAACTTTATGTTACAGCATTATTTATATATACATTTTGAGAGCATTAGGTTCTCTGTTGGGTTTTACTGTCTTTTGGGGAAATTGTCAACTGTTGTTCTGTTTAAATTATATGTTATCATAAACAGAGACTTTAATAAATTACAGAGATGCAAACATGTCTGGGACAATGATCCATCCAGAGTACAATAGAGTACAATAAATAGTTATTATAGTAATAGTAGTAAAGACTCTTGGCGTCTTTACTACTATTTGTTGTCATTCGGCTTATATAATCGTTTCATTCTACTCTTCTATATCTTGCCCAGTTCTTGATATTCTCGATCTTGCATCTACGTAGTATATCTGTACTTCTAGCTCTGTCCCATAGTGTCTTGCCATCAATTTTTCCTAAGTGTTTTTATCTCTGCTGTTTCTAACATCCTTTTTATCCTGTCTGTGACAGGTTGTATTTCTGCCGCGTATGTCAATATTGGTCTGATGACTGTTTTGTAAATTCTTCCTTTCATGCCTTTCATTTCTTTCCCGATATTTTTATTTCTTCATATTGTTCCATTCAGACAGCCTGCGGCTCTGTTTGCTCTATTCACTTGAAAAAATAAGGTTGAAGAAATAATAAAATCTTTAAAAAATTAAGTCAGTAGGACATAATGATATTAAATCTGAAACTTTAAAAGAAATAACAAAACAGATTTCAAAACTCGTCACATACGTAATAAATACATGTCTTAATTTAAGCATTTTTCCGGATATATTAAAAACTGGAAGTTTTTAACCGCTATTCAAATCTAGCGAAGACATATATTGTCAAAATTATAGGTCTATCCGCTTAATTTTAAACATAGGTAAAATATTATAAAAAAATAATTAAGATAAGATTTACAATTAAAAAAAAAACTCAATATGCTGTCCGTATGTGTTCCGTAATTTCAGTATGGGTTTCAAGAAAGGAAATTTTTTTCATAAATAAACTTTATTGTGACTTAATCTTCAATAATTTTTTTTAAAGTCTTTTTCTTTTTTTGAAAGGATATGTTTAAAGCTCGTAAAGTTATTCAATTTGTTTATAAGCCTAAAAAATATTTAAAACTTTAAAAAAATTTCTAGGCTCTCCTAGTAAACCAATTTGAATTTTACAAAAAGCGTTTGAAAGTTTGAGTCTTCCTTTATATGTAAAAAAATGTGCAACTATCTGACAGCCTTATTTAGGGCCTACTATAAATTTTAAAATTTGCGATTTTTTTCCAGTAGGCTGGATTGCAAAATTATCATGCAAAACCTATCCGACCGATCTTAACAAAATTTAGCACACGTTTTAAACATATTAAAAAGTTTTTCTAGGCGGAACATGGAGCTTGTATGTCAAGTTTAGAAAGTCGAAAACATTTAATTCTTTATTAATATTAATAGTATTAACTATTTTTTTGTACTTTTTTTTCCAATTATTGCTATTTTTTTAACAATAAACATTAAATTTTCAATTTCTAGCTAACGAAATATTGTGTAAAATTGAATACCGAAACTTTTAACTTGTTATAATTTTTTTTCTAGGATCAATATTTTCCGAATTATAAACGAAAATAGGAGCAAAAAAACGAGAAATTTTCAATTATTTTCAGATTTTGTTAAATAAAAAATTTAGCACAGGGTTTGCGACTGGCGCATATCGTGATTATCGATATTGGGCACATCCTGAAGGGATTTCGGCAAAAAAATAGCTTCCTATGGAAAATGTCCATTATGGTCTGAATTTCTACAGATCCCGCCTAGTCTATTACTGTACGCAAGAGAGATACCTGTAGGAATAATTAAAATGATCGAAAATATCTACTAAAACATCACAATAAAAGTAAAAGTAGAAGAAGAACTATAAAAAATAATAAAAAAAAAGAACTAAAAAAGGATACCAAATGGAAGAAAACCAACTTAAAATAATCTGCTGTGCAGACGACACAATAGCTGATTATCTAATTTCTTTAAAACAAACAGAAACTAAAATTGTCTAACACATGTTTAAACGTCTTTCGTTACTTCTGTAACCTATAGAGCAGAGTTATCTGTCAGTAATGTAATAAAATTCATAAACAAAGCCATTCAAGATAAAATCTTATTTAACTGTCTGAAGCACTCTCTAATAGAAAGAATTGATTGTGTTTTTTTATTTTTATGAAAATTGTAAAATGTATGTACCTATATACAAAAACTAATTGAACAAATTTACTACAAAAGAAATAAGACAGTTGTGGCATTGAAAAACACGAGGCAACTTGATGACGAATTAGAAGTTTTTATAAAAAATATTCAATAGGTAGCTTGGGAAAATACTCCCACAATAACTTCTAGAACAAAAGCGAATAATTATCCAAAAGAAAACAGAGAACTCATAGTAGAAAAAAGGAAGTTAAGAAAAAAATGACAGCAATACAGAGCTCCACGAGGCAAAACTAGTCTAAATAATGCTACACAAAAACTAAAAAGGGAGACACAGAATATAAAAAATTCAACAATTAATTCTTTTTTAAGTAATTTAACAGCTGACCAGAACACAGATTATTAACTATACAACATTCCACTATTAACAACATTCCACTATAGATCAAGTTCACAGAATAACCAATATAATAGAAAAAACATTAGAAGAAAAGAAAGTCTGCTCTGCAATCTTCTTGGACGTAACACAGGCGTTTAATAAAGTCTGGCATGATGGTTTAAAGTTGTGCTCAGACTTATACTGCATGGGATCTACCATATAAACTGCAAGCATCCGGAGATCGACTGCTGTACCCTGTTTTTAAACCAGGAGGAGTAATTCAAATTTACCGCGCTACAATGTTTGTTTGTAATTGGTCCAACCTCAGGCAAGTTTACTCCACTGTTATAAAATTTTGACACTAATTGCATTTCATAGGTTAATTAAGTTATATCGGCGATTTTTTGTGTTTTCTGCGTTATTCTTTTAATTTTTAAATTTTTAGTCTACTTTTGGGTATATAAAAAACATTTATTTTTAGAACTCTTTATCGACGTATTAGTATAATATAATATTTTTGGATTATCGTCGAAGGCCGATATGATCAACCAAAACAGATGTATTTGGTAACTTTTCTAGTGACTTTCTTGGGTGTGAATCTCTTTAGTTTACTCCTCCTGGTTTAAAAACAAAGCATAGTAAAAAAAACAATTTTGAAAAAAAAAACAACTTTATTGCACATTTCTATAAAAAATAGTTGATAAAAAGTTGTAACTACAGAGAGCTTGGATGTTGATGCATGGCACTGCATATCATCCACAAGTATTTCATATGATGCTACGTAATTACCGAGGGCCAAACGCAAGCATGAAGAGAGATGTTCGTCAGTTAGCCGATTACAATATTTTGATTTCACTATCTTCGTTTGGGAAAATGCAGACTCACACAAGTATTGTGTCTTGTAAGCTACTTGTCTCAAAGACGGATATTTCTTAGACGATATGAAAGACCAAAAATTTTGTATCGGTCGCTCTGGATTTCAGGTGTTTATCCGAAATTATTTTCAATACCTTATTTTGGACGAAAATGATCTCCATATTGAACGTAACGGATATTTCAGTGGCTATTTTTTCCACGTCTTGACAAGAAAATGGATTGGACATGAACGTTACAATATCTCAGTTTTTTTAAATCAGCGAAGCGTCTTTCAAACTCGCTATGAAGTGATTGCAGCTCCGTCTCGTAATAAACATAATTCAAATGAGCGGCTACCCTTTTTTCAACGATAGAAAGTTGTTTAAATTCTTTCTGCTAATTTGCTTAATCAATAATTTCAATTTGTTGACAAAAGAATGTATTGCGCTCATCATATCGATAATTGTTTTATTATTACCTTGTAGTTTAAAATAATGAATGAATTAATTAATTAATTATTTAATTAATTATTAGGAGGCTCAAAAGATTTGTTAAATCTGTTAGAAAAGCCAGATCACCGAACCATTATTCGTTTTGAAGTAGATGAGTGTCGTCTCCTCGTTCTTCTAAAAAATAAATTATTTTGCAAATAGTATATAGTATAGTATAATAGTATGCAAAAGTAAACCAGTGTGTTCCAGAGAGTCGCTAGCTTCCAATTGCGCTTTAAAAAGGCGTCGTTGCAAGCTTTGCGCTCTGATTGAATTCGCAATTTTTGTTGTCATCTTCACGATGTCGTCCATATTTAAAATTTTGAAACACAAAACTTGCTGGTGAATGATGCAATGAAATGAAAAAAGGATGAAAAGTCATCGTTAGCTCGACATAATGCAACAAATCCATTGTTAACGCCAGTCATGGATGGTGCACCATCTGTTGTAATACACAAGAGTTTGTAAATCGGTAGCTCGTATTGTTTCACAAAATTTATAAAAACGTTGTATATACCTTCTTCGCGAGTTTTGTCTTTCAGAGGCAGCATTGTTAACAGTTCTTTAGCCAACATGTCAGAAAATACTATCCGAATGAAAATACACAACTGGGCGGTATAATATCACTTTTAACTTGGCTTTCCAAATCTTTGCCCATGATTTCGATACATCTAGTAACCGTTGTACGTGATAACTGGACTTCTTTGATGGCAGACATAATATCTGTTTTATTTTTGAAGTCCTCAAATAATATATTCGGAGCCTCAATGGATGCTTTCTTCACTACCTCTCCACCTTTAAATGGTTTTTTATGTTGTGCCAATATATAAGAAATTTTGAACGACGCAATTGTTGCAGCTACTGATTGTTTAACAGGCTTAGTGAACATTGATTGTTCCGTCTTCAAACTACTTTTCAAGTCTAGCACTTTCCGTTTTCTAAAGAAACTGTTTTGCGGAAAATCATTTTTATAATTTTTATGCAAAGTTTTATAATGCCGTTCTAAATTTCCGCGTTTGGGTAGAGCAACGGAAGACCGACAAACACACTTATCTGGAATTCTTCTTCCCACGCATTATTAAATGATATGTTTTGCTCTTTTTCGCGGCACTCATATCGAGTTTCAAATATTAATGTAAATAAAATATTACTAAAATTTTTTACTATATAGCGTTTCACGTTAAGAAAATAACATTAGGCTTTTGAAGATCAGTGTTGCCAAAACTCTCAGGCATGCGGTTTACTAGATTGTCGATATATTTTTCGAATTTCCATTTTCAATTAACATTTAACTGTAAAGTCAGAATAATAACTGAAGAACCACAAAGCCTTATTATCATTATGTAGTCTCAGAGAACGACATAAAATCGCTGACATACGCAAACCGTATTATTTTAAGTTGCAATTAGTAATTAGATATATGCAACATGTATTCCAAGTTGTCCGTGTATTTGCTTTTAAATCTTTAATACCCGGCAAAGTGCATGATTTAATTAAGCAATATTTTCAACTGATTTCTATGATTCATGGTATATGATATTCTTACCGAAAAACAAATAAACTGTCGTGACTATAATTAAAATAAGATAAAATAAAATTATCTTTTGTAAATACTATTTATTTAATTAAAATCGTTTTCCCTACTTTTCATCTCTTGTTTCGAATGGACACTTTTGGTCAATTACGTTAAAAAACAATTATTTAAATTATGTCTGTGAAAACGAAAATACAAATTATACAACCCTGAATCCTGCTTGTGTTCATCGTGGCATCGCTGCGCTTCTATCGTCCATAAGAAATACATGGCCTTATCTCCTCAATGTTATTTTCTTAACGTGGAACGCTGTATAGTAATAACTTAGTAATGAATGATTAATGCTTGACTAACAGAAATACAATGCTGATACAGCACACTCCCATTTCATAATTTATCTGTGAATGCTGATATGCCAAATCGGCATTATCGCAACTTTCGGGTGAAGAGTATTTTCTCCGTGAATCGCGATCGACTTCAAAAACTTTGGCGATCGACCGGTCGATCTCTCGAACTAAGAACGTTCATACCTAAATAGTATTTAGAAATCTTGAAATCATACATTGCGAATAGATATTTCAGAGTAAAACAAGAAAACGTGTACACCGACTTAAGGGAGATCAAAGCTGGCGTACCACAAGGGAGTGTCTTAGGTCCGGGTCCTGTATCTATTGTATACGTGTGAAATTCTAGAGTTAGAACAAAACACTATTGCCACCTTCGTGGATGATACAGCCATACTAGTGATAGGAAACACTAGTGAAGAAGCGACTGATAAGTTGCAACCATCAGTAAATAAAATACATAACTAGACCAGAAAATGACGAATATAATTAAATGAGACTAAATCTGCACACATTAACTTTACAAATGAAAAATGGAAAATTTCCCAGTTAGAATAAATGATACCCAAATTCCTTATGCAACATCAGTAAAATACTTGAGCATCACCCTAGGGCCTAGACGCGAAGCTGCGCTGGAAAGTCCATGTCAAAAAGAAAAGAGGGGAGCTTGATATTAGATATAAGAAGTTATATTGGCTGATTGGAAAAAATTCATCATTATCAATGCATAATAAATTATCCATCTACAAGCAAGTAGTGAGACCAGTATGGGTATATGGGTGCCAACTCTGGGGCTGTACCAAAGCTAGTAATCTACATATTATCCAGAGATTTCAAAATAAAATACTGAGAAACATTGTTGATGCTCCTTGGTATATCCGTAACAGCAACTTCCACCAGGACCTTAGTATGGAAACTGTGATCGAAATAATCAAGAGAACAGCAGCAAGTCACGAGCAGAGGCAGCATAGTCATGTGAATGTCAAGGCAATCCAGCTTCTTGATAACACTGAACTAAAGAGAAGACTCATAAGGAAAGGACAAAACCATTTGAGTTAGTGTAAATGTGTAACAGTTTAGTGTAAAAAGCAGAGTATAGTGCTGTGAAGTTATTGCATGTTAGTTGTAGTGTATTAGTTGATAGATAAAATAAGAGTAAGCTATAGGGTAAGCCCTTAGATTTAAGTGTTTGCTGTTTATTAAGTTAGCTCAGAAAATAACTGACAATTGGTCATTTGTGACCAGATAGCAGTATACAAACACCGCATGAACAAATTCCCCTTCGTTGGCTCAGTGAAGATGTTCGTTCAGTTGTAATGGAAACACCAAATAATAGTAGCAGAGTTTATTGATGAGACGTACACTATGGGTGTTGACCCGGGATTACTTTGAGTAGAGACTGATGAAGTTGATCGTTGAAGACTATCAAGTTTGTTGAGTGAATATTGATTGAATGCTTCTCTAGGCAAGAGATCTTAGTTTTATATAAGTTTTAATTGGGTCAATATTTTCGCGGACCTCGCGTGATATGTGTATCTAATTTATGTAAATTGTTTAACTTTGTCAGCACTTTTGACTGATGTCCAAATTATATTATTGATAATTGACCAAATGTGTATGTAACCTAATTAACTAAGTGTGTATTTAATAACAAAATAAATTCATTCGGTCTACTGGGTGATAAAATTATACTGTCCAATTTTGGATATGAATTCTGAAGATTTAATATTGGACACCGCACAAGTGTTAAAAAAAGTTTATTTTTAACGTTTCGATTTTGACATCGAAAATCGTTCTTAAACAAGAAAACATTAATAAATTAAACACATTTTGTTTTTTGTTATTTGGTTGAAACTTTTTCTAATAATTTAATGATATTGAACTTGTAGTGACGATTTAGACATATTGTAACATTTTTTTTGTAATTAAAATATTAAATACGCTCATGGTCGGTTTAACAGAGGCAAATTTTTTATTGAAACTATCGACTACCTCAAAATAAGGAATAACCGACTTATTAAACACGACGGTTTAGGTAATCCTAGGTTAATTCCTTCCGGCTTTAAGGCCGGGTTCCTTTATGATAAATTTGTTAAATATCACCGAAGGCACGTTGCCGTATTTTTTCTGAAGAGAACGTAATTCTGGGATTTTATATTTCGTTCCTAGCTGTAAGGGTACCGTTAGTTTCGGTGATCGTTAGAATCTTTTTACCTTCTTAGAAGTCCATCTAGGCTGGCCTATCATTTTTGGGGGGGAGATACCCTCACTTTTTTTTGGTAGTTTGGTAAAATTTTAGAGGAACCAATTTACTTCCCGGTGGGCATTCGTCAAGTAAAGGCGCTTTGCTCATTATCGTCTCGGTGTCACTTTATCTGTGCATTTTCCTTCTAAGTGTGTAGACACTTGTATATTTGAGTTTTTTGGATCTAATATCATATTAGATTAAATATTGGTAGAGTACCTTTTAATTTTAATTTAACTTCAGTGCTTGATACAAGTAAAGTATTATAGTAAATTAAATTATCTTCAATTACCTTCAGTGAAATAGTGCAGCAGTCATCAGGAATTACTGTTACCATAGCTTCCGTTTCAGCTTACAAGCGAAGCAGTAATATCTCCAGAAGATGCCAACCCCTCGTGTTGGCGAAACGTAGAGAACTAATCTCAGAAGACAACGGCCTAAAAGCCCGAACAAACAGTTTAACAAGTAATTAACCAACCTTTGAGAAGACATTGAGATATCCAAAGAAATGAAACTGTACCCTGATTATTGCTTAAACACACAAATCAATCTCAATTGCAATTATAAACCTCTTTTTAAATTATTGTGGATTGTGGGAGACCTTACAGGAAGAATAGTGGCCTCGTGCAATTATAATAAAATATATATATATATATATATATATATATATTTTAAAATTCCATTAATAATTTACAATAATTATTTTTAATCAATCATTTGACAAGTTATTCTTCATTGAAACAAGAAAAATTTTCAACGTTTACTTAAAATTCTTACAATTCCAATCTAGTTTCTTTTTTTATATTTAAATAATAGTTTTTGGGGATAACTTGTCGATTGAACCTAGTTTGACCTTCAGTGAATTTTTAACATATTATTCATTATGATTCCATGCAATTTTATACAGTGGATGAATGATGAATTTCTTAATTTATTATGAATTTCAAGTTATCAATTTTTTGATAATTTATTAATCTTAATTTTCTAATGAAATTATGTCAATTGTCACCTTTGAGAAATCATTCAATAGGTTTCGATTATCCCACACGATCTTTTTATTAAATTTGTAAATTTACAATCTGCTTTTAGTAAACGTGAGTATTGCAAATACATGGGAGGAGAAATTATCCACTGATAACACTCCCAATACTAACACTAACAAATTAAATTAATGTAGGATTATAATTTGAAACTAAAATTAAAATGAAAATTAAAATTTAAAATTGAAATTAGTGAATAAAGTCTGTTGGCCACTGTCTCTTTAATCTTCGTCTGACTTCTGATTGGAGCTGTAGTTGTCTTTCTTCCATGTTGGGGTGAGCTGGCAGGTGTATGGTTGCCTAGGCTGTTGGCATTCCATTGTGCAATTCGTGGTGACTTAAGTTCCATTACTTAATTTATTTATTACTGTGGAAAGCATGTTTAAGATCACGCTATTTTGATTTATTAGTTGTGAAAACATAGCTTTGAATTCGTTAAGGAAACTCTTCATTATCTCTCTAATGTCACTATTTGTATTACTTACATAATGTGTTCCACTTATTATTTGAGCGTAAGTTGCATGATTATGGTTGTATGAGTTCGTATTCTTATGAACATTATTTACATTTGTTAAACCTGTTGCTTGTGTGTAAGTCGTGTGATTTTGATTGCTTAAGTGCGGATTATTCTGTATTGTATTTCTGTTATATTGCAGTTGATTGTTTGCTGGAGTGTGCGATGATACTCCTCTTGCTCTGTTTCAACTGCTAATTAACTCTTTATATGCCATGCATCCTTTGTATATAATTTGCGGTGTGTTCTCCATTGCAGAGAGCGCATATGGCAGGTGTGTCCCTAGGTTTTTTACAATCGGCTGACATATAGTTGCCTCCACATTTGACACAGTGATAAGGTCTATTACAGTATGTCTTAGAGTGTCCATACAATTGGCATCTGGTACACTAGACAATATTATTCTATTTATACGGTGGCTCAATACCTATTTTCGCGTTGTTTATAAATTGAATTTCATATATTTTTTTTATTATTTTGATTAAGTTCTATATCGACGTAGAACATCATTAGAGGGGCCGTACTTACTCTTTGTTTTATATTTACAATATTGCGTACTAAATGCCATGTTTTTCTATTTTACTTTTTATTATAATAATGGGCACTGTATGCTGTAGATTACGAATTACAACTCTGTATGCTTTATCCTCTTTCAGTTGGTACGTATGATGCACAATTTTTTTGCTGCTTAAATGTCTTACCAGTTTTCGGTATGTTTCAGAGTCCCGGGAATTTATTTTTATTGTGTTGTTTTTGCTGTACAATAGTATGTCTCTGTTTTTGTTACTTCCGATAGATTATTAACTATTTTATTGTATTCAGTAACACCATATATAAAAATTGGTGGGGATTTAGAGGTTGCTGGAGTTTCGTTGGTATTTTCTGTACTATTATTGTTGTCGTTTTCATTTTCATTTTGTAGAATCTGAAATTTATTACTGGTTAGTTACTACCGTGTCTTCGTTTTCTGTTGGTATCGGAGGATTAATTTTACGTCTTTTGTTACTATGTTGTATAGTTTGCCATTCGTGGACTTCGGATGACTCAATGTTGCTGATTTCCCCTGAAGATTCTTCACTTTGTAATGTATGTGTCATCTCAATAGAATCAGAAGCTTCATTTTGAGGTGTAGATAATGTTTGATTTATTTTAGGATTGTATTGACAGTTTGAGGAAGATTGTGATAGTACTTGGTTAGGAACATAATATATTGCTGTTGGTGGGTTGTTTAAAATTTGTGCTGAATTTGGTTGTAAATTTTGTGGAAAAAGGACATTTGGGCAATCTGATTGAACTTTCTGTTGCTGATATTGAATATTTATAGGTTGATTATTAACAATAGCAGTATAAAAAGGAACACTCACCGATAAATCTGGTGGAGTACTCATTTTAATTGTTAAAACTCCTCATTCGATCTGCTGTTTCAACTCCAACAAATGGTCGCGTTCTGACACCCGTACCATAACCAAATTGTTTTAATATATTTTTTGTGGAGTCCACTGTATAGCCTTTTTTGGGTTTTTTCAATGAAACATTTTAAACATTAAACCAGCTTAAAAAGAAAGTTTCTGTATTTTTGTACCAAATGAGATCTCTCCTAGTAAGGATACTTTAAAAACTTGACGCAAGTGAAATATTGTAAACTTTAAATTAGTTATTTATAGATATCATTTTTTTATTGCAGCCTAGCTCTGAAGATGGCTTTGTGAGCCGAAAGCGCTCAGCTAGCAAATAAATTGTTTACAGTTGGTTCAATTTGTTGATAGCTCACTACAAGTTTAACCCTAATTAGAAAACTGAAATACAGAGAGGATAGGTAATACGATATAATAGTAAAAACCAACCTAAAACTGACGGTTTAAGACGTTTTCGACTAACCCACCTTATATCTGAAGGAATACAATACCTTATAATCCTATTACGGGGGTATTTTGAATGGTTAGAGACGAACGACCAGTGTCATAGAGTATATGATTGAAACATTTATTTGAACTAAATAAATATATTTTTTAAATTGTACTTATGTAAATTGTATTTTTTAATAAAACTTATTTATTTCATTTAAAAATAAAAAGTTTCTTGCCATTTGTAAAACATACATTTATTTAATTAAGCCAAAAGGCGCCAAATGTCGCCTGGCAAAATTTCCAATGTGTTTTAAATGTATCCATTATTTTCGAATCCGGAGAAAACTAATAAATATTTTTGAAAAATTTAAACGCAGAATGAAAGATTACATTATTACTCAGGGCAAAAAGTCCCTGAAAACTTCTACAATGTTTATTTTAATATGTTATGTAACAGGGGTGAAAATAAAAGAGAAAATATAGTATAATTTTTAATTGAAAATATTGCATGCAAAAGAAACTTTTTATTTATTCTAAAAAATATTTCATTCTGCCTTTAAATTTTTCAAAAATCCTTTTTAGTTTTCTCAGGATTTGAAAAAAATAATGGATACATTTAAAACACATTGAACATTTTGACAGGCGACATTTTGCGCCTTTCCTTTTTAATACCTTACAATTACAACTACTATTACTTACCTTATATAATTACGATTAGAAAACTATTCAAATTCAAAATAAATAGAATCAACTTCGGAATCCGAGTCATCTTGAGGGTTAATAATTAGGTTAATAATCTCTACGGTCGCATCAATTATGTTATCAAGATCCCACATTTTTTGTTCTTCTTCTATTACATGTCTTACTGCATCTTTCCAGTTTTGTTTTGTAATATGTTATAAAGACTCGTATAACAATTCACGTACAGCTTGTATTTTATATGACGTATTTTTTCTAGCCACATAACTTTTCATTTGTGCCCAAATGAGTTCAATTGGATTTATTTCGCAGTGGTAGGGTGGAAGTCTAAAGACTGTGATGTTTCGCCTTTCCGCCATTTTGTCAACTACGTATTTCTTGAACTTAGATTTGTGTTGCCGGGCAATTTTTAAAAGTTCTGCTTTTACCATTCCATCTTCGTAAGGCAGATACTTATTCCGCAGCCAGTCAAGAATATCCTGTTTCTTCCACGCATTCGTTAGAAGTCTTTCTACTAGTCGTGAATGATAAGGTGCATTATCTAATACTTTAATTGAATTTGGTGGTATGTGTTCAATCACTTGCTCAAAATACTCTTCGAAAACATCAGCTGTCATCTCCTCGTGATAGTTTTTTGTGCTTTTGGAATGAAATTCCAACAAACCATGCTTAACAAATCCTTTTTCACTGCCAATGTGAGAAACTATTAATCTACTGCCTTTACTAGAAGGTGGGGAGATACCAGTAGACCAACCTTCCATAAAGGCTTGCCTGGAGTTTAATATATTTTTATCTGACCAAATTTTTTTTAGAGTATGACCTTAGTTTACCCACGTTTCATCCTGGTAGAAGATGGGCCTTTCTTCAGCCCGGAATTTTCGTATGAATCTTAGATAATTCTTTTAAAACTTGCCACAATTTAGTTCGTCCGATATGAGGCAAATCCGGGTCGTCTCTAACTTCTTGTAAAATTTTGTTTAGGTTTGGTATTTCTTTTTTGAAAAAAAATCCATGAATTTTCCTTCGAATACCATTTTTAGCAAATTCATCAATTTCAATAGGCTTTTTCCCTCTCTTTAAGTGTTCGTTTGTGTTTGGGTTAGCTATACCGTGTTTTTTTCTTTCTGATAGGAACCTATATAAAGTTGACTCTCCTACGCCAGTCATGTTGGCACAACTTTCGACTATGTTGCGAACAGTGTTTGTGAGATTCTGATAAACCAGAGCATCGTGAACATTCAGGACAATAGTCTTCTCTCTTGGTGAATAGACATACTTACTGACTGTACGCAACAGTACCGGTGTAAAACTTGATGATGAAGCCATCACAAACAATCCAACAAAACGAGCACGAGCGAAAGGTACGTATATGTTCGTAGGTATATGGAATAAAAAATCACTCACGCACTGCATATAATTCGCAAAAGAAATATTCGAGACGGTAATTACTGCCGTAGACGCGGAAACACCGACGAGCCGTAAATTACAAGCGATCAAAAACGTACTAAACAAAAAAATTGTTTCCGTTCATAATAACTTCACCCTTTCAAGTTAAGTTTCGAATATAATTATATTATTAAAAATCTGGGGAATTCCATCTTAATTATCTTACAACGAATAGTACCTTCGGATATGAATTCCAGGTTTTCTAGTAAAGTGATTAAACGCGAAGATTAGTATTGGAATATCCAAAGAGATAAGGTATTCTTATTTACAAAATTGTTAATGGTTAAATTCTTATTTTTAATATTATAATATAATAACCAACATTAGTCGTGAAAGTTTTAATTGTTTTTTTGCTAAATATATTAGTATTAAAATATTATCAATATTATATATAACAGTATTAAAACATTATATTATTATTTAATGAATAAACACCTTAGGAACGCCTATGATTTACGACCGTTTTATGAGTTTGAGGCATATTTCGTGCTCTCAACAATTTGTGAACGAAGAATACACACCTCAACAATACTTTTCTTTTCAATTCTTTAATTTGTCATAAGTGTGTACAAAAACATATCAGTCTTTGTATTCGTATTTAAATAGAACTAGATTATTATCGAATTTTCTCTATTAATTTAGAACAAACATGGAATTTTATCTTTTAACTTCTCCATTTTTTTTTATTTTTAAGCAATACAAATTATATTTAATATACATCTCCCAATTCAATTGGTATTCTAATGATCACTACTACAAACTAATAAGTGCTTTCTGTATTGATTTTTTTCGACGAGAATAATTATTACAGCTTAAGGTAAACAGGGTACTTGAAAATAAGAAAAAGGCCGAACACTACTTGGAATTTGATGTACATACTTGTAAGGATTTCTCATTCTGTATTACCTTCAATTACGTCATTCCGTCATTTTTACAACTAGTTTTGTAAAAATATTATGTTGGAAAAAAAATTGTTTTATTTTGTTGATTAATATTACGCCATTATTTCTCTTATTTGTCAAAAATAAAAGAGTAAACTTGAATTTCTAGATATTTTTAAGATATTTCCCAATGAACTAGATATTAATGTTTTACAGATAACGACATTGTTTTGTTGACCATAGGAATTAAGATTTATTGCAATACCATCTCTAATGTATATTTATTATAATGCTCTTAAACTAATTTTTAATTATTTTTAGCCTTAATAGCAATACAAATAAATAAGTAAGTAAATAAGTATTATGCTTTATTGTCACTGAAAATTGTACAAGGTTTATGGACAAGACAAGAAAGAAGAAAAAAAAATCAAAATAAGAATCGTTTGTACTTTTAAATAAAAAAAAATAACAATAAAATTCGTCCAAACTTAAACATAACAAATACTGCCTAATCAAGAACCTACAAACTTCGTAAAATGTACCTAACAAAAAATAAATTATTCTGTGGAGAAGAAAATATTTAGAAGAAATACGAAGAATTCGCAGCACTGGACGCAAAATATATTATTTGGATGAAACCTGGATTAACGAAGGTCATACAGTTGGAAAAGTTTGGCAAGATTTAAATGTCACAATAAAACGCGAAGCATTTATAGAAGGCTGGTCTACAGGATTAAAAGCTCCACCAGGAAAGCAACGGCGTTTAATCATCACCCATATAGGAAGTGATACAGGGTTCCTTGATGATGGTTTGCTTCAATTTGAGTCGAAAAAAAAACAGGTGATTATCATAAAGAAATGACTTCCGAAGTATTTGAGCGCTGGTTTAAGAGAATCTTACCAAAATTGGAATCTGGGTCTGTGGTTGTTATGGACAATGCGCCATATCATAGCCGCAGACTAGAACAATTACCGACGACGGCATGGCGGAAAGGGAGAATTTAAGAATGGCTTACAGAAAAGGGGATTGCATACGAAGAATCAATGTTCAAAATTCAACTACTTGACATTGCACTGTTAAGGAAAAGTGAATATCTTAAATATGTTGTGGACGAAACTGCAAAAGATTATGGTGTCAAAGTTCTACGTCTACCATCTTATAATTGCGAACTTAATCCCATTGAACTTATCTGGGCGCAAGTGAAAGGAAAAGTAGCACGCAGTAACAAAACGCTCAAATTAAACGAAGTTAAAGAACTTTTGATTCAAGCAATCCTCCATGTAACTCCAGAGAAATGGGCTAAATGTATAGGCCACATAATTAAAGAAGAATATCGTATGTGGGAACTTGACACTGATGTCAAAGTTTTACTAGAGCCAATTATAATTACACCAGGTGAAGATAATGACAGCGATAGCAGCACTGCATCTTCAGATTTAGACAGCGAATAATATTTTCTAATAGTTTAGTAGGAACATCAGCATAAAAAAACCAAAAACAAAAAAAACGAGAAGAACATAGTAAGTGTGTATAGTGTTTGTGTTTAAATAGAATAGTATAATGTTTTGTTACATCCAAAATTATTTTTATTTTGTTTTTATAGAATTTTATTTTGTTTTATAGGCTTTTATTTTGTTTTGTTTTATACTGTTTAAGTGTTTTGTTTATTTTATTTAATGGGACAATATGGCTCTTGGCGAACACCCATTTAAAAAAAAGTGACGAGCCACAAGACATACCTCTCGGGCAGTGTGGAAACTGTCTTAAAATTTGTTTTAAAAAAATTTCATTGAGTAACTCTTTAAGGACGGGTCACGTCAAAAGACGTTTTAGCGTAACTTCCGCGACAGCCTGGTTGCATCAGTAAGCTTTCTGCAAAATTACTTGTTTTTTATAGCTTTTTGTTTGTGGCATTCTGTATTTTTAGGAGACTGTATGGAATAAGCCACAAAATATTTATTTATAATTTACTGATTTTTCGATCTCTATATAAAGACATCGTTTTCAAATATATAAGTGATAGTAATATTTATTTTTCTATGGCTTTTTGCTTGCCGTTCTGTATATTTAGAAATAATGTTAGGAATAAGTAACAATATATTTAATTGAAATGTTTAATTTACTGACGTTTCGATCTCTATATAAAGAGATCGTTTTCAAATATACAAATGATAGCAATATTTATTTTTCTGTGCCTTTTTGCTTGTGGCATTCCGTATTTTTAGGGAGAATGTTGGAAATAAGCCACAATATATCTATTTACATGTTTATTTTACTGACGTTTCGATCCCTATTACAGAGACCGTTTTTAAAGTTAAGGAAAAAAAAACAAAATAATATAAGAATATATAATAATAAACAAATAAAATAAATATAACTATAATTTATATCTTTGAAAACGGTCTTTGGATATAGAGATGGAAACTTCAGTAAAAACCTGCAGATAAATATATTGTGGCCTATTTTGAACAATAATATTTAAACAATATAATATAATTAACGTTGAAATAAAAGTGAGTGTTATTTTTCCTCTTTAAAAGGAAAAAAATCTAGTTAGAAAAATTATACTTAAATAATTTTAATAACAAAATACAAAACGCCTTTATTGACTATCAATACATAACCCTAAATGACCCTCAACCATTTAAAATAAAATTTGCTTGTCAACTTCGTATCATAATAATAAATAATTATAAGCAAAGGTAATCATGTTTGTGACACATTTCTAAGCGCTCAGTTATACGAAATTATAATAATATCACTGTTTGCTCATATTGTCCACGTTAAAGGACCTCTAAATATTCCTTATTCGTGCACTGGACCCCGTGCACTAGATCTGTTGGCAAGTAGAAGAAACGATCGGAATAGTTTTAGTAAGATTCTGGCCACTGTGCAGACATCTATACCGCGCAAAGATGACTCACTCATACTTTGTAAAAATTATTTATAAGTTTGAAAAGGTGCATTTTTGTGGAATACGCAGTCGTCAGTGGAATGAATTGATATTTTGGTTTTGTATTCTTACTGAAAAATTACTTCCTCACTTGTGGACTATGTGAGTAAACGGTTTCTTCTAGAGTAGGTAAATATAACCTAGTGCATTCATAGTACTTGTTAAAATAAACATAATTTGTTATATTTCAGTAGCCAAGATATACCTAAAGCGACCTTTGACCTATGAGCAGCTGCCCAATATAATAGAAAATCTTTCAGATATTAAATATATGTCAGACGACAGTGATGACATTTATGCTTCCGAGTAGCAATTTGAAGATTTGGAAGGTAAAAAATATTTATTTTAAAGTAATATAAACAACTAATAATTATGACTTACAAACAGAAAATGTAGGTCCAAATGAACCTAATATTGAAGATGAACCTCTCGCAGTAGAAGTGGAGACTGTGGGCCCTGTGGTCTCTGCAGGATCAAGCACTTCTTGGGCACTTTCTGAAGGTAAGATCAGAGTTCATGATTACCTTATAAATAATCATCTCACCCCTAAGAATGATATCAAATGGCGTACCAAAGTGAGATATCTCACTCCACCCATGCAGTGGTTTGTAGAAGATGTAACTCCAGTTGTAGAATTGGAGAGCCCTTTTGCTATCTTCTGCAAGTACGTTACAAGAGATTTATTTGCACGTATGGCAGAGTTTACGAACCTGTACGCTATACAGAACCAAATACGATTTTTCCCAACGAGTGTAAAGGGAATGCAAATTTTCGTTGGTATATATATACTTATGGGAAATTTACATTATCCTAAAATCCAATTTTATTGGAATGCAAAATTACGAGTGCCCAAAATTGCTGAGAGTATTTCTATAAATAGATTTTACGCTTTGAGCAAACTTTACATTTTGTGGATACAATGGATGACGTTGAGCATCAGGACAGGTTTTGGAAAGTTCATCCTCAATTTGCGGTGCAAGTGGACATATGTTCGATTTTATAATTTATCGGGGAGCTAAAATGGAATTGAATCAAACACAAATGACAGTTTTCGGGCAAGACGCAGCTGTAGTTTTGAGATTTTAAAAACCTCTTCATACATTTGTTATTTGTTTGTATTTGTTCCTTAAGTAGTTGGTTTTTTTAATTGTTTGAAGAATAAATAAGAACTTTTGATTATAAACATTAATTCTATGCGACTAGTATTCTTTTTGTTCGTGAATTTGTGAGGTAAGAATATCAAAGTATTAAGATATTAAATGAAACTTCATTTTTTAAGGTTATGTTATTGTTTGACTACTTTAATTATTTTTTTACTGTATTTCAAGCTTTTTTTTGTCGTTTTAATCAGGGTTATTTCAAAAGAAATTAATAAATTATTGAATTTATTTACGAAAATTTCGTTGACAGTGATTTTATCCCGTACAAGACTAAAGATATTCGTTTTATCGTAGTTTAAGTTGTAATATAACTGTTCTAATGTTCTGTTGAAACCCTTCTATCAAATTTCTCAAATGAGTGTTTAGAAAAATGATTTTGAATGTTGTAATAGTTTTTAAGTTTATTTTTTAGATCTAGGCATACAATGGCCAGTAAACATGTAATTCAAATGTAATTCAAATACCTTGAAATACAGTACAAAATAATTAAAGTTTTAATCAAACAATAGCATATAAACATTCATAGTAAATATTTTAATACTTTGATATTCTTACCTCACAAATTCGCGAACAACAAATAATACCAATGGCACAGAATGAATGTTCATAACCAAAAGTCCTTATTTATTCTTCAAACAATTAGAAAAACTAATATTTCCAACTTCTTATGGGACAAATACACACAAATTAGAAATGTTTGGAAAGGTTTTTAGTACCCCCTGCCTATTGTTACGTTATAACTTAGGTAGTCCGGTGGGGATAGGTCTTTCATCTGCCACGTTTGGTATTTTTTTAGTAGTCAACAGATTAAAAACAATACGTCAAATGTACGTTAAATAGTTCTTCAGAGTTAATAAGTTAGCGATGACACCACGTAAAGAAGAAGAAGAAGAAGAAGAAAAAGAAGAAGAAAAAGAAAAAGAAGAAGAAGAAGAAAAATACATAAAGAAAAAAGTTAATAGGTCATTGTTATATTTGATTTTTAATAAGTAAGGTCAACTCTTTCCAATTCGCATTTAAAATTTAATTAATTAAAAAAAAGTTAAACAACAATCGGTCGTACTATATTAGATATCTACCTAACTTAATAAATCGTAGTTAACCTACTTAAATAAGCTAAAAATATTAAATATTGTTAGCTCAAAATGCTATTAACATATTTTTTTAATTAAAAATGACTAATTATCAATTTACAACATAAAAACAAAGAGTAGTGTTTACTCAACAGCTTAAGCTGTCATCAATTTGTGTGGAATTAAAATCTATGTAAATATATCGAGTATAATATCGTACTTTTTATTCCTTATGTTTTGTGGATGTGGATATACCCATGATACTATGACTAACAAGATAGGGTCTTCCCGTAGCACAAAATCGGCATGCCGTCATTGGAGATCAGATTTGAATTCTTGTTAAAGTTAAATGGGATTTTTATGCATTCTGTGATGAAATTATTTAATTAGCAAAATAATAATATTAAATAAAGGTTTAATAATTACAATAATCGTACACAAAAAGATATCTCCAAACTATTTAATAAAGATTATTTATTGACACATACAAAAAACTGACATTACGAACGTGCAAGTCTCCAATTACGTCACGACTTATGCGCAATATCTTATCTTCTTAATCATAGTATCATGGATATACCTATTGACATTGAATTATCTCTTGACATGCTGTAAAATCTATCAACTCTACAATGCACGTAACTTAGTCTATGTTAATGCAGAAATAAATCACTTTTTCTTCAGGTGCCATCTCCGCTACGGAGGTTGGCAATCATCATAGCTATTTTAATTTTTAAGGCAGTAGCTCAAAATAGTTGTTTTGAGCTGCATCCAAATCATTCTCTCAGTTTCTTAAGCCATGAAATTCGTCTTCTTCCGATGCTTCTTCTGCCATCTATCTTTCCTTGCATTATGAGTCGCAGGATGTCCTACTTCTCGCCCCGCATCACAGGTCCGAGATACTGTAGATTTCTTTCTTTAATTGTAAGTTTAACTTTCTTTTCTTTACCTATTCTTCTCTGTACTTCATTGTTCGTAACTCTATCTACCCAGGAATCCCTAATAATTCTTCTATAGATCCAAATTTCAAAGGCGTTAAGTCGTCTCATTGTGTCTAGATTTAACGTCCATGATTTCACTCCATAGTATAGTACACTGTATACGTAACATTTTGTTAGGCGTACTTTAAGAGCTAATGTTAAATCTTTGCCACATAGGACCTTTTTCATTTTCATAAAATTAGAACGTGCTTTTTCGATTCTGACTTTGATTTCTGCAGTGTAGTCATTATTTTCTGTCATAAGTGTTCCTAGGTAAGTGTACTTTTTTACTGTTCCGATCTGCTGGCCCTCCACTATCAAGATTTCGTTAGTATTATGGTTGTTTTTACAAATTTTCATAAACTTCGTCTTTTTAATATTGAGCGAGAGTCCGCACTCCCTACTACATATTACTATTTTATTTATGAGTCTTTCCAGGTCTTGTAAACTATCAGCTTTTATTACTGTATCATCTGCATGTCTGATGTTGTTAACTAAGACTCCATTTACTCTTATGCCGACTGTTTCATCTTCCAGACTTTCTCGAGTTACCTCTTCAGAATAAGCGTTAAATAATAGAGGTGATAGTATCCAGCCTTGCCTGACTTCTCTCTTTATTTCCATTTCTTCAGATGTCTCTTTTTCAATTCGTACTATTGCTCGCTGATTGTAATACAGGTTTGTTATTAGCCTTAAATCTCTTTCATCTAGCATTTTTTAGAATTTCCATGAATCGGTCATGTTTTACTCTATCAAATGCTTTATTGTAGTCTATAAAACAGACGTAAAGAGGACAGTTAACATCCAAACATCTCTGCGTCAGCACGTTAAAGGAGAATAGTGCCTCTCTGATACCCATACCATTGCGGAACCCATATTGTGTGTCACTAATATCCAGCTCCAGTTTAGAGTGAATTCTGGCGTGGATAATTTTCAACAGAATTTTCAAGGTATGTGACATTAAGCTTATGGTTCGATAGTCACTGCACTCTTTGGCATTCACTTTCTTTGGCAAACACACAAGTGCTAATGTCAACGTTTCTTTAGGGATGATTCCCTTAGTATAGATAGCGTTAAACAGTTCTACTATTATGTCCAGGTTTTTCTCGTTGACCAACTTTAAT
Source organism: Diabrotica undecimpunctata (assembly GCF_040954645.1). Taxonomy (NCBI): domain Eukaryota; kingdom Metazoa; phylum Arthropoda; class Insecta; order Coleoptera; family Chrysomelidae; genus Diabrotica; species Diabrotica undecimpunctata. Next base: position 142,164,138 of record NC_092803.1, read on the forward strand.
AGCTCGCTTGGTAATTCATCTGGACCAGCAGATTTATTGGTTTTCATTGAGTTTAATGCCTGACTAACCTCTGATTTGGTTATATCTGGGCGTACATCTCCCGTTTGGCTATCTACATATGTACTAGCTTCTCTCTGGTCATGAAATAATTCCTCGATGTACTCTTTCCATCGTCGTAGTTTTTGTTCTGTCTCCAATATAATATTTCCATTTTTGTCGAGCAATATATTTGAGGTTCTTCTACTTCCTACTCCGGCTAGTTCTTTGACTTTTTTATGTAGATTAAAGTTGTCATATCTGTGTTGCAGTTCTTCTATTTCTTTACATTTTTCAGAGAAGTAGGTTACTTTAGCCTCCCTAATTTTTATTCTTATTTGGTTTTGAAGCTGTTTATAGCGGATCGTATTGATGGTTTTGTTTTTTCTCCTTTCATTCATTAACTCTAGAATTTCCTCGGTCATCCACTCTTTTTTTATACAATAAATCACTAAAAAATTATAAAAATTATCTGAAAAATATACACAGTTGAATCAAAGTTTACATTGAGTATTCTCTCTCCACTGGATGAGTGATAAAATTAATATTGTAGAGGATGTTTTGAGAAAAGGGGTTTTTGCTAATTTAAATGGGTGGTAGAAAATCGAGGTCACCTTTCATAAGGCATAAAAAAATAACCATCGAGCCATTATTATTCCTAGGAATTCCTTGAAAAGTTGTTTCGCCTTCTAATTTTTATGAAATTTTACACACTTATTGAGACGGTAATAGTAATATTTAATTTTTTGCTGTGACCATTCTCTGTAAAATTTCAGCTTTTAAATAAGTTTTCTAGTGATGAATACATATTACCATATATTACTTTTAGATGGTACGGAGTAAAAGGGAAAAACATTTACAGTCCTTTTATTACAAAATGTTTAATGAAACGGTGTACTGGGGAAGAACCATCATAGTCTGGGCACTGCGAGGGAATAACCGTCAGGGTCCGAATGCGCCCCCTCTCAGTCTCAACAGGTCGGGTCTCGGGTGCAGAATTTCTGTGATTATCTTTCTTAGTTAAGTGACTTCGTTGGTATGTTCTAGTTTGCCAGTTGATTCTATTTGAACAATAGTAAAGTAGTGAGTACATACTGATTAAAATGAAAAGTAAAGGTAGCGATTGTAATTATGTATATGTGGGGACTGCTTAAAAAAGAAGAAAAACAGGTCGTGTTCGTGACGTTATGAAATTTCTGAGAGTCACCAGTCATGAGGTAGGGCCAGATTGCAAGTGCAGCCACCGTTTTTGTTGTTTTGGGAACGTCAATCAAGCCGAAAGGCTACGTATTTTGACTCAATTCAATAAACTTGCTAACTACGACGATTAGAATCGGTATTTAAGTGGTCTGATAACCGTTCTCCCAGTTATGCTTCGACAAATTCGAGTGGGTACAGAGACACCTAATCTTGCTTGTTATTCATATCGTATTAAGAGTCTCCCTGATAGAGACTTTTGTGATGTGCAAGTATGTTTCAAACCATTCTTATCCATTTATGGAATTTCTGCTTTCCGAGTGCAAAGAATTCGAGAATCACTGGCCTCGACTGGCACTGTATCATTAGACGCTAGAGGAAAATACGGAAATAGGCCCCCCAATTTCTGAAGATACTATCGTTAAAGTGATAGAATATATTGGTTCCTTGAAATGAAAAAAATCTCATTACTCTCGGAAAAAAAAAGTAAGAAAACTTATCTCTCTAAAGAACTCAACATAACTAAGTTAGATACTATGACATAATCGGTAGCAAAAAAGGGGGCTAATGATGTATGTTCGATGATTCATCACTTTGTGTATAACTTACTCTCATCTCAGGTTCAAAATTCGATAATATTTTGCGACTTTTGTGGACGATAAAATAAAAATTACACAGTTTTTCGGTTCCTGCTTATCTAGTTCAGACAGAAGGACGGTTTGAGTTTGTGAAAGTAATTTTTCCCATCAGAGAACATTGCTATCTAGAGTGCGATCGGGACATAAGTTTAATTAATGACAAGGCTTGTACGGAAATTCCGAATGATTGGAGATAAGTCCTCTGCAACAGCAAAGTGAAACCGAAACCGTTCCAAGTGGTGGACTGTGGGAAAGATATCAAATTTCTTAATTGGACTAAGCATTTCTCCAACAAGTATTCCGAGAAATGCTCAATGCATACGAGACTTATTGGAGTATTGGAAATCAGGAAAACTAGCTTCAATTTATCTTTTACAAGAAAATCTATTCTGGGATATTTGCAAGCTCGCTGTTTGAATGCAAAGTTAAACGAAACTTGAAAATAAATTTAAGGAAAGCTCATAATATCACAACTCCAGAAGTGACTAGCTACAATCATTCCGAAGTTTTGTACAACGGCCACTTCCGGTCAAAGCTGCTAAGTTACAAGATCTTCTCCACTTAATCAAATATTTGGAAAACGTAAACTCTAGAAAGTTCTACACTGATTTACAAGGTAATGAACAGGAGGAAGTTCGAAGGAAGAAACATTTTATGACGCAGAAGCTGGAAGGTACTGGGGAAGAACGTTCATGGTCCATGCCGGCACACTCAATTTTTTGTATGATGTTTCGCAAATTAAATTATTTTTGGTCTTCTCTTGATTTTTCCTCTGTAAACATGTCAACGTACCACTGAAAAACTTTACTAGTTATACTGTTGAGTTAAAACAATTTGTTTTAATTTGAAACATTAAATTTTGATTTCCATAAAAACTCTTTTTGTGGACTTGTGGAGATTGTTTTTCCCCCCGACTCCTCTTATATGATAAGAAAATAGCTATTTGTAAAATTTAAATTAGGGATTTGTTTGGTTCTTCAAAAGCAGTCAAAATACAATATTTTCATGTTTTGTTAAGTTAATAAAATGCCAAAATAATTTTTCCAATAATGTAATTCTGTCTTTTATGGCAAATAATACTAAATTAGCTTGGCAGTCATGTTTTTTTTTATAATTTTATAGTTTTTTAATGTTATGTACTCTAATTATGAATAAAAAATGTGACAATAAAATTAAATGTTACGCTCGATTAACTTTTAACGTTTTTGCAAAAATTTATATTAGTATAAGAATTATATTTTTAATGGAAATATTGTAATAAATATAATTTTAATGAGTTATTTTAATGAGATGAATTTAATATAAATTTTTTAAACAATTCACTAAAATAAGTCAATTTTAGCATGAAATTGAATTTTCTTTTCCCTTTCTTATTCCATTTCCCTTTTAGGACCTAGGGTATTTTTTATTATTATATACCTACCTGTCCGTTATTTAGGATATTGCTTCACTCCTTTTACGCAAAATGCTAATACCAGTCATTTAGCTCGATCAATTCTCAACACCTCCAAAATTCTAGATATCTCCACTGTATCTACGAGTTGGGCAGTCCATCATAATGTGATGACTCTATTTTCTGAGCGGCCCCATCGCTACAGAGAATCAGTACATTTGCTATACCCCGTGGGTATCATGTTCATTTTTGTCCCAATGGGGCAACTGACTTAATTCTTTCAGCAAAAAGCATAGTTATTTTTTGGACATAAAATACGTTTGGTGTTGTTTGGTGTATTTTGCATTTTAAGTGAAATAATAATATATTTTGCTGGCTTTATTTTGATCAAACCAAATCTTTTAGAAGGAGGTCTGGTAGAATAGCATTTAGGAATAGGTCTAAAAAGCAAACAATAATACAAATAGATGAACAACGGAAATAATAAAAACGGAGAAAAAAGACACAAACCAGAACACGATAGCTCGATTGAAGAGAACAAAGACGAGCAACATTAAAGTAAGAAAGCTTCAGACACGTGCATAAAATAATTAAGTACAATATCTTAAGCAAACCAAATTAGAAACAGAAAATTAAAAAAAAAGAACGAAAATGGGAAAAAAAATGAAGAACTTAAAAAAACAATGTCAAAAATGTTGGCAAAATATCATATTTATGTTGGACACAAAACGTTAACAACATCTGAAAAATATTTTTCAAAACTTAAACCCAAGTTTAATAAAAATTTTCAATCAAATGTTATTGATAAAATAAATTCTTAAGAATATAATTCAACATATATTGGACAAACACACCAATACCTGCGTAGAAGGGTTGTTGCACACAAACATACTGTACAAACCAACAGATTAAACACAACAGACCTAGTCAAATATTCTCTAGAAAATAGCCATTCCTTTGATTTTGAAAATGTACAGATTTTAAAAAAAGAACAAAATTACAACAAAAGATGTATATTGAAAATGACCTCTCTAATGTGTATCATAATTTAATAAATTGAGTTGTTTTCTAATTATCCGTCGCAGATATTTTAAGATACGACCCTAAACATCTCCTGTTTTAACATACCTGCCAGATGTCATCTGTCAATGTCAGATACCAATTTTTCAATCCATGTTAAACTTCTAAAGAGTGTAAACATAAAATATAATTGTATAAAGTAATGTTTATAAAATAAAGGGATTATTGAAAATGGCAAATAGCCGAAATGTTTAAGCAATAGTTAAGTATTTTCATTTTCAACAGACCGACAAACCCAGAAAATAAAAAAGTTTATATATATATATATATATATATATATATATATATATATACATATATATTATATATATGTATATATATATACATATAATTATATATATATATATATATATATATATATATATATTTATATGTATATATATACATATAATTATATATATATATATATATATACATATATATATATATATATATATATATATATATATATATATATATATATATATATATATATATATTTATAGCATTCCGATGCATAAGTAAAAACTGGAAAAACTAGACTTCTTACTAGTCTCATTTTTGTATCGGTAGTTATTTCATGGCTTTTCCAAATTTTTGTTAATTTTGCCATAGCGCTTTTTGCGATTGCTGACCGCCGCTTTATTTCTTCAGTACAGCCTCCTTTGTTGGTTATATATATATATATATATATATATATATATATATATATATATATATATATATATATATATATATATATACATATATATATATATATATACATATATATATATATATATATATATATATATATATATATATATATATATATATATATATATATATATATATATATATATATATATATATATAATACATATAATTAAATGTAACTCAATCCTTTTGATACCGTAGGTATCTGGGATGAGTGAATTTTCCCCATAGAGGGAGTGTGAGCCGTATGGCTAAATCTGGTTAATAATAATAATAACGGGGAACAACAAGTAGAAAATCATTAAAAAAGTTGATTAAATAATGCTAAGCACTGCAAGACACTCGTAATATGATCCAGAAAATAACACAGCTCAACAGTGCCTGGATACATTAAAACAAAAATTCTCCGTTTATTCAGGACGACTAAGGAGGTACAAAGTTAGTAACAGCCGGAAATGTGACAATGCGCTTTTTGAGCATGCCGAGAAGGCGTTCATTCGGAAACTCAATCCCACTGTCAAAAGTGCCAATAAAGCATACCCAAGCCAAGAAGAAATTCAGGAGTTTCGGGAAAATTAACTTTCCACACCAGCTGCTCTTAACACCAATGCTGGATGGATAGAAGATACGGCGCACAGCTGTCAACACTACCTTACAACTATCTATGAACCCTTCACCACAGAAGATGTCTCAAATATCATCAAAGACCTTCATAACTGGAAATCTCCTGGACCAGACGGAGTTCAAAACTTCTGGCTTAAGAAGTGCTGGAGTGCTCATGAGTGCTTGTCAACACTAATTAATCGTGTTATTTCTAATCCGTAGGAAATACCATCATTCCTAACTCAGGGAACAATATTTAATACCGAAGGATCAAAATAATACCCAAGATCCAGCCAAGTGCCGGCCAATTACGTGTCTTCCAACTCTGTACAAATTGGTCACATCCTGTGTAGCCCACCGTATCTACCAACACTGCGCACTAAACAATATCATAGAACCTCAACAGAAAGGATGCGCTAAGGGTTCCATGGGTTGCAAAGGACAACTTATTATCGACTCATCATTTCTAACCAGGCATACACCAAAAAAAAGGAACCTCTTCACTGTCTTTATTGACTATAAGAAAGCCTCTGACTCAGTGCCGCATGAATGGCTGGTAGATATATTAAGAATATATAAAGTCGATGATAATATAGTGGCCTTTTTAAGACATATAATGACAGATTGGAAGACTAAAATTCACCTCCAAATACCTGGTGAAAGCAATATCGAAACGGAAAATATCGCAATTAACCGCCTTCTATTTCAAGGAGACTCGCTGAGTCCATTGTGGTTCTGTCTAGCGATGAACTTATTATCCCAGCTATTGAACTCCACTGACTCAGGATTTAGCATTAAAAACAACAATACCGTAGTGGCGAAGCTTAATCATCTGTTGTATATGGATGATTTGAAACTAATAGCTTCCACTCGAAATCACTTAGATCAAATGCTAAAAACTGTAGAAATGTTTTCAAATGATATCAGTATGCACTTTGGGTTAGACAAATGTCATGTAGTAAATATAGTCAAGGGAAAGGTTCAGCCCGGATGATTCGATATGCAAAATGGCCAAAACATCGAGGCTATGGGCGAAAATGACATGTATAATTATCTAGGAGTAAAACAAGCGCGGAAAATTGACCATAAACAAATGAAAATCGAATTAACATCAGAGTTCATACGAAGAGTAAAACAGCTACTCCGCTCACATCTTAATAGTAAAAATTTGTTTAAGGCATTAAACACCTACGCATTTTCCGGGCTTAGCTACTCATTTGGGATTATTAAGTGGACTAAAACGGATATAGAAACCCTTCAGCGATAAGTACGAACACACCTCACAAAGGAACAAAAACACCATCCTCGAAGTGCAGTAGAAAGAACGACATTACCGCGGTATTTAGGAGGACGAGAACTTATTGATATAAGCGAGCAATTAGAAAAACAGATTACTAATTTACGAACTTATTTTCAGGTGCAAGCGGAGACATCTACCCTTCATCGCGCGATTTGTGCAGTAGATGACACAACACCGATCAAATTGAGGGAACAAGAAATCCATAAACCATCTTACTAAGAACGAAAAAATGCGCATCTGGATGGGTAAACCTCTGCACGGGCGATATCCGAATGAAGTCAGTCAAGACTATGTCGACAATGTAGCGTCGAATTATTGGCTGACATCAAGAAAGATGTTTCCTGAAACAGAAGGTTCATTACTCGCCATTCAGGATCAGGTTATACCAACCAAAAATTACCTGAAATATATCGTCAAAGACCCTCAGGTCCAAAACGACAAATGCCGATATGGATGTCAAGCCCAAGAAACTATCCAACATCTTACCGGGAGCTGCCTAGCATTTGCTGCAACTGAATATAAGGAACGGCATGGCTCAGTAGGGAAGATCCTCCATCAAGAGATAGCTTTTAATCTGGGACTTCTACAAACAAACCATCTCTCTTATTATCGATACGTTCCTGAGAGTATGCTTGAGAATGACAACTACAAGCTACACTGGGAACGCACTGTGCTCACAGACCAAACTGTAGCACATAATAGACCAGATCTCGTGCTAGTTAATAAACTAACAAGACAAACAACATTAATTGATGTGGCGATACCTAACAACAACAATCTGCGTGTTAAATATAACGAAAAGATCGCCAAGTACAGAGATCTGGAAATACAAATAAGAAGACAATGAAGAATGGAAAGCACCCAGACGATACCTATTATTCTTTCTACCACTGGAGTCATCCCGAAGAACCTCCTCGAAAACATAAAAAAGCTGGGTCTAAATGAACATCTTTATAAGATCATGCAGAAAGCTGTACTACTTTCGACGTCCAGATGCGTGTGAAAATTTTTGGGAGATACTCCAACATACCAAGTCACCTAGGGCTCGATAACACGGAAAGAGTCTCAATAAAGCTCAATTCTTTTGATACCGTAGGTATCTGGGATGAGTGAATTTTCGCCTTAGAGGGAGTGTGAGCCGTATGGCTAAATCTGGATAATAATAATAATACTAACTTGCTACACTTACGTATAAAATACGGTGGGGAGGCACTATACAGAAATATTTATAAACTTATTTAGATTATATGGAGTAAGGAAAAAACGCCCAAAGAATAAAAGAAGGGAATTATAGTGACCATCCCAAAACAAGGAAACCATAGAATATGTAAAAACTACCAAGCAATTAATTTACTGAATGTAACATATAAAGCTATACACAAGCTAAAACAAGTGATAGAGAAAACATACGAGTGTGACGGAAAAATACATATACTTTCCTAAACTTTAAACAGGCGTTTGACAAGATAAACAGAAGAAAAATAATTTGAGACTTACAAGAGAGTAAAGTACCAAATAAAATTATAATAATAATAGAAATGATAACGCGAGATTGGGAAAGCAAGAAGTATAAAGAAGGATGCAGTACAAATAATAGAGTATATGGACGAAGAGGTGGAAACGTTCAAATATTTGGAAGTATTAGTCAACAGAAGATGTGAAAGTGTAGATATGAAAAAAAGAATTCAAGCGGAAAATACAGCGTTTTATAGAAGTAAAAAAATATTTAGAGATAAAAACATAAATCGAAACACAAAAAATGAAAATCTACAACACGACCATAAGACCAATAGTAGTATATTATGCCGCAGAGACATTTACATTAACAGCAAGAGAAAAAGAGCAGCTGAAAGTTTTTTGAGAGGAAGAACATGAGAAAAATAACGGGACCAAAGGAGGAAAACAAATAAGATGCAGCAGTAGAGGATGCAGCAGACAATAAATGAATCACGAAATATAAAATGGATGGGTCAAGGGAACATAGTTAGAGCAATAACTATGTTGGCAACTGTCTTGTCATCCGTTATTCTTATTTCTCATAGCTATCACCTATTTTTGAAGGGTTTGGACAGTGAGTCGCCTGGACATTATTTGTTAGCAGTTACGTGTAATGTGCGAGATATCTCGATAAGTCGACGGACGATTGATTATATTTGACATCTTGTTCTCTCTTGTGCTCTCTTTCGAAGATAATAAAAACCGCATCTTCAAAGTCGAATCCACGTCTACTGAAAAAAGCCCAGAAACCAACACTATAACTTTCGAACCAACAGATATATCTTCTCTAGTCAATAATATACTACTTACATCCTCAAATAACAACTCCTCATTAGAACAACCAAGTCAACATATGACAGATACACAAACACACTATAAACGTACACACTATATTCATAATCCCAGCCGATAACATAATTGAGAAATCAACCAAAAATAGACTAACTCGTCTTATAAAAACATTTAAGGACAAAACCAAACTCTTAATGGGTGATTCTACAAAATTACCCAATCTTGACTTCTCACACAAAACAACTGATGATGATTACATCTCTGACACATATCAAAACTCACAGACATTCCAAAAATTCTCTTATTAACAAATTCATAATTATTCAATGGAACTGCGATGGATTCTATCCTCGCCTGGCACGCATACAACAAATTATTTTCAAAACCAATCCTGACTTTATTTGTTTACAAGAAACAAACTTTACAGAGACACACAACCCCCATCTAAAAAACTTTGTTAGTTATCACCATATCAGAACTACACACCGACGCGCTAGCGGAGGAACATCAATTTTCGTATCAACTGAAATTTTTTACCGTAAACTTCACCTAAACACTTCATTAGAAGCTGTTGCTATAACAGCGTGGTGTCCAGAACAAATAATAATATGTAGCTTATATATTCCTCCTAATTATACATTGACAAGCACTGAATTAGAAAACCTAAAATCTCAAATTTCTGGCCCAATTATTATGGTTAGAGATTTTAATCCACACAACACTACGTGGGGCTCCAAAAATACATATGGTAGAGATAAAATAATCAAAAATGTCATTAACAATACTGATATTAACTTATTAAATACGGGAAATAGGACATACTTTCCTATTCAGTCAGTCATTAATAGACTTAAACTTATGTGATCCCAAAATATACCCGTTACTAACTTGGCATACTCTAGACAGCTTATTCGATAGCAATCATTTTCCCATTATCATTACTAACAATTCAGTCAAATCGGAATATACAAAAACGAGATGGAAAATCTCAGATGCTAATTGGTAACTCTTCAAACTAACTGTAAAAGGATGCACAGATGTACTTAAATATCAAAATACCATAGACGAAGACATAAAACAACTAAACCATTGCACAGTTGCTTTTGCAGAGGAGTGTATCGGCAAATACAAAAATTAACCCAATAAAAAAACACGTTCCCTGGTAGAATGACTCATGCAAAACAGTAATTCAAGAAATCAAAAGAGCTTTAAACAAATTCCTAAAATCTCGCACTCTAGCTGACTTAATAAATTTAAAAAGGCTCAGAGCAAAAACAAAACGCATAACAAAAAACAAATAAACAAAATTCATGGAATCATTTTACCAGCTCTATTACCAAAGATACCCCACCGACTTAAGTATGGTTAAAAATAAAGTGAGTGAAAGGACATTACACATCATACAAAATTCCAGCTCTCACTATTCAGGACAAAATAATTAGAGATGACGAACAAATCAGTGATATGCTTTTCTTAACACTTTCTCAATAAATCAAATAATCCTACTAATCTACATAACGAAATTGATGCTACACAAAAACTAAATGATGCCATTTTTTCGACAAAAAGTTGAGCTGCAGGCCCTGGCGATATTCCCTCTATCTTTTTTAAAAACCTTCACCAAAATACATACTAGAAAATATTCCAACTGTTCAATAACATTTGGTCTTCCCAAAAATTCCCATTACTTCCAATAACATTTTCAACCAATTTCAATCAGGCTTCAGACCAAATCGATGCACTATGGCTAATCTTGTAGTTCTGCAATCAACAATTGCGACTGCGCTATCTAAAAATATAGTCATTGCAATCTCCCTTGACATCAAAAGATCTTTTGACTCTAGACCGATTTCTGTGATACTTAACAAACTAAAACAAAACAAGCTATCCGGTAATATATATTCGTTTACAAAATTTTTTTTTCACAGAGCGATCCTTTAAAGTAATTACTAGTGGCTAAACTTCCTCACAACACACAACCACAAACGGTGTCCCACAAGGGTCTGTCCTAAGCAGCACACTATTTCTCCTTAGTATTAACGATTTTAGTTTATTCATAAACAACCCTGTACCATACGAAATATATGATGATGACATAATCTTATTCTGTTATGGAAAGGTCACATCCAGCACAAATACTTTACTAACAAACACGCTAAGTAAAATAAACAACTAGGCCAGTCAATCCGGTCCTAACTTCTCCCTATCCAAATCCAAAGTTATTCATTTTACCAGAAGATAAAACACGCAATCTCCAACCATTACTCTGAATGGAAATTTTCTCCAAGTTATATACCAAATAAAGCTTCTGGGCATTATTTTCGACAAAAAACTTTCCTGGAGACTACACATTCTGAATGAATCTCCTTACATCACTAGCTTATGAGGAAAGTTGGGAAGCAGATGAGGAAACACTACTAAAAATATATCGAAAAAAAGAATAGTAACAAAAAATGTGATATGAGAAGACTAAAAGATAAGGAAACAAAAGAGACAGTCGCACGAATTCTTTCACAACAGCTAAGTAACATGGAGGAAACATATGATCCAGATGAATCAGAATATATGTGAAACTTTTAACAATATCAGAGAACATCTAATAAAAAATAAAGAGAAGCCTAAAGGAAAGAATAACAAAGCCTTAGAAGCGAAGAAACAGAAGGCTGTTCTGCAGCCCTTTTGAATGTTTCGCAGGCTTTTGGTTATGTCTTTCTTTTCTCTTAACTTTTTTCTAATTCTCCAGTAGTAACTTTCCGACTGACATTTCCTTGTGAAAGTAAAGAATCAGTGCACTAACTTATATTTAATTAAAGCTAGAGAACCTAAGCAGATCTTCCTACAAGTCAAAACATCACCACACAGTAATCTCCATAAAATAAAGACTTGGTTACAAACATGGCGAATTAAAGTAAATGAAAGCAAGTTAATACATATATAACGTTCACTAATCGAAAAACTACATGTCCAACCGCCTCATTAAGTAACCAAGTACTACAACAAAAGGATAATGTAAAATACCTGGCTAATAGGAAAAAGATCCCAACTGAATTAGTACAATAAAATTATAGTATACAAGCCAAGCCAATATGGAGCCATGTAATATATGTAACTACTGTAGGGATCTGAGTCGAGATCCAATATGGACATCCTTGAGAGATTCCAATCGAAGATGAGGCCCTAGGCAAACAGAGAACAGAGAAATGTAAATAAATGAGATGTTTAAAAAATACATTTTTTGTTTTTAGCAGAATTGTAAGAGGATTTTTCGAACTGATTTTATTTACATAGCTAGTTTTTTTTTGTAATCTGTTCTACTGAAGATCTGAACATTCTGCTATTTTAAAATTTTCATAAGCGCAAAAAATTAAATTTGCTAGGAAATCGTGTAAATGTTATTAATGAAACTAAAAAATGACTAAAGTTTTTCCACTAAACAATCCTTTACTATATTTCGAAATTAGTTTTTAACATAACTGATTAAAAAACCTATTAAATAAGTATGGTGATAAGAGCAACAACAATAGACTATTAATATTAGTGTCAAACTATAAATACAAACCTTTGCAATAGTGTTTATTCAGTTCTGAGTATACACAAAACTATGTCTTACAGAACCATAATATTGGTGAGCCTTGTACTAACAATACTCCTTGTGCAGGACACATTGTCATGTGTTTGCAAGGAAATATGCGATCGTAGGCGTTATGAGTGAGTATATCAAAAAACAATATAGTTATAATATATAGATCCATAAGCGTATATATATATATATATATATATATATATTTATATGTATATATATATATATATATATATATATATTTTTCAAATTATTTTTCGACCGTACTGCTTTAAATAGTGATTTATAGTATCAGCAATCGGTCAGGAAATAAAACTCTATTTGTTCAGTCTCAATATTTCGTCACGATTTTGTGACTTCTTCAGGAGAAAACTGTAAATTTATTAGAATCATTAATTATTATGTGTAAACAAAGTGAATATTTTAATACTTACAACTATAAGAATAAATATTTAAATTTTTTTAGCATATCTAAATAAATGACATATTTGTTTGATTTTATTTAGGAGTTATGGTAACCGCAATATTTTATAGAGTGAATTCCCATTGTACATTTTTTAGTGAGTCGGTTAAAATAAACAATTACTATGACAATTAATATGGATAATAGTGTCCGCTTGGTCCGCTTGGAACGTCCGCTTTGGTCCCAAGGACGTCCTTTTAACGTCCTATATTGGTCCGAATGTCTCTGTGCCAGATGTCCTATGGACATCCATTTAACGTCCCTAGCGGAAGTAAGTTGGACGTACAGTGACATTAAGTGGAACTTAATCGAACGTCCATAATACATTCGGTGGACTTACTTGACGGACTTTTGTGATGTCTCTCGGACGTCTATTTTAGCGCTGAGGATGTAAATTAGACATCAACGCCATTGTATAAAGTACTAAAAGTAGCGTAATCCTGTGCATATTAAGAATGTATTTTGGGAAATAAAACGTAAGTGTTTAAATGAACTTACATTTTAATATTACATATATTTGGTATTTACTATGAAAACAAACTAGCTGAAGCAATTCAGGAGATTGGTTATTTTATGAATTAGCTTAAAAATAAAGATTGAAAGGTAACTCTTCTAGTAAGAGAATCCAGATTTAAGAAATGGATCATACCAGAATAAGAATATGGTCTACACAATTTACAAGAACAGAAGATGCTTGTAGATAAGTCAGTATAAATCTAATTGATATAAATGTTTTAATATGCTATTATAACATAATCAGTGTAAATTAGTAAAAGTGGAACGACTAGACAGAAAACCATGCTGACCACTATGAAGCTAGTTCTTCAGATTTACTGTCAAAAAATCAGTCAGTGAAGCCTCGAAAATTTTAGGAATAGCGGAAAGAATTATAATGGAACGATAATTATTAAAAATAAGCCATAGAGATACATAAAAAGAATGCACAATTCCTTAAAAATAAGTTAGGATATTCCCTCTGGACCAAGACCTTTATTGTTATTAAGGCAATGTAAGCATGCTAGAATGTCACAAATTTTAATAGTTAAAGAGTGAATATGGCTGTGGCGGATATAGGGTGTTTGACTATACTTTTCTAGACAGGAGAAAAAAGGATTGTGAATATTGCTAAAGAAATTGGCCAAATCGTTGAAAATTCTGTGGCTCACTAAAAACAGAATCATTCAATCTTCCCATTCTTCTCTTATCCCTTTCCATTCTGATTTACCACACAATTTAACCATTACAAAATTAATCATATTTGCTATTGCAACATGCAAATTAAATTTTATTTATATTTTTATTTCAACATCTGCCCTCTCTTTAGATCTCTTCAGATATTTCATTATCACGTTTCAATTCCCTTCCCCATGGCAGCGCTTGTTTTGGAGTTTTTCCAAGCAGCATCTGAAAACAAAATTAATGTACATTCATAAATTGAATAAAATAATTTCAGATTTTGTTCATTATAATTTGCTTATTGTGAATAAATCATTATTCACAGACGTAAAATTAAACACATGAATTTCAAGTGCTGTAGTTTTAATGAATCTTGCCTGAACTAGAAGAATACCAACCCAGCCATTGCTATTTATTCCTAATGACCAAATGAGTAGTAATCACACTTTGACACTTAAAAAACAAAAATAACAGTGTAGAAATAAAATATACGGCCAACATAATACTTTCATCTCATATCTCTAGCTGTAATTTTTAAAGCAATCTCATAGCCAGACCTGAACATTTGTGAGTTGGTAAATTTTGCATTCTAAATTACATATAAGACACAGTTAACGATATGCTTCACTGTCTGTATGTGGCCACTTAAGCAATAGTGAAAATTCTTAAATGTACCTTAAATTGATTTATGGTTACAAGTTACAAACCTTTTAAAATCATAGCTATATGTGTCACTTCAAAAGCTCTATATTGCTTTTTCCCTAGCCAACTATATTTTCCTTCAATTTTATTGCAGATCAGCTTCTTAAGGCTTCTCCTAACAAATTCGTTTATGGTCTCCTCACCAATTTTGGAAAGCTCATTATTCTAAAATATAAATCAACATGTAACAGTAATCCAACTACCGCACAAACTTCATGCTTAATTATTTTAGCTTAAACTATCTAATAAAAAAACAGCCTCTGATACAAAATCAATCAAACATTTATTTGCAAATTTTGGTTTCTCATAACCATGGTAAATGCCTATTAAAGCTACAATTTTTGGATATATAAACAAATTACACAAACTAGGATAAAACTGACTACTGGAACTCTTTTTTAGTGGGATTCCGTCAAAATTTACACAAATTTCTATAACATTTTTTTTTGCGAAGATAAAAACACCTTTGAAATTTGAATCATATGGATCAGAGTATTTTTTTAAGACCAAAGTAGAAATATTTCCCAGGAAAAACGTCTTTAAATTTAAGTTCTGTGGGTGAAGCAAGAAGGGTTCTAGCATCTGAAGGTAAATGAGAAAGATCAGGAACTTCTTTATGAGTTTTTAATAAATCACCTAGTATTTTAAAGGAGAAAGTCCAGTTGCATAATTTATTAGAACAATTAAAAACATCTCGATAAGGTTCTCCAGAATTCTCGTAATAATTTTGTTTGGACCCTTCTTCAGTTTCATTAAAAGAGGAGCTTTGTAAAGGATCACCAGAATGATCGTCCACGTGACCCGTTTAGATTATTTTAGGTACTTAACATGATGTTGATAAAAAGTTTAAATCGAAAGTATTGTAACCTGAACTATTTGAACTGAAACTCATATCAAAATGATCAGTTAGGGATGGGATATCGGGGTTATTAATATTTTCAACAAAATCCTCTACGTTTTTCGTAACTAGGTATCCTCTGTTGATGACGATTAGATACAAACGTTTTCTTTTAAACATAACCAATTTTAGGAAGAATTACAACTACCTTTTTGTAATAAAATAAAAACCAAACTGAGAAGTAATCTAGCAAATGGTACCAAATCTTTAACAATATACTATAACCAAAGCAAGCATCGAAAAAAGTTGCTTATTCACACCATTCGCACTGTGTGTATACTGCTTAAATAGAATAATTTTTTTTTCTTTTTTCTATTAAGAATTAATACTATTATTATAATTAAACTGTGTCATTTGTTTAAATAGGTATGACATGACAATGACTATTGATAACATCATCATCATTTTGCCACACTTGTTCAAGATTCATCTTGTTAATAAAAATTATATTTTTATTTTTAGCAAACTTATATTATCGTGGTAACTAGAATAACCAAACAATTGTATCGAATTAGCTATAAAGAAAACATTTTTACACTTTACCTAAAAACAAAAACATGTTTTGGAACTATACAATTTTTAAATAATCATGATTTAACCCATTCGCTTTTAATTACTTTATTCACGTAAATAATTTTTTATTCTATTGTAATGTTTGCTATTTGATCCCATAATTGATAAATGTCGGACGTCCAGAAAACGTCCAAGTTCGGACGTCCAGGGAACGTCCGAGTACGGACGTCCAGAGAACGTCCATATTTAGTCCACCCAAAGTACGTCCCACTTCGTCCCAAGTACGTCCGTTTAACATCCAGGGACGTCCGGACCAAAACTGGACGTATATTGGACATCCAGAGGACGTTGTGTGTTACTAGGGAATAGACGTAAGAGAAACCAATACAAGAGAAATAACTAAAATAATTCAAGAAAACAAAAGTTTAAAAGTTTTGAGACAAAATACAAACAATACAGGCAAGAAAAATATGTACAAAATAAAAATCAAAAATGGAAACATTACTGCTGATAAAACCAAAATCCTTGAGGTTGTCGAATCCTTTTATCGCGAAATGTATAAGAGTACCGACGAAGGACAAGATCAGCCCCTGCCCAAAATCACAAACCAGGGATCAAAATTAATGCCAGAAATAACTCCATACGAAATCAAAACGGCACTTTTAGTAGAAATGAAAAATAACAAATTTGTGTGGCGCCAATAAGTGATTTTGGTTAAATCTCAATATTTTGGGGTCAGGAATCTATAATTAAAATTTTTCCAATTATTAATGAAATACCCTGCATACAAATTATACTAAACTATTTTTTTTAATTTCAGCATACACTGTGATCAACCTGGATATGTCTGTTGTCTAGATTAGTTAGACAACACTACAACAAAAAAGTACTAATTTCGTTAAGTCAAAAGATGCCACTTGCGAATAAACAGCTTGAGTGCAAGTGAACGTCTAAATTTCAACTAACGTATATTTTTGCAATTTTTTGTTACTATTATAAATCTTTCGGAATCTGTGTAAAACTCTAAGTATTGAAATATAAGTATAGATTTTTGCAGTTTATATGGCAATGTAATATTAAATTTAAAATTTCATGTTATTTTTGTTTTAATTCTTCCTTAATAGGTTATAGACTATGTCAGTGAATAAGGAACTAAAACAATTAGGGAATTTTTTTTTAATTTGGCAACTCCCAATTTAAATGGTAAAATTTTTAGGTTGTAAAAATATAAATATTATGTTTATATGGGATTAAGGCACAATTGATTGTAACGAAAATTACATTTTATAATTTATTGTTATTTAACGTTTCGAATAATTCCACTCCAATAATCGTTTTCAAAAAACAATTATCATCATCTTCTTCTTCTTTTTCTTTTGGCTTTTATTCTACTGAATAATCAGCCAGTACATTTGTTTTGTTAATTTTTGGGCCACTGTCGTGAGTCTGAGAATATATCTCATGCCCTATTCTCAGTAAATATAGACATTTCATCATATAATGTCTACATTTTATTTATCTTTTCTGTTTTCTTAAAAGTGGTTTAAATGTTAATATTGGATAGGTTATTATGAAGGTTATAATTTTATATGGTTGATCTGTAGGAATCTGAGAAGAATTTTGATAATTTTAGGGTTAATATCGCATAGAAGCATTGGTATGGTAATTGGGGTTTTAATATTAATTTTGACCAGTTCCTGATAGACATCATAACCTTTTATTTTGTTTATTGGGCATTCCCAAAATATATGTTCTAATGTTTCCATTTGTCCACATTCACAGTATAGGTTATCGCGCATGTTGATTTTATATAAATGTACTCCTGTCAGGCAATGACCAGTCCTCATTCTAATAATGGTAGTAATATGCCGCCTATCTATGTATGGGATTTTGTCAAACTATGGTTTATTCGGAAAAAAAATTGCATGTTGTTATACCACTTACCTTTATATTGAAAAGAATTTAACCAATTATTTTGATGCATGGAATATATATTTTATTTTTTAATAAAGGCATGATATCCAAGTTACTTAATCTAATTTCAGCAGGAATATTTAATTCAGCCCCAACCTTTTCCAGTTTGTCAGCTATTTCATTTTCCTCGATATCATTATGTCCAGGAATCCTACATAATCTAATATCTTTCCCATATTTATTTAAACAGTATAGTTTCTTTTTAACTTCCAAGACTCTGTAGTCTTTTGTTGCAGTTATCATATTGTTATTAATTTTGTCTATAGCGCTTTTTGAGTCCGTAAACATTATAGCTGTTTCAAAATTTTTTTCCTCACATGTTATTAGGCCTATTTTTACTAGGCTATTTTGAATAGGTATTATTTCAGCTATACAAATATTAATAAGTGAAGAAATTTTTTCAGAAAAGGAATAGTTTATACTAGATATGTGTATTCCTATGCCCGTTTTGACTTCCTCAAGATTTTGATATTTTTTGTTTTTTTAAAGCATCTGTAAATATTCGTTTGTAATTATAGTAATACGAATTTACAAAATTATAATACTTATGGTTTTGGGAAACATTTTTTTTTAATAATGTTTTTATGATTAGTTTATTATAAGTGTAGATATTGTATTCATTTGAGTAGCAGGCTGGTATGTCACTTGTGTTCATTGATGGTAAAAACTTTTTACTGCTGTTAGGGCGTCAATCAAATATGTTGGATTTTTTCCCTTCCAATATCCTTGTCGATAACCATGATATTTTTTAAGTCTAGAAGCTTATTAAAATGAGTGAGTTGAAGTTGAGCTAATTTTTGCTATGTATTTCGTGGTAATCAATTCAAATCTATGGTGCAGATCGACAGTTGCACTTTCTGCTAGAATGACATTAGCGGGAGTAGATTGCATCATCCCATGTGTTGTTCTCAAAGCTTGGAATTTTACTCGGTTTAATTTAATAAAATTTGGTTAAGAGAAGTTATTAATTACAACATAATCTAATTGTGATTGTATCAAGCGATTATATATTAATTTTAGTGTTCTTGTACACTTTTTAGTGTCCTTTCTATAATTGTACAAAGTGCACGTTTTATATTAATGCCCTTTTGGGCTTTATTAAGCCTATTAGGCATTATATAGTCATTAATTTTTATATCTGGTAGATTACTAATAGGCCGGTTCATTTTAAACCACATAGTCTCGCATTTTGACGACGATAGTTTAAGATTATGTGTATCAAACCATGTTGATAATTCATATAGGATAAAGTTACCTGATTTGCCATATGATTAAAAAGGTTACCTTTTGTTAAGATAATTTGATCATCCGCATATGACAGGAGTACACAATTTTCAGGTAATATTGTGTATATATTTTTAAGATAAATATTAAATAATATCGCACTTAAAGGTGAGCCCTGTATTAGACCTTGTGTAGTATGCGATAATCTAAGCATTTCGTGATAATGATTTTTAACATATCGAGTCCTATTGTTTAAGAATTGAAATATAAGGTTATTAATCTCTATTGGAATATGAATGTTATTAAGAAGTCTGTATAGTATGTAAATATTCACATGATCGAAAGCTGCTTTAATATCTAAGAAAGTAGCATTTACATATTGGTTTTGTGCGAAAGCCAATTGAACGTAGGTATTTACGTAATTTAAATTATCATTAACTCCCATACCTTTTCTAAATCTAACTTGAAATTGGCTAAAGGTTTTTTGATTTTCCACGATCCAATCCAGCCTATTTTAAATCATCATTGATTCCAGTAGTTTTACTACACATTATGAAAATCCCAGAACCCTATAATGTTCTGCTCTTAAATTATAATTTTGAATTTTGTTGTTCTTAGGAATACCTATAATAATTTGAGTTTTCCACTCATTGGGAATTAGTTCACATTCTTTAAATTTGTTGTATAAATTTAGTAGCCATTTTAAGTCTATTTTAGGTAAATGTTTTAACATATTAACGGTAGTATTATCAAGACCTAGTGATGTGTTTTTCTTTAAAAATAGACTATTCTTTAATTATGTGAGATCGAATTCACTAAACAAGTCGACGGTTTATAAAGATACCAAATGCTAATTTGTAGTTTCGAGTAATAGCGGTTGAAAGAAAAAACTTAAAGTCTGTCTTGGCAAAAATGCCCTATTGCAATTAATTTTTAATCTATTGAAGTAATTTTTTGTATTTGAATATATTTTTTTATTATCTACCACTAGAGGGAAAAAAATTATAAAAAAATCTTCAAATTCAGTAAAAAATTTGCAGTTGCGTCGTTATCTCATTAAAAATGTACCATTATGATAACAAAAGTTTTGCCCATTGCCGACTTATCTTACATTTTCCCTATGTTATTTCAATGGCAATCAAAAATAATATCCTAAATTGTTTCTTAGGCTTCTTACACGAACTCAAAATTAATTTTTTTTAAATTGCAGAAGCTTTCTCGTAAGGTGACCACGTAAGGCTTTTTAGATAATATATTAAGTCTTTTAAGAGTGGTGAGTAGACCTGCAGAGTATTACATAACCCCATAAATAGAGGGAAAAAACGAAAAAATATAAGTTCTACAAGAAATTTATTTAGTATATTGGTAACACTAGTAACTAACCTAAGTTTGTTAACACTAAGCAAAACTAAGACTTAAACAAAAACATTTTCAGGAACAAAATTTAAACTGCTTAAGCTTACTTAAAAAAAATGAACAAATCATAAGTTTTCGTAAAAAACTCTATACACTTCAGGAATTACACCCCTATCTATTAAATTGATTAGGGCCTTCACTTTGCTTCCCTTAAGTTTAATTTTTTTACTGTAAAGAGCCGGTACCTCCTCATTGATAGCAGTAGAAGTTAAAGGTCGCCAATTTTCCCTTTCCCATTCAGAACCATGGTTAGTTTTGAAATAAATTGTCTGCGGTTCATTTTTATTCACTCTTATCATAGATGTTTGGCTACTTTTAAAATCATTAAGCTTCACTGCTGGTAGCATTTTAAAATTTTTGAAGTCTTTGAATGACATTTCAACCACTTTATAGGGACTGGGTTTTCTAGCTGCTCTCATGAGCTGTATGTATTGTTGGGGCAAATAAATAGGGCCAGCTTCTAGAGCCTTTTTAATTGTCCTTTCGATACATGCATGGACGGCATCACCTTCATTCTGAGTATGTCCCGTTACTAAAAATTTATGAGTAATACTGGATATATAGTCGAATTTCTTAAGAGCATGATAGTACATTTGACGTACATATTGGTTCTTCTGTTGCCCCGCACAATTGTCAGAATAAAAAATTATATCCAAAGATTTTTCAATTTTTAGCGAATAGTCTTTCAAACTTTCTAAATATTTCCAAAGGCATGAAGCAATTTCACATGCTCCTCTCTTCCCATCTGTTTCTGTCCATGTGTAACAATAAGTCTCCATATTTTTTGTTACAAACAGTCAAATCATACATCGCTACTTTTGAGATATAATAAAAAGATGATATTTCACCCCGTGGGAAAGGCAAGACTGCCTGCAGGTCGTAAACAGAGACAACTGTTGATTCTGGTGTTTCCTTTTTGTCCGTGTCTTTGCCTAATCTGGCAAGATCTTTTTCTAAAATATGGTTTTCGTATTCTATTTGAATATCTTTTTTCTTGTCTTGTGGTGTATTTTTATAGATGACACAATGGTCACATTGATCTTTTTTCGGTTTGTAAAAGCTGATGTTCTAGGTCTGAAATATTTTATAATATTGGTGATAAGACAAAACCTTTTCCCCTGAGGATTGTTTATATTTTTCATAGTCTCTGTGCAAATCTGAAACTGTCTTGCCCCCCTCTATATACTCTCTAGAGGTTTCCTTTCGACAATAGTAGCTTTCCACTCTTGGAATGCTATCTATATGCTTGCGCACATTTTCAATGTCTTTTTTAGGTATTAAGTTTTTTCTGTCGGGAATTTTGCATCCTCTTTTCTCTCCTACTAAAACTCCTGTATTTTTGTCAACCTTGGAAAAGGTTGTTCTCAAGCACCTGTCGGTTACGTCCAGAGTATTTAAAAAAAAATCTTGCAAACTCTGATTTTTTCTCCTTCAGAAGTGTTTAAAAAAAACATGTGGTTAAGTGACCTATTTATTTTTGGGTTCTGCACTACCCTTCGGTACTTCGGATTTAAACTTGTGATATTGTTGTGTATAAATGCCCTCTGGGCTTGTAAACTGCTCATAGCCCAGTACTCATCAAATAACAGCTGCCTCTCTGAATTGTCAAATTTTTCCGAACATTTTAATACACATTTTTCCCCACATGCCGGTTTTAGTTCTCTCTTTCTTACATGATTTTTCTTTCTGGAAATTATATAATCCAAGCCAAGATTCCTCCTTTTTTCGCGATGGCCTGAGCTGAGCCTTGTCCCTTTCTTTTCTTCTTATTCTTATTTTCTGGGGAGGCCTTGGAGGGTAAATGAAATTGTTCAGCTGGAATCTTCAAATCAATAGGCCTAATTTCACCACCCTCTACAGTTTCGTAATTTCCAGTAGAAAGTACGGGATAAACCTTACTACTTACAAGAATATCTACAATATCATTAACAGTCTTTTTATTCTCGTGGCTTCCATCGTTTTCGGCATTGACCTCAGCTGGTGGCTTCAATTCTAGGTACGTCAAATTTTTTGTTTCAATGGTTCTGGTTCTGGATCAGCTACGGGGACTAACAGTACAGGATTTGGAAGAGCAGCAACCCAGTCTGATGTACCTAAAAAATATTAAATGATCATTGGTTCTGGAA
Source organism: Diabrotica undecimpunctata (assembly GCF_040954645.1). Taxonomy (NCBI): domain Eukaryota; kingdom Metazoa; phylum Arthropoda; class Insecta; order Coleoptera; family Chrysomelidae; genus Diabrotica; species Diabrotica undecimpunctata. The sequence continues at coordinate 142,187,421 of NC_092803.1, forward strand.
TAATTGATAGTATTGGATAAGATAAAATTGTACATGATAGTATTTATTACTTACGTTTTTGAAATTCTGAAGTGTATTCTGCTGAATTATTGATTAAAACCTCCCATACTTCTGAATCTATAGAAGAGTCATTATTATTTTTCCCATTTCTTGTGGAGTCTGGTAAAATTTTTTGTGTCGCCAATTTGAATATAAGTTTACTTCGACTATTCATTTTCATACCTACAACACCAAAAATAAAAATTAGTTTTACAGTTTATAATGGTACTAGTATATTTCAATGTCTACTACATTAAATTTTAAAATAATGATTTTAAAAACAAAGCCTGAAATTTGTTTAAATTTAATAAAGAAATTACCTCTCAGCAGTATACGACACTATTAGATAATCAAAATAACACTAACTCGCTCTGTTTTAACTAGTTACTGACTTATCTGCATGAAATTCAATTACATAAAAAACATTGCAATTAAAAGAGTACTCTTTAAAAATATTGTGACCCAACTGTAAAAAAGATCATTATATTTTCAATAGGAACGCTAAAAAATACAGTGAGTTTTAAAAATATAGTGACGCATTTACAAGAAGTGTAAAATATTTTAATAAGAACGTTAAAAACTTTAGCGAATTTAAATATTTAGTGACGCATTATTTATATTTATATTTAGTGAAGATTTATGCACGACTGACGGAAGGTACGACGTGACACTATCTTCTGCAGAAAATGGCTCAGATTCGCGCCAAAATTTAACACGCCTAAATTTTCAACGCCTCCTATTAGTACATTTTCAAAGTAACAGAAGTGTCGCTCTCATATAAAAATAGAGCAAAAAATTACGAACATTTTGATACCAAAAACTCAAAAATCGATTTTTTGCAGATACGTCTGTATCTTTATAAACCGTCGAAGTGATCAATGGTCTGTAATTCAAAATCCGGTTCAATATTAGTTAGTGAAAGGTTAGTTAATATTTCATAACTCATCTTTTCATAGGGAAGTTTATTGTTTAATGGTTGAGAGAATGCATTTTTAAATTTTCTTATAGTTTGCCAAATAGAGCTGATCTCTACATTTCTATTAATATTACTACAATATTCCATAAACTTTTGCCTCTTTATTGTTTTTTGAAGTCGTTTTGATTTAGCAATTATGTGTTTTGTATTGGTATAATTATTAAGATTAAAATTATTTTTAAATTCCTTTAACGCCTCTTTTCTTTTATTTATTATTTCAGTGCATTCCTGGACCCACCAAGGTAGTCTTTTTTTATATTGCAGTTTTCTTATGCCTCTGCCTTGTTTATATGGAAAAGTAATTTCTACTGCTTGGTTAATTATACTTGTGAAGTTTTCATAGGATTGATTTTCTATATTTAAATCTTCTTGTATGTGTTTACTATATTTTTTCCAATCAATTTTTCTAATGTTTTTGTAAAATTTAAGTTTTTATTGGTTGTAATGCTTTTTCCTTCACTATAGTTAATTTTTATTAGAATAATTGTAGGAAAATGATCACTGTTACCACAATCTTTCAAGACATTCCATTTATGTACATTGTATTGCTAGAGAGTCAGATACAAATGATAGATCTACAGGACTGGGTCCCTATAATGTGGTATGAATTCTAGTGCTTCTTCCATCATTTAGGTATACATATATAATTAAACTCGTCAAAGATTTTTAATAAAAGGTTACCATTTCTATTACCTACTTGACTAACCCAACATAGATGATGTGCAGTCAAGTGTATCTATTTTGATAGCTATATATCTAAAGTTAGGGATTTGCCATTTGGAGTCTAAATTAACCCTACTGTAAATTAGATTATTTTTAATGAGTGTGGCAATACCTCCTGCTCCGTTTATTATATCTTCCATAATTATATGATAACCTTTGATTCTACATAAGTATTTGATGAGGTTTAAGTTTGGTTTCGTTTACTATAATGATATCACGAGAATATTCTGTTATCAAAATATTCAGGTTATAATTATTATTGGATTGAAAGCCGTTCATGTTCCATTGCATCAAACTAATGTTTTTAAGTGCGTTGTTGGTGTAACTCATAATTTGTTTTAGTTTTTAATAATATTTATCCTGATCATGTAGATCAGGAACTGGTTTGTTTACTTCTGAATATGCTAATATTAATTCTCTAATTTTAGTTTGTTGTTCTTTATTCATATTTGTAAATTTTCTGTATAAATTGTCTATTGTATTACAGTAATTTTGCGACGCACTAACAGGCGTTAATTTATTAAAATTATGTTTTAAATTGTTATTATTAATACTAGATATAGATGAAGTGTCACTAATTTGAACTGTACTATTTAGTTGAGATAATCTACCATTTTGATTTAATAATTGCGATTCATGTTTTCGTGTTGCGAGATTTATAATGATGTATCAGATATCAAACATTTTTTATAACTTTTATGTGACTCTCGACACATATGGAATAATGTAGAATTTAAGATAACTAATTTTTATCCCGCTTGGTAATACCTTACCATTAAAAGTTATCAGAAGTGTGCCTCTAGGAGCAAATTAAACCGAGTTATCACCAATAATAATTTTTCTGTTTAATCTTACGAGATTAATGATTTTTTGATTTCGGTTAGTGATGGGTTAACATCTCTGATGATGCCCTTACAAGTTATCTGATTATGTGAAATATATATTTATCTTTAACATTGACAGAGTTATTAATAAAATTGTTACCCGCTTCGCTGTTAGTGAAAGAAACACCAAATTTATTTATACCTTTGACTTTGACCTCCAAGATATATTTTAAATTTAAATTGAAGAGGTCATTTGCAATTTACCTATTTTGAATTTTTTTGTCGATTCCTTCTACTACAACTAAGTATGGCCCTACAGCATTATTCTTGTATCTGTTGTAGCTTTGATTAAATTTATTTTTTTTTACATTATCAGACTCATCATTTATTATCGCATTATTTTCATTATTCGAAATGTGCATATTATCGTTTTCATTATTATTGTTGATAGCTTGGAGATCAGGTGGTTTTTTCTTGCCGCCATGCGGTGACAGATCAAGAGCTGATTAAATTTTTAGTAATATAAAAAAATATGTAATGAAAAAGACTTACCAATGCTCTATTTGGTATTTTATATAAAGAGTTATATATAAAAGTAGATTAATTATCTCCATCTCTCAAGACTCTTGTGTGAAATGTGAACCCAGCCAGTAAAAATCGTATTATATTACGTTGTATATCAGAACTGTTGTTTCTACGCTGTAATTGTGAATTAATTTATTTTTAGTTTACTCTTATATGTAACCAATATTTAAATTTACCGCTAGAAAGATTATCGATTATTTAGGCACACGGATTTAGATTATCATCAAATTGTTTTTTTTTCCTGGTTTTTCCCCAATACTTTACATCACTAACAGGAGATTTTTATTGTCATCATAGCATGTGTTTGTCTTTTAAAAACGAATTACATGCTATGCTTTTTTTGGACGGATATTCTCAAGTTAAAGTTGATTTCATGTAGTCGAATGAACTAGCTTACAAGTAAAGTCGTCCCAGGAACGCAACTCAACAATATTGGTAATATCATTTTAAAGTCGTCTACTTTAAAATGTATAATGTATGTCTGAATTGTCAATATAAATGGGTCAGATAAAATTAAATTTTTAGAAGAATTTCTCACCAATAAACAAAAATTTGTTTAAATTACTAATGTTTGTATTTTGAGAACGATTTCCGAAGTGGAAATTGAAACATCAATAAACTTACTTTAACCTTTTTAAAAAAAAATGTTTGAGTGTTAGCGTTTTCTAAATTGACGGTTGGCTTTTTGGGCACTGATCTGGTAGGCATATAGCCAGGCTTTAAATTGATCATTCTGAGGGTGATGTTTGTTTTTGTAGGGATTATTTGTTTTTGTATTATGTGTTTATACATTATATGTTTATGTAATATGTGTTGTGTATGTATTACGTGTAATTGTAGACGATATATCTCATATTTTCGATTAATCCGCTAATGTTGTTATGTACTTTTTGATAACTTCTTCTTTTATTATTAGCAACTAATTGCTACATTTTACTAATGGGTCTACTAAACATTTTTTTTTATTAACTAGGATGAGAGCTAGGATAATCTTTCTGATAAAATCTTTACATATGTTATTGTTGTCATTCTTAAACTCCTTCTTGTGGGCGTTTCTGGATTGCTTATGGTGTATTTTTTATTTCTTTTTTTTTTTCAAGCTTGTGCTAATTCCTTGTTTATAAATGACAAATGGGAAATTATTTTTTATTAAAACCTTTGTTAACAGATGTTTTATTCCTGAAATGTATTTTCATTAAGGCAGGTATATTAAGTTCTATCATATACTAAATAGGTAAATACCTTTTTGATGTTTATGTTTTATTGTATTCTATATTCTTTCTTTCCGTGTATTGGTAGTTTTTGAAAAAGTTTTTTAACTGCACTAATTCACTAATTGTCTACTTTATGTTACAGCATTATTTATATATACATTTTGAGAGCATTAGGTTCTCTGTTGGGTTTTACTGTCTTTTGGGGAAATTGTCAACTGTTGTTCTGTTTAAATTATATCTTATCATAAACAGAGACTTTAATAAATTACAGAGATGCAAACATGTCTGGGACAATGATCACAGAGTACAATAAATAGTTATTATAGTTATAGTAGTAAAGACTCTTGGCGTCTTTACTACTATTTGTTGTCATTCGGCTTATATAATCGTTTCATTCTACTCTTCTATATCTTGCCCAGTTCTTGATATTCTCGATCTTGCATCTACGTAGTATATCTGTACTTCTAGCTCTGTCCCATAGTGTCTTGCCATCAATTTTTCCTAAGTGTTTTTATCTCTGCTGTTTCTAACATCCTTTTTATCCTCTCTGTGACAGGTTATATTTCTGCCGCGTATGTCAATATTGGTCTGATGACTGTTTTGTTAATTCTTCCTTTCATGCCTTTCATTTCTTTCCCGATATTTTTATTTATTCATATTGTTCCATTCAGACAGCCTGCGGCTCTGTTTGCTCTATTCACTTGAAAAAATAAGGTTGAAGAAATAATAAAATCTTTAAAAAATTAAGTCAGTAGGACATAATGATATTAAATTTGAAACTTTAAAAGAAATAACAAAACAGATTTCAAAACTCGTCACATACGTAATAAATACATGTCTTAATTTAAGCATTTTTCCGGATATATTAAAAACTGGAAGTTTTTAACCGCTATTCCAATCTAGCGAAGACATATATTGTCAAAATTATAGGCCTATCCGCTTAATTTTAAACATAGGTAAAATATTATAAAAAAAATAATTAAGATAAGATTTACAATTAAAAAAAAAACTCAATATGCTGTCCGTATGTGTTCCGTAATTTCAGTATGGGTTTCAAGAAAGGAAATTTTTTTCATAAATAAACTTTATTGTGACTTAATCTTCAATAATTTTTTTTAAAGTCTTTTTCTTTTTTTGAAAGGATATGTTTAAAGCTCGTAAAGTTATTCAATTTGTTTATAAGCCTAAAAAATGTTTAAAACTTTAAAAACATTTCTAGGCTCTCCTAGTAAACCGATTTGAATTTTACAAAAAGCGTTTGAAAGTTTGAGTCTTCCTTTATATGTAAAAAAATGTGCAACTATCTGACAGCCTTATTTAGGGCCTACTATAAATTTTAAAATTTGCGATTTTTTTCCAGTAGGCTGGATTGCAAAATTATCATGCAAAACCTATCCGACCGATCTTAACAAAATTTAGCACACGTTTTAAACATATTAAAAAGTTTTTCTAGGCGAAACATGGAGCTTGTATGTCAAGTTTAGAAAGTCGAAAACATTTAAAGTATTAACTTCTTTATTAATATTAATATTAATAGTATTAACTATTTTTTTGTACTTTTTTTTCCAATTATTGCTATTTTTTCAACAATAAACATTAAATTTTCAATTTCTAGCTAACGAAATATTGTGTAAAATTGAATACCGAAACTTTTAACTTGTTATAATTTTTTCTCTAGGATCAATATTTTCCGAATTATAAACGAAAATAGGAGCAAAAAAACGAGAAATTTTCAATTGTTTTCAAATTTTGTTAAATAAAAAATTTAGCACAGGGTTTGCGACTGGCGCATATCGTGATTATCGATATTGGGCAAATCCTGAAGGGATTTCGGCAAAAAAATAGCTTCCTATGGAAAATGTCCATTATGGTCTGAATTTCTACAGATCCCGCCTAGTCTATTACTGTACGCAAGAGAGATACCTGTAGGAATAATTAAAATGATCGAAAATATCTACTAAAACATCACAATAAAAGTAAAAGTAGAAGAAGAACTATAAAAAATAATAAAAAAAAAGAACTAAAAAAGGATACCAAATGGAAGAAAACCAACTTAAAATAATCTGCTGTGCAGACGACACAATAGCTGATTATCTAATTTCTTTAAAACAAACAGAAACTAAAATTGTCTAACACATGTTTAAACGCCTTTCGTTACTTCTGTAACCTATAGAGCAGAGTTATCTGTCAGTAATGTAATAAAATTCATAAACAAAGCCATTCAAGATAAAATCTTATTTAACTGCCTGAAGCACTCTCTAATAGAAAGAATTGATTGTGTTTTTTTATTTTTATGAAAATTGTAAAATGTATGTACCTATATACAAAAACTAATTGAACAAATTTACTACAAAAGAAATAAGACAGTTGTGCCATTGAAAAACACGAGGCAACTTGATGACGAATTAGAAGTTTTTATAAAAAATATCCAATAGGTAGCTTGGGAAAATACTCCCACAATAACTTCTAGAACAAAAGCGAATAATAATCCACAAGAAAACAGAGAACTCATAGTAGAAAAAAGGAAGTTCAGAAAAAAATGACAGCAATACAGAGCTCCACGAGGCAAAACTAGTCTAAATAATGCTACACAAAAACTAAAAAGGGAGACACAGAATATAAAAAATTCAACAATTAATTCTTTTTTAAGTAATTTAACAGCTGACCAGAACACAGATTATTAACTATACAACATTCCACTATTAACAACATTCCACTAAAGATCAAGTTCACAGAATAACCAATATAATAGAAAAAACATTAGAAGAAAAGAAAGTCTGCTCTGCAATCTTCTTGGACGTAACACAGGCGTTTAATAAAGTCTGGCATGATGGTTTAAAGTTGTGCTCAGACTTATACTGCATGGGATCTACCATATAAACTGCAAGCATCCGGAGATCGACTGCTGTACCCTGTTTTTAAACCAGGAGGAGTAATTCAAATTTACCGCGCTACAATGTTTGTTTGTAATTGGTCCAACCTCAGGCAAGTTTACTCCACTGTTATAAAATTTTGACACTAATTGCATTTCATAGGTTAATTAAGTTATATCGGCGATTTTTTGTGTTTTCTGCGTTATTCTTTTAATTTTTAAATTTTTAGTCTACTTTTGGGTATATAAAAAACATTTATTTTTAGAACTCTTTATCGACGTATTAGTATAATATAATATTTTTGGATTATCGTCGAAGGCCGATATGATCAACCAAAACAGATGTATTTGGTAACTTTTCTAGTGACTTTCTTGGGTGTGAATCTCTTTAGTTTACTCCTCCTGGTTTAAAAACAAAGCATAGTAAAAAAAAACAATTTTGAAAAAAAAAAACTTTATTGCACATTTCTATAAAAAATAGTTGATAAAAAGTTGTAACTACAGAGAGCTTGGATGTTGATGCATGGCACTGCATATCATCCACAAGTATTTCATATGATGCTACGTAATTACCGAGGGCCAAACGCAAGCATGAAGAGAGATGTTCGTCAGTTAGCCGATTACAATATTTTGATTTCACTATCTTCGTTTGGGAAAATGCAGACTCACACAAGTATTGTGTCTTGTAAGCTACTTGTCTCAAAGACGGATATTTCTTAGACGATATGAAAGACCAAAAATTTCGTATCGGTCGCTCTGGATTTCAGGTGTTTATCCGAAATTATTTTCAATACCTTATTTTGGACGAAAATGATCTCCATATTGAACGTAACGGATATTTCAGTGGCTATTTTTTCCACGTCTTGACAAGAAAATGGATTGGACATGAACGTTACAATATCTCAGTTTTTTTAAATCAGCGAAGCGTCTTTCAAACTCGCTATGAAGTGATTGCAGCTCCGTCTCGTAATAAACATAATTCAAATGAGCGGCTACCCTTTTTTCAACGATAGAAAGTTGTTTAAATTCTTTCTGCTAATTTGCTTAATCAATAATTTCAATTTGTTGACAAAAGAATGTATTGCGCTCATCATATCGATAATTGTTTTATTATTACCTTGTAGTTTAAAATAATGAATTAATTAATTAATTAATTATTTAATTAATTATTAAGAGGCTCAAAAGATTTGTTAAATCTGTTAGAAAAGCCAGATCACTGAACCATTATTCGTTTTGAAGTAGATGAGTGTCGTCTCCTCGTTCTTCTAAAAAATAAATTATTTTGCAAATAGTATATAGTATAGTATAATAGTATGCAAAAGTAAACCAGTGTGTTCCAGAGAGTCGCTAGCTTCCAATTGCGCTTTAAAAAGGCGTCGTTGCAAGCTTTGCGCTCTGATTGAATTCGCAATTTTTGTTGTCATCTTCACGATGTCGTCCATATTTAAAATTTTGAAACACAAAACTTGCTGGTGAATGATGCAATGAAATGAAAAAAGGATGAAAAGTCATCGTTAGCTCGACATAATGCAACAAATCCATTGTTAACGCCAGTCATGGATGGTGCACCATCTGTTGTAATACACAAGAGTTTGTAAATCGGTAGCTCGTATTGTTTCACAAAATTTATAAAAACGTTGTATATACCTTCTTCGCGAGTTTTGTCTTTCAGAGGCAGCATTGTTAACAGTTCTTTAGCCAACATGTCAGAAAATACTATCCGAATGAAAATACACAACTGGGCGGTATAATATCACTTTTAACTTGGCTTTCCAAATTTTTGCCTATGATTTCGATACACCTAGTAACCGTTGTACGTGATAACTGGACTTCTTTGATGGCAGACATAATATCTGTTTTATTTTTGAAGTCCTCAAATAATAGATTCGTAGCCTCAATAGATGCTTTCTTCACTACCTCTCCACCTTCAAATGGTTTTTTATATTGTGCCAATATATAAGAAATTTTGAACGACGCAATTGTTGCAGCTACTGATTGTTTAACAGGCTTAATGAACATTGATTGTTCCGTCTTCAAACTACTTGTCAAGTCTAGCACTTTCCGTTTTCTAAAGAAACTGTTTTGCGGAAAATCATTTTCATAGTTTTTATGCAAAGTTTTATAATGCCGTTCTAAATTTCCGCGTTTGGGCACAGCAACGGAAGACCGACAAACACACTTATCTGGAATTCTTCTTCCCACGCATTATTAAATGATATGTTTTGGCGGCACTCATATCGAGTTTCAAATATTAATGTAAATAAAATATTACTAAAATGTTTTACTAGTAATAACTTAGTAATGAATGATTAATGCTTGACTAACAGAAATACAATGCTGATACAGCACACTCCCATTTCATAATTTATCTGTGAATGCTGATATGCCAAATCGGCATTATCGCAACTTTTGGGTGAAGAGTATTTTCTCCGTGAATCGCGATCGACTTCAAAAACTTTGGCGATCGACCGGTCGATCGCGATCGACTCTTTGAGCACCGCTGGTTTAAACTATAAACTAAGAACGTTCAAGTCATACATTGCGAATAGATATTTCAGAGTAAAACAAGAAGAAGTGTACACCGACTTAAGGGAGATCAAAGCTGGCGTACCACAAGGGAGTGTCTTAGGTCCGGGTCCTGTACCTATTGTATACGTGTGAAATTCCAGAGCTAGAACAAAACACTATTGCCACCTTCGTGGATGATACAGCCATATTAGTGATAGGAGACACTAGTGAAGAAGCGACTGATAAGTTGCGACTATCAGTAAATAAAATACATAACTAGACCAGAAAATGACGAATAAAATTAAATGAGACTAAATCTGCACACATTAACTTTACAAATAAAAAATAGAAAATTTCCCAGTTAGAATAAATGATACCCAAATTCCTTATGCAACATCAGCAAAATACTTGGGCATCACCCTAGACGCGAAGCTGCGCTGGAAAGTCCATGTCAAAAAGAAAAGAGGGGAGCTTGATATTAGATATAAGAAGTTGTATTGGCTGATTGGAAAAAATTCATCATTATCAATTCATAATAAATTATCCATCTACAAGCAAGTACTGAGGCCAGTATGGGTATATGGGTGCCAACTCTGGGGCTGTATCAAAGCTAGTAATCTACATATTATCCATAGATTTCAAAACAAAGTACTGAGAAACATTGTTGATGCTCCTTGGTATATTCGTAACAGCAACTTCCACCAGGACCTTGGTATGGAAACTGTGATCGAAATAATCAAGAGAACAGCAGCAAGTCATGTGAATGTCAAGGCAATCCAGCTTCTTGATAACACTGAACTAAAGAGAAGACTCATGAGGACAAAACCATTTGAGTTAGTGTAAATGTGTAACAGTTTAATGTAAAAAGCAGAGTATAGTGCTGTGAAGTTATTGCATGTTAGTTGTAGTGTATTCGTTGATAGATAAAATAAGAGTAAGCCCTTAGATTTAAGTATTTGCTGTTTATTAAGTTAGGTCAGAAAATAACTGATAATTGGTCATTTGTGACCAGATAGCAGTATACAAACACCGCACAGGTGTTAAAAAAAAGTTTTTAACAAACAAGAAAACATTAATAAATTAAACAAATTTTGTTTTTTGTTATTTGGTTGAAACTTTTTCTAATAATTTAATGTTATCGAACTTGTAGTGACAATTTAGACATATATTATACATTTTAAAGTAGATGACTTTAAGTGATGGATTTGTCCGTTACTTGATGGAAATTTATTTTATCTAACAATAAAACACTGAAAACTTTTGTTTTCAACACGTCCACAAAATTTATTTTAAATTATTATCACTACAGCTGTGAAATGTACTCATCTTTAGTTAATTTTCTTAAAGATATTTATTAGAATATAGGCCTAATCTAACTTAATTTTGACAACATCAAACCATAATTCAGCATAATGACTAAGCCACTACTATATTTATGTGATTCCATTGCAAATCTTAATTAGAATTTGTTTTATAGATCTACTGGTTTTTTCATTTTAACTTGACAACAATTAAAATCTTGTATAGCACCTAGATTTTTACTCTATATTTGGGATTAGAAGTTTTTAACATTGTTCCCAATTTGTATTATTTTTGAATCTCGTTGCAGATTTTCCAACGAAAAGTTAGTCTCCTATGACTTGAAAATAAATCTCCATGCTCTTCATTTTGCCTCTTTTTAGTATTTGTATTTAAATCGAAAAATGAAAAAGAAAAGTATTTTTGAAGTGTATAAACACTAGGCTTGAAGAGACTAAACCAAGCTTTTAATGTGGAAAATAAACCCAACACTACATCCATTTACAGATCCTTATCTTATTTTGAACCAATTTCAGAAAAAAAGGCAGAGTACTTTGTAACAAAATCAGTAACTTACACATCTTCTTATTATTAAAAAGAGTACTTTGTAACAAAATCAGTAACTTACACATCTATTTAAAAAAAAAACCCAACATTAAGTCCATTTTTAGCAACACCAAGGACAAAATTGATGAACTAAAAAGAAGTGGTGTTTACAAATTATCTTGTGGTGATTGTAACATGACTTATGTGAGTAGAACAATGGTAGTCCTGGCACAAAGAAACAAAGATCATCTCAATAACTACACAGATAAATCAAACTTTGGACGTCACATTAAATTTATTCATTAAGTCATTCCTTTTCATCAGGTAAAATTTTATATAACATCCCAAATAAAAATTTTAGAATTATGGACCAACGTCTAACTTGTTAAACTGTTTATTCGGGCTGTTAGGCCGTTGTCTTCTGAGATTAGTTCTCTACGTTTCGCCAACACTAGAGCTTGGCATCCTCTGGAGATGTTACTGCTTCGCTTGTAAGCTTCCGTTTCAGCTTACAAGCGAAGCAGTAACATCTCCAGAGGATGCCGACCCCTAGTGTTGGCGAAACGTAGAGAACTAATCTCAGAAGACAACGGCCTAACAGCCCGAACAAACAGTTTAACAAGTTATTAACCAACCTTTGAGAAGACCTTGAGATATCCAAAGAAATGAAACTGTACCCTGATTATTGCTTAAACACACAAATCAATCTCAATTGCAATTATAAACCTCTTTTTAAATTATTGTGGATTGTGGGAGACCTTACAGGAAGAATAGTGGCCTCATGCAATCATAATAAAATTTATTCTTCTTTTTTAAATTCCATTACTAATTTCCAATAATTATTTTTAATCAATTATTTGACAAGTTATTCTTCATTGAAACAAGAAAAATTTTCAACATTTACTTAAAATTCTTACAATTCCAATCTAGTTTCTTTTTTGTATTTAAATAATAGTTTTTGGGGATAACTTATCGATTGAACCTAGTTTGACCTTCAGTCAATTTTTAACATATTATTCATTATGATTCCATGCAATTTTATACAGTTAATGAATGATAAATTTCTTCTTTTATTATGAATTTCAATTTATTAATTTTTTGATAATTTATAAATCTGAATTTTCTAATGACATTATGTCAATTGCCACCTTTGAGAAATCATTTAAAAGGCTAGCATTCGATTATCCTCACACGATCTTTTTTTTTTATTAAATTTGTAAATTTACAATCTGATATTAGTAAACGTGAGTATTGCAAATACATGAGAGGAGAAATTATCCACTGATACCACTCCCAATACTAACACTAACAAATTAAATTAATGTAGGATTATAATTTGAAACTAAAATTAAAATGAAAATTAAAATTTAAAATTGAAATTAGTGAATAAAGTCTGTTGGGCACTGTCTCTTCAATCTTCGTCTGACTTCTGATTGGAGCTGTAGTTGTCTTTCTTCCTCGTTGGGGTAGGCTGGCAGGTGTACGGTTGCCTAGGCTGTTGGCATTCCATTGTGCAATTCGTAGTGACTTAAGTTCCATTACTGGATTTATTTATTAATGTGGAAAGCATGTTTAAGATCACGCTATTTTGATTTATTAGTTGTGAAAACATAGCTTTGAATTCGTTAAGGAAACTCTTCATCATCTCTCTAATGTCACTATTTGTATTACTTACATGTGTTCCACTTGTTATTTGAGCGTACGTTGCATGATTATGGTTGTATGAGTTCGTATTATTATGAACATTATTTACATTTGTTCCACCTGTTGCTTGTGTGATTTTGATTGCTTAAGTGCGGATTATTCTGTATTGTATTTCTGTTATATTGCAGTTGATTGTTTGCTGGAGTGTGCGATGATACTCCTCTTGCTCTGCGTACTAAATGCCGATGTTTTTCTATTTTACTTTTTATTATATTAATGGGCACTGTATGCTGTAGATTACGAATTAAAACTGTGTATGCTTTATCCTCTTTCAGTTGGTACGTATGATGCACAATTTTTTTGCTGCTTAAATGTCTTACTTACCAGTTTTCGGTATGTTTCAGAGTCCCGGGAATTTATTCTTGTTGTGTTGTTTTTGCTGTACAATAGTATGTCACTGTTTTTGTTACTTCCGATAGGTTATTAACTATTTTATTGTATTCAGTAACACCATATATAAAAATTGGTGGGGGTTTAGAGGTTGCTGGAGTTTCGTTGGTATTTTCTGTACTATTATTGTTGTCGTTTTCATTTTCATTTTGTAGAATCTGAAATTTATTACTGGTTACTACCGTGTCTTCGTTTTCTGTTGGTATAGGAGGATTAATTTTACGTTTTTTGTTACTATGTTGTACAGTTTGCCATTCGTGGACTTTCGATGACTTAATGTCGCTGATTTCCCCTGAAGATTCTTTACTTTGTAATGTATGTGTCGTCTCAATAGAATCAGAAGCTTTATTTTGAGGTGTAGATAATGTTTGATTTATTTTAGGATTGTATTGACAGTTTGAGGAAGACTGTGATAGTACTTGGTTAAGAACATAATATATTGTTGTTGGTGGGTTGTTTAAAATTTGTGCTGAATTTGGTTGTAAATTTTGTGGAAAAAGGACATTTGGGCAATCTGATTGAACTTTCTGTTGCTGATATTGAGTATTTATAGGTTGATCATTAACAATAGCAGTATAAAAGGGAACACTCACCGATAAATCTGGTGGAGCACTCATTTTAATTATTAAAACTCTTCATTCGATCTGCTGTTTCAACTCCAACAAATGGTCGCGTTCTGACACCCGTACCATAACCAAATTGTTTTAATATATTTTTTGTGGAGTCCAGTGTATAGCCTTTTTTGGGTTTTTTCAATGAAACATTTTAAACGTTAAACTAGCTTAAAAAGAAAATTTCTGTATTTTTGTACCAAATGAGATCTCTCCTAGTAGGGATACTTCAAAAACTTGACGCAAGTGAAATATTGTAAACTTTAAATTAGTTCGGTAAGATAGTTTCGAAACAAATTCAGATTTCTGCTTTAATCTGGAGCCTTCTAAAAATTGCAAGGCATAGCCAGACGTTGATAAAGATGTTAATAGAGACATGGGGAATCTAAAATTTGCATTCCACGACATGTCTCGTCAACTAAGCAGAAATCCTTAACGAATTTGTTTCTTGTACTCATACAGAGTAGATCCGAATAAAATGAAAAAGACAGAAAAGATTTGATTTCACGTTCAAAGCGATGAGACTTATTAAGTCGAAATACGTATCAACAGATACATAGACGCTTTGAACGTGAAATCAAATCTTTTCTGTCTTTTTCATTTTATTCGGATCTACTCTGTATGAGTACAAGAAACAAATTCGTTAAGGATTTCTGCTTAGTTGACGAGACATGTCGTGGAATGCAAATTTTAGATTCCCCATGTCTCTATTAACATCTTTATCAACGTCTGGCTATGCCTTGCAATTTTTAGAAGGCTCCAGATTAAAGCAGAAATCTGAATTTGTTTCGAAACTATCTTACCGATTTTTCTATCAGATGTCGCTATTGCGTCCATAACGAAGCCATTTTATTGTTGCTTCCTAATAATACAGAGAAGATTATTTTTTACGTTAAGAACGGCTATGAATAACTGTTCTGATGAGACTTATTAAGTTGAAATACATATCAACAGATATATAGACGCTTTGAACCTGAAATCAAATCTTTTCTGTCTTTTTCATTTTATTCGGATCTACTCTGTATGAGTACAAGAAACAAATTCATTAAGTATTTCTGCTTAGTTGACGAGACATGTCGTGGAATGCAAATTTTAGATTCCCCATGTCTCTATTAACATCTTTATCAACGTCTGGCTATGCCTTGCAATTTTTAGAAGGCTCCAGATTAAAGCAGAAATCTGAAATTGTTTCGAAACTATCTTACCGATTTTTCTATCAGATGTCGCTATTGTGTCCATAACGAAGCCATTTTATTGTTGCTTCCTAATAAGACAGATAAGATTATTTTTCACGTTAAGAACGGCTATGAATAACTGTGCTGATGAGACTTATTAAGTCGAAATACGTATCAATAGATACATAGACGCTTTGAACGTAAAATCAAATCTTTTCTGTCTTTTTCATTTTAAATTAGTTATTTATACATATCATTTTTTTATTGCAGCCTAGCTCTGAAGATGGCTTTGATTAATTAGATTAATTTAGAACTAAAATGGAATTTTATCTTTTAACTTCTCCATTTTTTATAATTCAGTTGATTTTTAAGCAATACAAATTATATTTAATATACATCTCCCAATTTAATTGGTATTCTAATGATTACTACTACAAACTAATAAGTGCTTTCTGTATTGATTTTTTTCGACGAGAATAATTATTACAGCTTAAGGTAAACAGGGTACTTGAAAATAAGAAAAAGGCCGAACACTACTTGGAATTTGATGTACATACTTGTAAGGATTTCTCATTCTGTATTACCTTCAATTACGTCATTCCGTCATTTTTACAACTAGTTTTGTAAACACTGAACCTAAACATTATGTTTTTATTTTTTTGATTAATATTACGCCATTATTTCTCTTATTTGTCAAAAATAAAAGGGTAAACTTGAATTTCTAGATATTTTTAAGATATTTCCCAATGAACTAGATATTAATGTTTTACAGATAACGACATTGTTTTGTTGACCATAGGAATTAAGATTTATTGCAATCCCATCTCTAATATATATTTATATATTAGAGATGGGATTGCATCTCTAATATCAGTATATTTATTATAATGCTCTTAAACTTATTTTTGATTATTTTTTAGCCCTAATAGCAATACAAATAAAATAAGTAATATGCTTTATTGTCACTGAAAATTGTACAAAGTTTATAACAATAAGACAAGAAAGAAGAAAAAAAATCAAAATAAGAATCGTTTGTACTTTTAAATAAAAAAAAACAGTAAAATTCGTCCAAACAAACATAACAAATACTGCCTAATTAAGAACCTACAAACTTCGTAAAATGTACCTAACAAAAAATAAAAATTAGGAAAGCAGATTAATAATCCACCTCCTTGTGCTAAAAGTAACCAAATCTGTCATATAAATTTCTCATATTTTAGAGTGGGGCTGGTGTAATGGTTGCACAGAAATGAAGTATTTTTGCCCTTAATATCACTAGGTTTGTGGCCCTTTTAAACTGATGCCTATAAATGTTTAAACTGTTTAAAAAAAAATCGTTATGCGCTAAGCCACAGAATCTAGCGGGCAATTTAATTGTTCCACGTGTACTTATCAGTCGATCAGGAAACGTTTGACTGAGGAAATCAAAAGTTGCTTTAGAGTTGTGAGCCGAACACCCATCCTGTTGGAAATAAACCTCCTGAAAATTACCGGGAAGGCGTCGAACTGCCGGAATGATCTCATTCTGTAAAAGTTGTAAATATTTGGACCCGTCTCCATCGATAAAAAATGGACCGACAGTATGGTCGCCTAACATCCCAGTCCAAACATTTAACTTTTGCAAATGCTGCGTTCTCACTGCAACAATGAGGTGCTTATTTTTCCGAGAATAATACCTTGCAACGGATGGATTGTGTTTTTTATGTAATGAAAATGAAGAATCATCAGAAAATAAAATATTTTTAAAAAGTGTACATTTTCATTCTGTTTATCTAACATAATTTCACAAAACTCCATCCGCCTAAAGTTATCTTTCGGAAACAGTTCTTGTGTTGGTTGTATCTTAAAAGAGTAATACCCATTCCTTTTGAGAACTCGCTGGACAGTTCGAGCATTCACGTTAACTTTCCTAGCAATTTGTACACTATTGCCGGGTTCACTAGCTTCCACAAAAGCACAAATATCAATATCCCTGTTTTGACGCTCCTCATCGACAGGTCTATCACGTAGTTCATTACCTTCATGACACTTTTTACAACTGTTTACACATTCCAAAGTTTGAAAATGTTTAATAGTATTTTTAACTCTTGTAACACTTGGTGGGAGCCTATTTTCGAAGGCAACAATAAATTAGTCAATTACTTCGCGTATCTAATGACCCTGAAAGTACCATGTTACAAGTTGCACTTTTTCTTGGACGGTATACAACGTAATAGGCATTTTATTAATTATTTGTTTATTCTTTCAGAACTTTGATTGAAATTTTTAATGTGAATGTGACAATTACGACAATTCGTAGTTACTGTGAAATGAATATAGGGGTAGAAACGTGTTACATGTCACAGCGATTGCCATTGTATGGTCAATAAAACAATGTCGTGATTTTTATAACAGATATATGTATACCTACGGTGATCATTACTTGCACCCATACCTCAAAAGAATCTGTATAAATGGTTAACCATTAGAAAAAGTAAAAACATACGTCTACCTTGGTACAAACGTCAATGAAAATTGGGACCATTGCCTAGAAATCATATGTAGGATAGAAAAAGCAAGATCTGCATTTTTAAAAATGGCGAAGCTATTCATATACCAGGATTTATCAGTGCTCATGAAAATCAGGTTACTATAATGTTATATCTTTCCTATACTGTTGTACTGAGTTGAATCGTGGACTCACAGACGCTACTTGCAACAAAATTGAGGCGTTCGAAATGTAGCTTTATCGTCGAATCCTGAAGATATCCTATATTGACCACATTACTAACCAGGACATTTCACTTTGAATTGCAAAAAGTAAAAGAGTTGTTAACCACAATAAAAACAGCCAAAATCGAATATCATGGGGAACAGCGAAAGATATGGTTGCTACAATTAATTCTATAAGGAAAAATAGGACTAGGGAAGTGAAGGAATTACTGGCTTAAAAATCTACGTTCGTGGTTCAACACAACAACCACAAATATTTTCAGAGCAGCAGTTTGCAAAATACAGATTATCATGATGGTCTCCAACATCCGAAACGGATAGGCACTACAAGAAGAAGAATATGCCTTGAATATACTCAAAAAAGTTCTCAAGAATATCTTGGTTTATCCTGGAAGTTAAGATATACTCCACATCGTATTTGTTCTTTAAATATTCGAACATTTGCGGCATTGATCCACTTGTTAGTAAAATTTCTTTTTAAAAGGGAATAATTTTTTGTGAATGTTTTCTTCCATACACTGAATAAATACCATGATTTGATCCAGTAGGTCTTATACCGAAAGCATTCTTTCTCGGACAGTTTTGAGTGAATTTTGAATGTAAATTAAATAAATCTACTTCTTCCGAAAAACTATTTTTCTGTATAGGGCCACTCTCTCTACAATATTTTATGGCTTTTGGCACTGAGTTAGATAAAACTTGCACTGCTGGACGTATCAGTTATTACATGGATCCTCTTATATTTAAATGGGTCAATTTATGGGCGTAGGTTAATTCTGAGAAAGATATGTTAAGAAGCGTTTCAAAATAATCAATGTTAATTATTTTATTATCAATAATTAATCCATGGTATATTAAGTGATTTCTTACGAGTTTTATCAAATGAGGAATATCAGCTGAAACACAAATTTGTAAGTTTTATCGCACGGATGAATGACAAAGCAACTTTTACTGTGTCCTACCTTCAGCTTAGTTCACAACGAACTATTTCCAGGCTTCATATCACTTGCAATGGAAACCACATAAATCAAGTGAATCACTGCATGACCTAGAATTGTCAATTTTGAAATACGTTTAGGTCATGTCCTCGGTAGTATATAAGTCAGTATCCCCGCCTGTCACGCGGGAGACCGGGGTTCGATTCCCAGTGAGGGGGACTTTTTTATTAATATCATTACATGGTAAATTAAACATATGCGTAAGTAGAAAAGTTACGTATATTATTGTCATTTTTAAATAATTAGGAATATTGCATTTTAATTTGTTTTGTATTATTATATTGAATTATGTTGCAGTGTATTGTATTGTATTTTTATAATAATAAGAAAATAAACAATGAATTTTACTGCAGAGTATGTGTAAAAAAATTCTGCATTCAACTCCTTTCATACATATATGAAAATAAAAATATACATTTTCATCAAAATATTGATTCAATCCTTCATTTACTATACTCCTATTACAGGTCAAATGTTGTTTATTAATTGTTAGTAAGTAGTTATTAATTATGTTTTCTCTTTCTGCTATGTCTTACCTATAGCATTACATATGTAATAATTGTACAGATTGACTCCCAAATAAATTTGTAACGGCGAATGCGTATATAGAAGTGTAACTTCTACCGGCAGTCCCACTGGACTGCCACACCCGTTTTTTCAACTTTATCCATTTGATTTGACACATAAACTTCATCGAATGTCAAAACACATATCCGATCAAAAATATTGAAATCGGATGACTTTTTTTATTAGTGTAATAACACTTGATAAAATCGCCTGGTTGAAGTTAAATTAAAATTGCTAATGCATTTTCTTAACGTCGACAGAGCTGGCAATAGATAATTATTTGCTCTTAAATATCGGTAAGCTTTTGGGCTTACACTTTGCAATATAATGTCTGAAGCGATATCTCCTGCCGACCAACTCTGTATTGTCAAGGTATTTGTTTTGTGATTCCAAGAACCCTACTTTTTATCTGACTTTAAATAGTTCAGCCTGGTGTCTTCTGGAAATAAAATAAGTCTCTTACTTCAAAGCTATTAATAAAATCATTAAGAAATACTAATTATATTAACATTCTGTAATATTGTAACACTTATTTAATATTTGGTAATGTTGAAATTAATTTTTCATCATAATATATGTTAGTGTGACTCCGCAGTAATCGTTTCATTGTTATATGCTAATGTACAACTTGAAATGCATCTCTTCAATATACAGCTCTTCTCTACGTCTTCTTTTTGTGATTCTCAGTGTTCTTTCATCAGATTTTCACTTCTGGTCAGTATTTGATGAACCTCCAGGTAAGTTTAAAGTAGGTATTGCATCAGCCTTTAAATGACTAGCATTCTGTGGGGAGTAATTTAAAAACCTTCGTTTCAGAGGAATTTCAACATACCTCTCTTCAAAATATATTGAGCAAATTATTGCTGAAGTTAAGGTTGGTGCTCAACTATAAGTTAAGGTTGCTAACTTATAAGTATGCATTTTAGTTTATTCCAAACTTACCATTTTTTAAATAAATCTGATATTCTCTATGACAAGCGATTATCCATTATTTAGCCAAATTTTCATTCTTTGGAAAGCTGAAGTATTTCATTTTTGTATCTTTTGTACTTTGATTAGAGTGTTTGTACTTACCTACGGTACAATTTAGCATTGTAAATTTACTCCAGACCCACGTAATACCAAAAACAATATGGATAATAAATTCAGTATCCAACACGTTCAATAATAATGATTAACAATAATAAAATATTCTCTCCGCTCCGTAAAAATATCATATAAACAATGCATCCGCATTGTCAAATCCGCAAGTCAAATGGCAAGTTTTATTCCTCGAACCTGAAGTCATGTGCAAAACGGACCAAATTAGGTGTCAATAGTGGCATACCGTGTCTGTATATATGCTAATGACGTATAAGTAGACCCCGCATCTTTTTGTACTTGATATATAATCGGGTGTCATAAAGACCTGCTCAAACGTAGGTGTTTACTACAACACTATACACGCCTGACTAACCTCTGATTTGGTTATCTCTGGGCCTACATCTCCCGTTTGGCTATCTACATATGTACTAGCTTCTCTCTGGTCATGAAATAATTCCTCGATGTACTCTTTCCATCGTCGTAGTTTTTGTTCTGTCTCCAATATAATATTTCCATTTTTGTCGAGCAATATATTCGAGGTTCTTCTACTTCCTACTCCGGCTCGTTCTTTGACTTTTTTATGTAGATTAAAGTTGTCATATCTGTTTTGCAGTTCTTCTATTTCTTTACATTTTTCAGAGAAGTAGGTTGCTTTAGCCTCCCTAATTTTTATTCTTATTTGGTTTTGAAGCTGTTTATAGCGGATCGTATTGATGGTTTTGTTCTTTTTTCTTTTCATTCATCAACTCTAGAATTTCCTCGGTCATCCACAAAATTAATATTGTAGAGTATGTTTTGAGAAAAGGGGTTTTTGCTAATTTAAATGGGTGGTAGAAAATCGAGGTCACCTTTCATAAGGCATAAAAAAATAACCATCGAGCCATTATTATTCCTAGGAATTCCTTGAAAAGTTGTTTCTCCTTCTAATTTTTATGAAATTTTACACACTTATTGAGACGGTAATAGTAATATTTAATTTTTTGCTGTGACCATTCTCTGTAAAATTTCAGCTTTTAAATAAGTTTTCTAGTGATGAATACATATTACCATATATTACTTTTAGATGGTACGGAGTAAAAGGGAAAAACATTTACAGTCCTTTTATTACAAAATGTTAAATGAAACGGTGTACTGGGGAAGAACCATCATAGTCTGGGCGCTGCGAGGGAATAACCGTCAGGGTCCGAATGCGCCCCCTTTCAGTCTCAACAGGTCGGGTCTCGGGTGCAGCATTTCTGTGATTATCTTTCTTAGTTTAGCGACTTCGTTGGTATGTTCTAGTTTGCTAGTTGATTCTATTTGAACAATAGTAAAGTAGTGAGTACATACTGATTAAAATGGAAAGTAAAGGTAGCGATTGTAATTATGTATATGTGGGGACTGCTTAAAAAAGAAGAAAAACAGGTCGTGTTCGTGACGTTATGAAATTTCTGAGAGTCACCAGTCATGAGGTAGGGCCAGATTGCAAGTGCAGCCACCGTTTTTGTTGTTTTGGGAACGTCAATCAAGCCGAAAGGCTACGCATTTTAACTCAATTCAATAAACTTGCTAACTACGACGATTAGAATCGGTATTTAAGTGGTCTGATAACCGTTCTCCCAGATATGCGTCGACAAATTCGAGTGGGTGCAGAGACACCTAATCTTGCTTGTTATTCATATCGTATTAAGAGTCTCCCTGATAGAGACTTTTGTGATGTGCAAGTATGTTTCAAACCATTCTTATCCATTTATGGAATTTCTGCTTTCCGAGTGCAAAGAATTCGAGAATCACTGGTCTCGACTGGCACTGTATCATTAGACGCTAGAGGAAAATACGGAAATAGGCCCCCCAAATTTCTGAAGATACTATCGTTAAAGAGACAGAATATATTGGTTCCTTGAAATGAAAAAAATCTCATTACTCTCGGAAAAAAAAAGTAAGAAAACTTATCTCTCTAAAGAACTCAACATAACTAAGTTAGATACTATGACATAATCGGTAGCAAAAAAGGGGGCTGATGATGTGTGTTCGATGATTCATCACTTTGTGTATAACTTACTTTCATCTCAGGTTCAAAATTCGATAATATTTTGCGACTTTTGTGGACGGCAAAATAAAAATTACACCGTTTTTCGGTTCCTGCTTATCTAGTTCAGACAGAAGGACGGTTTGAGTTTGTGAAAGTAATTTTTCCCATCAGAGAACATTACTATCTAGAGTGCGATCGGGACATAAGTTTAATTAATGACAAGGCTTGTACGGAAATTCCGAATGATTGGAGATAAGTCCTCTGCAACAGCAAAGTGAAACCGAAACAGTTCCAAGTGGTGGACTGTGGGAAAGATATCAAATTTCTGAATTGGACTAAGCATTTCTCCAACAAGTATTCCGAGAAATGCTCAATGCATACGAGACCTATTCGAGTATTGGAAATCAGGAAAACTAGCTCTCAATTTATCTTTTACAAGAAAACCTATTCTGGGATATTTGCAAGCTCGCTGTTTGAATGCAAAGTTAAACGAAACTCGAAAATAAATTTAAGGAAAGCTCATAATATCACTACTCCAGAAGTGACTAGCTACAATCATTCCGAAGTTTTGTACAACGGCCACTTCCGGTCAACGCTGCTAAGTTACAAGATCTTCTCCACTTAACCAAATATTTGGAAAACGTAAACTCTAGAAAGTTCTACACTGATTTACAAGGTACTGAACAGGAGGAAGTTCGGAGGAAGAAACATTTTATGACGCAGAAGCTGGAAGGTACTGGGGAAGAACGTTCATGATCCATGCCGGCACACTCAATTTTTTGTATGATGTTTCGCAAATTAAATATCTTTTTTGCCTTCTCTTGATTTTTCCTCTGTAAACATGTCAACGTACCACTGAAAAACTTTACTAGTTATACTGTTGAGTTAAAACAATTTGTTTTAATTTGAAACATTAAATTTCGATTTCCATAAAAACTGTTTTTGTGGACTCTGGACTTGTGGAGATTGTTTTCCCCCCGACTCCTCTTATATGATAAGAAAATAGCTATTTGTAAAATTTAAATTAGAGATTTGTTTGGTTCTTCAAAAGCAGTCAAAATACAATATTTTCATGTTTTGTTAAGTTAATAAAATGCCAAAATAATTTTTCCAATAATGTAATTCTGTCTTTTATGGCAAATAATACTAAATTAGCTTGGCAGTCATGTTTTTTTTTTATAATTTTATAGTTTTTTAATGTTATGTACTCTAATTATGAATAAAAAATGTGACAATAAAATTAAATGTTACGCTCGATTAACTTTTAACGTTTTTGCAAAAATTTATATTAGTACTTATAAAAATTATACTTTTTAATGGAAATATTGTAATAAATATAATTTTAATGAGTTATATTAATGATATGAATTTAATATAAATTTTTTAAACAATTCACTAAAATAAGTCAATTTTAGCATGAAATTGAATTTTCTTTTCCCCTTTCTTATTCCATTTCCCTTCTAGGACCTTGGGTATTTTTTATTAATATATACCTACCTGTCCGTTATTTAAGATATTGCTTCACTCCTTTTACGCAAATAGCTAATACCAGTCATTTATCTCGATCAATTCTCAACACCTCCAAAATTCTAGATATCTCCACTGTATCTACGAGTTGGGCAGTCCATCATAATGTGATGACTCTATTTTCTGAGCGGCCCCATCGCTACAGAGAATCAGTACATTTGGTATACCCCGTGGGTATCATGTTCATTTTTGTCCCAATGGGGCAACTGACTTAATTCTTTCAGCAAAAAGCATAGTTATTTTTTGGACATAAAATACGTTTGGTGTTGTTTGGTGTATTTTGCATTTTAAGTGAAATAATAATATATTTTGCTGGCTTTATTTTGATCAAACCAAATCGTTTAGAAGGAGGTTTGGTAGAATAGCATTTAGGAATAGGTCTAAAAAGCAAACAATAATACAAATAGATGAACAACGGAAATAATAAAAACGGAGAAAAAAGACACAAACCAGAACACGATAGCTCGATTGAAGAGAACAAAGACGAGCAACATTAAAGTAAGAAAGCTCCAGACACGTGCATAAAATAATTAAGAACAATATCTTAAGCAAACCAAATTAGAAACAGAAAATTAAAAAAAAAGAACGAAAATGGGTAAAAAAATGAAGAACTTAAAAAAACAATGTCAAAAATGTTGGCAAAATATGATATTTATGTTGGACATAAAACGTTAACAACATCTGAAAAATATTTTTCAAAACTTAAACCCAAGCTTAATAAAAATTTTCAATCAAATGTTATTGATAAAATAAATTCTTAAGAATATAATTCAACATATATTGGACAAACACACCAATACCTGCGTAGAAGGGTTGTTGCACACAAACATAGTGTACAAACCAACAGATTAAACACAACAGACCTAGCCAAATATTCTCTAGAAAATAGCCATTCCTTTGATTTTGAAAATGTACAGATTTTAAAAAAAGAACAAAATTACAACAAAAGATGTATATTGAAAATGACCTCTCTAATGTGTATCATAATTTAATAAATTGAGTTGTTTTCTAATATATATATATATATATATATATATATATATATATATATATATATATATATATATATATATATATATATATATATATATATATATATATATATTATAATCGCACTGCCATTAACCTCAATTAAGTAAGTATATAAACAACAAACTATTATTAAATTGTATTTTACCATGTTTTAAATAATTGTAGCTCTCATCTGATGATGCCAATGAAAATTGGCGAAATATAATGAATTGTTAAACAGAGTACACTTGGCTTTTAATCAGCTGTATACTCAATTAACTTCAACCCCCGTTTTTCATCTACCAGTTCAGCTGTTATTTTAGAGGATATATATATATATATATATATATATATATATATATATATATATATATATATATATATATATATAGATGAAGCGGTGTCGGCGACGGAAACTAAGATACAAAGATAAATCAGAGACATAACTTAACAAGAAAGAAATTGAACAATTAAAAATGCTCCAAAAACCAGAAAAATAAGAATAATGGATGAAAAGGACATAGAAAATGGAAACAAAGAGGAAAATGAGTCAAGGTATCTAATAACAAAAAACATTGAAATATGGAACGTGAGGGCGCTGTTCGAAAAATCAAAAATTAAAGAGCTAGCGACACAGTTAAAAAAATACAATATAGATATTGCAGGAATGTCGGAAACGAGATGGGAGGGACATGGAAAAATCGAAAAGGAAAATTATAGAATATGGTATGCGAGCAAAGAACAACAGGGATATGGAGAAACGACTTTTAGGGTGATAGGGGAAATGAGACATAGAATTATGAAATTTAAACCCATTAGTGAAAAAATATCATACATAAGACTAAACAGCAAGCCGAATAAGTTGTCCATAATAAATGTCTATGCACCCACAGAAATGAATGTGGCTGCCAGGCATTTGTCGGTACTGATTATAAAGAACGCCATGACTCAGTAGGAAAGATTATCCACCAAGAACTAGCTGACAAACTGGGACTTCTCCAAATCGACCATCTTCCATATTCTCAATACGTCCCTGTCAGAATGCTTGAAAATGACAACTACAAGCTATACTGGGACCGCACTGTGCTTACAGACCAACCAGTGGCGCATAATAGACCGGATCTCATACTAGTTATTAAAATTACTAGTCAAACAACACTTATTGATGTGGCGATACCCATCACCAATAATTTACGTGTGAAATATAACGAAAAGATCGCCAAGTACAGAGCTTTAAAAATACAAATCAGAAGACAATGGACAATGGAAAGTACCCAGACAGTACCTATTATTTTATCTACTACTGGTGTTATTCCCAAAAACCTCCCAGAGAACATAAAACAGCTGGGTCTAAATGAACATCTCTATAAGACCATGCAGAAAGCTGGACTCCTCGCGACGTCCAGATGTGTACGAAAATTTTTGGGGGATACTTCAATATGCCAAGTCACCTAGGGCTCGATAACACGGAAAGAGTCCCACCAGAGCTCAATCCTTTTGATACCGTAGGTATCTGGGATGAGTGAATTTTCCCCATAGAGGGAGTGTGAGCCGTATGGCTAAATCTGGATAATAATAATAATAACGGGGAACAACAAGTAGAAAATCATTAAAAAAGTTGATTAAATAATGCTAAGCACTGCAAGACACTCGTAATATGATCCAGAAAATAACACAGCTCAACAGTGCCTGGATACATTAAAACAAAAATTCTCCGTTTATTCAGGACGACTAAGGAGGTACAAAGTTAGTAACAGCCGGAAATGTGACAATGCGCTTTTTGAGCATGCCGAGAAGGCGTTCATTCGGAAACTCAATCCCACTGTCAAAAGTGCCAATAAAGCATACCCAAGCCAAGAAGAAATTCAGGAGTTTCGGGAAAATTAACTTTCCACACCAGCTGCTCTTAACACCAATGCTGGATGGATAGAAGATACGGCGCACAGCTGTCAACACTACCTTACAACTATCTATGAACCCTTCACCACAGAAGATGTCTCAAATATCATCAAAGACCTTCATAACTGGAAATCTCCTGGACCAGACGGAGTTCAAAACTTCTGGCTTAAGAAGTGCTGGAGTGCTCATGAGTGCTTGTCAACACTAATTAATCGTGTTATTTCTAATCCGTAGGAAATACCATCATTCCTAACTCAGGGAACAATATTTAATACCGAAGGATCAAAATAATACCCAAGATCCAGCCAAGTGCCGGCCAATTACGTGTCTTCCAACTCTGTACAAATTGGTCACATCCTGTGTAGCCCACCGTATCTACCAACACTGCGCACTAAACAATATCATAGAACCTCAACAGAAAGGATGCGCTAAGGGTTCCATGGGTTGCAAAGGACAACTTATTATCGACTCATCATTTCTAACCAGGCATACACCAAAAAAAAGGAACCTCTTCACTGTCTTTATTGACTATAAGAAAGCCTCTGACTCAGTGCCGCATGAATGGCTGGTAGATATATTAAGAATATATAAAGTCGATGATAATATAGTGGCCTTTTTAAGACATATAATGACAGATTGGAAGACTAAAATTCACCTCCAAATACCTGGTGAAAGCAATATCGAAACGGAAAATATCGCAATTAACCGCCTTCTATTTCAAGGAGACTCGCTGAGTCCATTGTGGTTCTGTCTAGCGATGAACTTATTATCCCAGCTATTGAACTCCACTGACTCAGGATTTAGCATTAAAAACAACAATACCGTAGTGGCGAAGCTTAATCATCTGTTGTATATGGATGATTTGAAACTAATAGCTTCCACTCGAAATCACTTAGATCAAATGCTAAAAACTGTAGAAATGTTTTCAAATGATATCAGTATGCACTTTGGGTTAGACAAATGTCATGTAGTAAATATAGTCAAGGGAAAGGTTCAGCCCGGATGATTCGATATGCAAAATGGCCAAAACATCGAGGCTATGGGCGAAAATGACATGTATAATTATCTAGGAGTAAAACAAGCGCGGAAAATTGACCATAAACAAATGAAAATCGAATTAACATCAGAGTTCATACGAAGAGTAAAACAGCTACTCCGCTCACATCTTAATAGTAAAAATTTGTTTAAGGCATTAAACACCTACGCATTTTCCGGGCTTAGCTACTCATTTGGGATTATTAAGTGGACTAAAACGGATATAGAAACCCTTCAGCGATAAGTACGAACACACCTCACAAAGGAACAAAAACACCATCCTCGAAGTGCAGTAGAAAGAACGACATTACCGCGGTATTTAGGAGGACGAGAACTTATTGATATAAGCGAGCAATTAGAAAAACAGATTACTAATTTACGAACTTATTTTCAGGTGCAAGCGGAGACATCTACCCTTCATCGCGCGATTTGTGCAGTAGATGACACAACACCGATCAAATTGAGGGAACAAGAAATCCATAAACCATCTTACTAAGAACGAAAAAATGCGCATCTGGATGGGTAAACCTCTGCACGGGCGATATCCGAATGAAGTCAGTCAAGACTATGTCGACAATGTAGCGTCGAATTATTGGCTGACATCAAGAAAGATGTTTCCTGAAACAGAAGGTTCATTACTCGCCATTCAGGATCAGGTTATACCAACCAAAAATTACCTGAAATATATCGTCAAAGACCCTCAGGTCCAAAACGACAAATGCCGATATGGATGTCAAGCCCAAGAAACTATCCAACATCTTACCGGGAGCTGCCTAGCATTTGCTGCAACTGAATATAAGGAACGGCATGGCTCAGTAGGGAAGATCCTCCATCAAGAGATAGCTTTTAATCTGGGACTTCTACAAACAAACCATCTCTCTTATTATCGATACGTTCCTGAGAGTATGCTTGAGAATGACAACTACAAGCTACACTGGGAACGCACTGTGCTCACAGACCAAACTGTAGCACATAATAGACCAGATCTCGTGCTAGTTAATAAACTAACAAGACAAACAACATTAATTGATGTGGCGATACCTAACAACAACAATCTGCGTGTTAAATATAACGAAAAGATCGCCAAGTACAGAGATCTGGAAATACAAATAAGAAGACAATGAAGAATGGAAAGCACCCAGACGATACCTATTATTCTTTCTACCACTGGAGTCATCCCGAAGAACCTCCTCGAAAACATAAAAAAGCTGGGTCTAAATGAACATCTTTATAAGATCATGCAGAAAGCTGTACTACTTTCGACGTCCAGATGCGTGTGAAAATTTTTGGGAGATACTCCAACATACCAAGTCACCTAGGGCTCGATAACACGGAAAGAGTCTCAATAAAGCTCAATTCTTTTGATACCGTAGGTATCTGGGATGAGTGAATTTTCGCCTTAGAGGGAGTGTGAGCCGTATGGCTAAATCTGGATAATAATAATAATACTAACTTGCTACACTTACGTATAAAATACGGTGGGGAGGCACTATACAGAAATATTTATAAACTTATTTAGATTATATGGAGTAAGGAAAAAACGCCCAAAGAATAAAAGAAGGGAATTATAGTGACCATCCCAAAACAAGGAAACCATAGAATATGTAAAAACTACCAAGCAATTAATTTACTGAATGTAACATATAAAGCTATACACAAGCTAAAACAAGTGATAGAGAAAACATACGAGTGTGACGGAAAAATACATATACTTTTCCTAAACTTTAAACAGGCGTTTGACAAGAAAAACAGAAGAAAAATAATTTGAGACTTACAAGAGAGTAAAGTACCAAATAAAATTATAATAATAATAGAAATGATAACGCGAGATTGGGAAAGCAAGAAGTATAAAGAAGGATGCAGTACAAATAATAGAGTATATGGACGAAGAGGTGGAAACGTTCAAATATTTGGAAGTATTAGTCAACAGAAGATGTGAAAGTGTAGATATGAAAAAAAGAATTCAAGCGGAAAATACAGCGTTTTATAGAAGTAAAAAAATATTTAGAGATAAAAACATAAATCGAAACACAAAAAATGAAAATCTACAACACGACCATAAGACCAATAGTAGTATATTATGCCGCAGAGACATTTACATTAACAGCAAGAGAAAAAGAGCAGCTGAAAGTTTTTTGAGAGGAAGAACATGAGAAAAATAACGGGACCAAAGGAGGAAAACAAATAAGATGCAGCAGTAGAGGATGCAGCAGACAATAAATGAATCACGAAATATAAAATGGATGGGTCAAGGGAACATAGTTAGAGCAATAACTATGTTGGCAACTGTCTTGTCATCCGTTATTCTTATTTCTCATAGCTATCACCTATTTTTGAAGGGTTTGGACAGTGAGTCGCCTGGACATTATTTGTTAGCAGTTACGTGTAATGTGCGAGATATCTCGATAAGTCGACGGACGATTGATTATATTTGACATCTTGTTCTCTCTTGTGCTCTCTTTCGAAGATAATAAAAACCGCATCTTCAAAGTCGAATCCACGTCTACTGAAAAAAGCCCAGAAACCAACACTATAACTTTCGAACCAACAGATATATCTTCTCTAGTCAATAATATACCACTTACATCCTCAAATAACAACTCCTCATTAGAACAACCAAGTCAACATATGACAGATACACAAACACACTATAAACGTACACACTATATTCATAATCCCAGCCGATAACATAATTGAGAAATCAACCAAAAATAGACTAACTCGTCTTATAAAAACATTTAAGGACAAAACCAAACTCTTAATGGGTGATTCTACAAAATTACCCAATCTTGACTTCTCACACAAAACAACTGATGATGATTACATCTCTGACACATATCAAAACTCACAGACATTCCAAAAATTCTCTTATTAACAAATTCATAATTATTCAATGGAACTGCGATGGATTCTATCCTCGCCTGGCACGCATACAACAAATTATTTTCAAAACCAATCCTGACTTTATTTGTTTACAAGAAACAAACTTTACAGAGACACACAACCCCCATCTAAAAAACTTTGTTAGTTATCACCATATCAGAACTACACACCGACGCGCTAGCGGAGGAACATCAATTTTCGTATCAACTGAAATTTTTTACCGTAAACTTCACCTAAACACTTCATTAGAAGCTGTTGCTATAACAGCGTGGTGTCCAGAACAAATAATAATATGTAGCTTATATATTCCTCCTAATTATACATTGACAAGCACTGAATTAGAAAACCTAAAATCTCAAATTTCTGGCCCAATTATTATGGTTAGAGATTTTAATCCACACAACACTACGTGGGGCTCCAAAAATACATATGGTAGAGATAAAATAATCAAAAATGTCATTAACAATACTGATATTAACTTATTAAATACGGGAAATAGGACATACTTTCCTATTCAGTCAGTCATTAATAGACTTAAACTTATGTGATCCCAAAATATACCCGTTACTAACTTGGCATACTCTAGACAGCTTATTCGATAGCAATCATTTTCCCATTATCATTACTAACAATTCAGTCAAATCGGAATATACAAAAACGAGATGGAAAATCTCAGATGCTAATTGGTAACTCTTCAAACTAACTGTAAAAGGATGCACAGATGTACTTAAATATCAAAATACCATAGACGAAGACATAAAACAACTAAACCATTGCACAGTTGCTTTTGCAGAGGAGTGTATCGGCAAATACAAAAATTAACCCAATAAAAAAACACGTTCCCTGGTAGAATGACTCATGCAAAACAGTAATTCAAGAAATCAAAAGAGCTTTAAACAAATTCCTAAAATCTCGCACTCTAGCTGACTTAATAAATTTAAAAAGGCTCAGAGCAAAAACAAAACGCATAACAAAAAACAAATAAACAAAATTCATGGAATCATTTTACCAGCTCTATTACCAAAGATACCCCACCGACTTAAGTATGGTTAAAAATAAAGTGAGTGAAAGGACATTACACATCATACAAAATTCCAGCTCTCACTATTCAGGACAAAATAATTAGAGATGACGAACAAATCAGTGATATGCTTTTCTTAACACTTTCTCAATAAATCAAATAATCCTACTAATCTACATAACGAAATTGATGCTACACAAAAACTAAATGATGCCATTTTTTCGACAAAAAGTTGAGCTGCAGGCCCTGGCGATATTCCCTCTATCTTTTTTAAAAACCTTCACCAAAATACATACTAGAAAATATTCCAACTGTTCAATAACATTTGGTCTTCCCAAAAATTCCCATTACTTCCAATAACATTTTCAACCAATTTCAATCAGGCTTCAGACCAAATCGATGCACTATGGCTAATCTTGTAGTTCTGCAATCAACAATTGCGACTGCGCTATCTAAAAATATAGTCATTGCAATCTCCCTTGACATCAAAAGATCTTTTGACTCTAGACCGATTTCTGTGATACTTAACAAACTAAAACAAAACAAGCTATCCGGTAATATATATTCGTTTACAAAATTTTTTTTTCACAGAGCGATCCTTTAAAGTAATTACTAGTGGCTAAACTTCCTCACAACACACAACCACAAACGGTGTCCCACAAGGGTCTGTCCTAAGCAGCACACTATTTCTCCTTAGTATTAACGATTTTAGTTTATTCATAAACAACCCTGTACCATACGAAATATATGATGATGACATAATCTTATTCTGTTATGGAAAGGTCACATCCAGCACAAATACTTTACTAACAAACACGCTAAGTAAAATAAACAACTAGGCCAGTCAATCCGGTCCTAACTTCTCCCTATCCAAATCCAAAGTTATTCATTTTACCAGAAGATAAAACACGCAATCTCCAACCATTACTCTGAATGGAAATTTTCTCCAAGTTATATACCAAATAAAGCTTCTGGGCATTATTTTCGACAAAAAACTTTCCTGGAGACTACACATTCTGAATGAATCTCCTTACATCACTAGCTTATGAGGAAAGTTGGGAAGCAGATGAGGAAACACTACTAAAAATATATCGAAAAAAAGAATAGTAACAAAAAATGTGATATGAGAAGACTAAAAGATAAGGAAACAAAAGAGACAGTCGCACGAATTCTTTCACAACAGCTAAGTAACATGGAGGAAACATATGATCCAGATGAATCAGAATATATGTGAAACTTTTAACAATATCAGAGAACATCTAATAAAAAATAAAGAGAAGCCTAAAGGAAAGAATAACAAAGCCTTAGAAGCGAAGAAACAGAAGGCTGTTCTGCAGCCCTTTTGAATGTTTCGCAGGCTTTTGGTTATGTCTTTCTTTTCTCTTAACTTTTTTCTAATTCTCCAGTAGTAACTTTCCGACTGACATTTCCTTGTGAAAGTAAAGAATCAGTGCACTAACTTATATTTAATTAAAGCTAGAGAACCTAAGCAGATCTTCCTACAAGTCAAAACATCACCACACAGTAATCTCCATAAAATAAAGACTTGGTTACAAACATGGCGAATTAAAGTAAATGAAAGCAAGTTAATACATATATAACGTTCACTAATCGAAAAACTACATGTCCAACCGCCTCATTAAGTAACCAAGTACTACAACAAAAGGATAATGTAAAATACCTGGCTAATAGGAAAAAGATCCCAACTGAATTAGTACAATAAAATTATAGTATACAAGCCAAGCCAATATGGAGCCATGTAATATATGTAACTACTGTAGGGATCTGAGTCGAGATCCAATATGGACATCCTTGAGAGATTCCAATCGAAGATGAGGCCCTAGGCAAACAGAGAACAGAGAAATGTAAATAAATGAGATGTTTAAAAAATACATTTTTTGTTTTTAGCAGAATTGTAAGAGGATTTTTCGAACTGATTTTATTTACATAGCTAGTTTTTTTTTGTAATCTGTTCTACTGAAGATCTGAACATTCTGCTATTTTAAAATTTTCATAAGCGCAAAAAATTAAATTTGCTAGGAAATCGTGTAAATGTTATTAATGAAACTAAAAAATGACTAAAGTTTTTCCACTAAACAATCCTTTACTATATTTCGAAATTAGTTTTTAACATAACTGATTAAAAAACCTATTAAATAAGTATGGTGATAAGAGCAACAACAATAGACTATTAATATTAGTGTCAAACTATAAATACAAACCTTTGCAATAGTGTTTATTCAGTTCTGAGTATACACAAAACTATGTCTTACAGAACCATAATATTGGTGAGCCTTGTACTAACAATACTCCTTGTGCAGGACACATTGTCATGTGTTTGCAAGGAAATATGCGATCGTAGGCGTTATGAGTGAGTATATCAAAAAACAATATAGTTATAATATATAGATCCATAAGCGTATATATATATATATATATATATATATATATATATATATATATATATATTTTTCAAATTATTTTTCGACCGTACTGTTTTAAATAGTGATTTATAGTATCAGCAATCGGTCAGGAAATAAAACTCTATTTGTTCAGTCTCAATATTTCGTCACGATTTTGTGACTTCTTCAGGAGAAAACTGTAAATTTATTAGAATCATTAATTATTATGTGTAAACAAAGTGAATATTTTAATACTTACAACTATAAGAATAAATATTTAAATTTTTTTAGCATATCTAAATAAATGACATATTTGTTTGATTTTATTTAGGAGTTATGGTAACCGCAATATTTTATAGAGTGAATTCCCATTGTACATTTTTTAGTGAGTCGGTTAAAATAAACAATTACTATGACAATTAATATGGATAATAGTGTCCGCTTGGTCCGCTTGGAACGTCCGCTTTGGTCCCAAGGACGTCCTTTTAACGTCCTATATTGGTCCGAATGTCTCTGTGCCAGATGTCCTATGGACATCCATTTAACGTCCCTAGCGGAAGTAAGTTGGACGTACAGTGACATTAAGTGGAACTTAATCGAACGTCCATAATACATTCGGTGGACTTACTTGACGGACTTTTGTGATGTCTCTCGGACGTCTATTTTAGCGCTGAGGATGTAAATTAGACATCAACGCCATTGTATAAAGTACTAAAAGTAGCGTAATCCTGTGCATATTAAGAATGTATTTTGGGAAATAAAACGTAAGTGTTTAAATGAACTTACATTTTAATATTACATATATTTGGTATTTACTATGAAAACAAACTAGCTGAAGCAATTCAGGAGATTGGTTATTTTATGAATTAGCTTAAAAATAAAGATTGAAAGGTAACTCTTCTAGTAAGAGAATCCAGATTTAAGAAATGGATCATACCAGAATAAGAATATGGTCTACACAATTTACAAGAACAGAAGATGCTTGTAGATAAGTCAGTATAAATCTAATTGATATAAATGTTTTAATATGCTATTATAACATAATCAGTGTAAATTAGTAAAAGTGGAACGACTAGACAGAAAACCATGCTGACCACTATGAAGCTAGTTCTTCAGATTTACTGTCAAAAAATCAGTCAGTGAAGCCTCGAAAATTTTAGGAATAGCGGAAAGAATTATAATGGAACGATAATTATTAAAAATAAGCCATAGAGATACATAAAAAGAATGCACAATTCCTTAAAAATAAGTTAGGATATTCCCTCTGGACCAAGACCTTTATTGTTATTAAGGCAATGTAAGCATGCTAGAATGTCACAAATTTTAATAGTTAAAGAGTGAATATGGCTGTGGCGGATATAGGGTGTTTGACTATACTTTTCTAGACAGGAGAAAAAAGGATTGTGAATATTGCTAAAGAAATTGGCCAAATCGTTGAAAATTCTGTGGCTCACTAAAAACAGAATCATTCAATCTTCCCATTCTTCTCTTATCCCTTTCCATTCTGATTTACCACACAATTTAACCATTACAAAATTAATCATATTTGCTATTGCAACATGCAAATTAAATTTTATTTATATTTTTATTTCAACATCTGCCCTCTCTTTAGATCTCTTCAGATATTTCATTATCACGTTTCAATTCCCTTCCCCATGGCAGCGCTTGTTTTGGAGTTTTTCCAAGCAGCATCTGAAAACAAAATTAATGTACATTCATAAATTGAATAAAATAATTTCAGATTTTGTTCATTATAATTTGCTTATTGTGAATAAATCATTATTCACAGACGTAAAATTAAACACATGAATTTCAAGTGCTGTAGTTTTAATGAATCTTGCCTGAAATAGAAGAATACCAACCCAGCCATTGCTATTTATTCCTAATGACCAAATGAGTAGTAATCACACTTTGACACTTAAAAAACAAAAATAACAGTGTAGAAATAAAATATACGGCCAACATAATACTTTCATCTCATATCTCTAGCTGTAATTTTTAAAGCAATCTCATAGCCAGACCTGAACATTTGTGAGTTGGTAAATTTTGCATTCTAAATTACATATAAGACACAGTTAACGATATGCTTCACTGTCTGTATGTGGCCACTTAAGCAATAGTGAAAATTCTTAAATGTACCTTAAATTGATTTATGGTTACAAGTTACAAACCTTTTAAAATCATAGCTATATGTGTCACTTCAAAAGCTCTATATTGCTTTTTCCCTAGCCAACTATATTTTCCTTCAATTTTATTGCAGATCAGCTTCTTAAGGCTTCTCCTAACAAATTCGTTTATGGTCTCCTCACCAATTTTGGAAAGCTCATTATTCTAAAATATAAATCAACATGTAACAGTAATCCAACTACCGCACAAACTTCATGCTTAATTATTTTAGCTTAAACTATCTAATAAAAAAACAGCCTCTGATACAAAATCAATCAAACATTTATTTGCAAATTTTGGTTTCTCATAACCATGGTAAATGCCTATTAAAGCTACAATTTTTGGATATATAAACAAATTACACAAACTAGGATAAAACTGACTACTGGAACTCTTTTTTAGTGGGATTCCGTCAAAATTTACACAAATTTCTATAACATTTTTTTTTGCGAAGATAAAAACACCTTTGAAATTTGAATCATATGGATCAGAGTATTTTTTTAAGACCAAAGTAGAAATATTTCCCAGGAAAAACGTCTTTAAATTTAAGTTCTGTGGGTGAAGCAAGAAGGGTTCTAGCATCTGAAGGTAAATGAGAAAGATCAGGAACTTCTTTATGAGTTTTTAATAAATCACCTAGTATTTTAAAGGAGAAAGTCCAGTTGCATAATTTATTAGAACAATTAAAAACATCTCGATAAGGTTCTCCAGAATTCTCGTAATAATTTTGTTTGGACCCTTCTTCAGTTTCATTAAAAGAGGAGCTTTGTAAAGGATCACCAGAATGATCGTCCACGTGACCCGTTTAGATTATTTTAGGTACTTAACATGATGTTGATAAAAAGTTTAAATCGAAAGTATTGTAACCTGAACTATTTGAACTGAAACTCATATCAAAATGATCAGTTAGGGATGGGATATCGGGGTTATTAATATTTTCAACAAAATCCTCTACGTTTTTCGTAACTAGGTATCCTCTGTTGATGACGATTAGATACAAACGTTTTCTTTTAAACATAACCAATTTTAGGAAGAATTACAACTACCTTTTTGTAATAAAATAAAAACCAAACTGAGAAGTAATCTAGCAAATGGTACCAAATCTTTAACAATATACTATAACCAAAGCAAGCATCGAAAAAAGTTGCTTATTCACACCATTCGCACTGTGTGTATACTGCTTAAATAGAATAATTTTTTTTTCTTTTTTCTATTAAGAATTAATACTATTATTATAATTAAACTGTGTCATTTGTTTAAATAGGTATGACATGACAATGACTATTGATAACATCATCATCATTTTGCCACACTTGTTCAAGATTCATCTTGTTAATAAAAATTATATTTTTATTTTTAGCAAACTTATATTATCGTGGTAACTAGAATAACCAAACAATTGTATCGAATTAGCTATAAAGAAAACATTTTTACACTTTACCTAAAAACAAAAACATGTTTTGGAACTATACAATTTTTAAATAATCATGATTTAACCCATTCGCTTTTAATTACTTTATTCACGTAAATAATTTTTTATTCTATTGTAATGTTTGCTATTTGATCCCATAATTGATAAATGTCGGACGTCCAGAAAACGTCCAAGTTCGGACGTCCAGGGAACGTCCGAGTACGGACGTCCAGAGAACGTCCATATTTAGTCCACCCAAAGTACGTCCCACTTCGTCCCAAGTACGTCCGTTTAACATCCAGGGACGTCCGGACCAAAACTGGACGTATATTGGACATCCAGAGGACGTTGTGTGTTACTAGGGAATAGACGTAAGAGAAACCAATACAAGAGAAATAACTAAAATAATTCAAGAAAACAAAAGTTTAAAAGTTTTGAGACAAAATACAAACAATACAGGCAAGAAAAATATGTACAAAATAAAAATCAAAAATGGAAACATTACTGCTGATAAAACCAAAATCCTTGAGGTTGTCGAATCCTTTTATCGCGAAATGTATAAGAGTACCGACGAAGGACAAGATCAGCCCCTGCCCAAAATCACAAACCAGGGATCAAAATTAATGCCAGAAATAACTCCATACGAAATCAAAACGGCACTTTTAGTAGAAATGAAAAATAACAAATTTGTGTGGCGCCAATAAGTGATTTTGGTTAAATCTCAATATTTTGGGGTCAGGAATCTATAATTAAAATTTTTCCAATTATTAATGAAATACCCTGCATACAAATTATACTAAACTATTTTTTTTAATTTCAGCATACACTGTGATCAACCTGGATATGTCTGTTGTCTAGATTAGTTAGACAACACTACAACAAAAAAGTACTAATTTCGTTAAGTCAAAAGATGCCACTTGCGAATAAACAGCTTGAGTGCAAGTGAACGTCTAAATTTCAACTAACGTATATTTTTGCAATTTTTTGTTACTATTATAAATCTTTCGGAATCTGTGTAAAACTCTAAGTATTGAAATATAAGTATAGATTTTTGCAGTTTATATGGCAATGTAATATTAAATTTAAAATTTCATGTTATTTTTGTTTTAATTCTTCCTTAATAGGTTATAGACTATGTCAGTGAATAAGGAACTAAAACAATTAGGGAATTTTTTTTTAATTTGGCAACTCCCAATTTAAATGGTAAAATTTTTAGGTTGTAAAAATATAAATATTATGTTTATATGGGATTAAGGCACAATTGATTGTAACGAAAATTACATTTTATAATTTATTGTTATTTAACGTTTCGAATAATTCCACTCCAATAATCGTTTTCAAAAAACAATTATCATCATCTTCTTCTTCTTTTTCTTTTGGCTTTTATTCTACTGAATAATCAGCCAGTACATTTGTTTTGTTAATTTTTGGGCCACTGTCGTGAGTCTGAGAATATATCTCATGCCCTATTCTCAGTAAATATAGACATTTCATCATATAATGTCTACATTTTATTTATCTTTTCTGTTTTCTTAAAAGTGGTTTAAATGTTAATATTGGATAGGTTATTATGAAGGTTATAATTTTATATGGTTGATCTGTAGGAATCTGAGAAGAATTTTGATAATTTTAGGGTTAATATCGCATAGAAGCATTGGTATGGTAATTGGGGTTTTAATATTAATTTTGACCAGTTCCTGATAGACATCATAACCTTTTATTTTGTTTATTGGGCATTCCCAAAATATATGTTCTAATGTTTCCATTTGTCCACATTCACAGTATAGGTTATCGCGCATGTTGATTTTATATAAATGTACTCCTGTCAGGCAATGACCAGTCCTCATTCTAATAATGGTAGTAATATGCCGCCTATCTATGTATGGGATTTTGTCAAACTATGGTTTATTCGGAAAAAAAATTGCATGTTGTTATACCACTTACCTTTATATTGAAAAGAATTTAACCAATTATTTTGATGCATGGAATATATATTTTATTTTTTAATAAAGGCATGATATCCAAGTTACTTAATCTAATTTCAGCAGGAATATTTAATTCAGCCCCAACCTTTTCCAGTTTGTCAGCTATTTCATTTTCCTCGATATCATTATGTCCAGGAATCCTACATAATCTAATATCTTTCCCATATTTATTTAAACAGTATAGTTTCTTTTTAACTTCCAAGACTCTGTAGTCTTTTGTTGCAGTTATCATATTGTTATTAATTTTGTCTATAGCGCTTTTTGAGTCCGTAAACATTATAGCTGTTTCAAAATTTTTTTCCTCACATGTTATTAGGCCTATTTTTACTAGGCTATTTTGAATAGGTATTATTTCAGCTATACAAATATTAATAAGTGAAGAAATTTTTTCAGAAAAGGAATAGTTTATACTAGATATGTGTATTCCTATGCCCGTTTTGACTTCCTCAAGATTTTGATATTTTTTGTTTTTTTAAAGCATCTGTAAATATTCGTTTGTAATTATAGTAATACGAATTTACAAAATTATAATACTTATGGTTTTGGGAAACATTTTTTTTTTAATAATGTTTTTATGATTAGTTTATTATAAGTGTAGATATTGTATTCATTTGAGTAGCAGGCTGGTATGTCACTTGTGTTCATTGATGGTAAAAACTTTTTACTGCTGTTAGGGCGTCAATCAAATATGTTGGATTTTTTCCCTTCCAATATCCTTGTCGATAACCATGATATTTTTTAAGTCTAGAAGCTTATTAAAATGAGTGAGTTGAAGTTGAGCTAATTTTTGCTATGTATTTCGTGGTAATCAATTCAAATCTATGGTGCAGATCGACAGTTGCACTTTCTGCTAGAATGACATTAGCGGGAGTAGATTGCATCATCCCATGTGTTGTTCTCAAAGCTTGGAATTTTACTCGGTTTAATTTAATAAAATTTGGTTAAGAGAAGTTATTAATTACAACATAATCTAATTGTGATTGTATCAAGCGATTATATATTAATTTTAGTGTTCTTGTACACTTTTTAGTGTCCTTTCTATAATTGTACAAAGTGCACGTTTTATATTAATGCCCTTTTGGGCTTTATTAAGCCTATTAGGCATTATATAGTCATTAATTTTTATATCTGGTAGATTACTAATAGGCCGGTTCATTTTAAACCACATAGTCTCGCATTTTGACGACGATAGTTTAAGATTATGTGTATCAAACCATGTTGATAATTCATATAGGATAAAGTTACCTGATTTGCCATATGATTAAAAAGGTTACCTTTTGTTAAGATAATTTGATCATCCGCATATGACAGGAGTACACAATTTTCAGGTAATATTGTGTATATATTTTTAAGATAAATATTAAATAATATCGCACTTAAAGGTGAGCCCTGTATTAGACCTTGTGTAGTATGCGATAATCTAAGCATTTCGTGATAATGATTTTTAACATATCGAGTCCTATTGTTTAAGAATTGAAATATAAGGTTATTAATCTCTATTGGAATATGAATGTTATTAAGAAGTCTGTATAGTATGTAAATATTCACATGATCGAAAGCTGCTTTAATATCTAAGAAAGTAGCATTTACATATTGGTTTTGTGCGAAAGCCAATTGAACGTAGGTATTTACGTAATTTAAATTATCATTAACTCCCATACCTTTTCTAAATCTAACTTGAAATTGGCTAAAGGTTTTTTGATTTTCCACGATCCAATCCAGCCTATTTTAAATCATCATTGATTCCAGTAGTTTTACTACACATTATGAAAATCCCAGAACCCTATAATGTTCTGCTCTTAAATTATAATTTTGAATTTTGTTGTTCTTAGGAATACCTATAATAATTTGAGTTTTCCACTCATTGGGAATTAGTTCACATTCTTTAAATTTGTTGTATAAATTTAGTAGCCATTTTAAGTCTATTTTAGGTAAATGTTTTAACATATTAACGGTAGTATTATCAAGACCTAGTGATGTGTTTTTCTTTAAAAATAGACTATTCTTTAATTATGTGAGATCGAATTCACTAAACAAGTCGACGGTTTATAAAGATACCAAATGCTAATTTGTAGTTTCGAGTAATAGCGGTTGAAAGAAAAAACTTAAAGTCTGTCTTGGCAAAAATGCCCTATTGCAATTAATTTTTAATCTATTGAAGTAATTTTTTGTATTTGAATATATTTTTTTATTATCTACCACTAGAGGGAAAAAAATTATAAAAAAATCTTCAAATTCAGTAAAAAATTTGCAGTTGCGTCGTTATCTCATTAAAAATGTACCATTATGATAACAAAAGTTTTGCCCATTGCCGACTTATCTTACATTTTCCCTATGTTATTTCAATGGCAATCAAAAATAATATCCTAAATTGTTTCTTAGGCTTCTTACACGAACTCAAAATTAATTTTTTTTAAATTGCAGAAGCTTTCTCGTAAGGTGACCACGTAAGGCTTTTTAGATAATATATTAAGTCTTTTAAGAGTGGTGAGTAGACCTGCAGAGTATTACATAACCCCATAAATAGAGGGAAAAAACGAAAAAATATAAGTTCTACAAGAAATTTATTTAGTATATTGGTAACACTAGTAACTAACCTAAGTTTGTTAACACTAAGCAAAACTAAGACTTAAACAAAAACATTTTCAGGAACAAAATTTAAACTGCTTAAGCTTACTTAAAAAAAATGAACAAATCATAAGTTTTCGTAAAAAACTCTATACACTTCAGGAATTACACCCCTATCTATTAAATTGATTAGGGCCTTCACTTTGCTTCCCTTAAGTTTAATTTTTTTACTGTAAAGAGCCGGTACCTCCTCATTGATAGCAGTAGAAGTTAAAGGTCGCCAATTTTCCCTTTCCCATTCAGAACCATGGTTAGTTTTGAAATAAATTGTCTGCGGTTCATTTTTATTCACTCTTATCATAGATGTTTGGCTACTTTTAAAATCATTAAGCTTCACTGCTGGTAGCATTTTAAAATTTTTGAAGTCTTTGAACGACATTTCAACCACTTTATAGGGACTGGGTTTTCTAGCTGCTCTCATGAGCTGTATGTATTGTTGGGGCAAATAAATAGGGCCAGCTTCTAGAGCCTTTTTAATTGTCCTTTCGATACATGCATGGACGGCATCACCTTCATTCTGAGTATGTCCCGTTACTAAAAATTTATGAGTAATACTGGATATATAGTCGAATTTCTTAAGAGCATGATAGTACATTTGACGTACATATTGGTTCTTCTGTTGCCCCGCACAATTGTCAGAATAAAAAATTATATCCAAAGATTTTTCAATTTTTAGCGAATAGTCTTTCAAACTTTCTAAATATTTCCAAAGGCATGAAGCAATTTCACATGCTCCTCTCTTCCCATCTGTTTCTGTCCATGTGTAACAATAAGTCTCCATATTTTTTGTTACAAACAGTCAAATCATACATCGCTACTTTTGAGATATAATAAAAAGATGATATTTCACCCCGTGGGAAAGGCAAGACTGCCTGCAGGTCGTAAACAGAGACAACTGTTGATTCTGGTGTTTCCTTTTTGTCCGTGTCTTTGCCTAATCTGGCAAGATCTTTTTCTAAAATATGGTTTTCGTATTCTATTTGAATATCTTTTTTCTTGTCTTGTGGTGTATTTTTATAGATGACACAATGGTCACATTGATCTTTTTTCGGTTTGTAAAAGCTGATGTTCTAGGTCTGAAATATTTTATAATATTGGTGATAAGACAAAACCTTTTCCCCTGAGGATTGTTTATATTTTTCATAGTCTCTGTGCAAATCTGAAACTGTCTTGCCCCCCTCTATATACTCTCTAGAGGTTTCCTTTCGACAATAGTAGCTTTCCACTCTTGGAATGCTATCTATATGCTTGCGCACATTTTCAATGTCTTTTTTAGGTATTAAGTTTTTTCTGTCGGGAATTTTGCATCCTCTTTTCTCTCCTACTAAAACTCCTGTATTTTTGTCAACCTTGGAAAAGGTTGTTCTCAAGCACCTGTCGGTTACGTCCAGAGTATTTAAAAAAAAATCTTGCAAACTCTGATTTTTTCTCCTTCAGAAGTGTTTA
This sequence comes from Diabrotica undecimpunctata, assembly GCF_040954645.1. NCBI lineage: Eukaryota > Metazoa > Arthropoda > Insecta > Coleoptera > Chrysomelidae > Diabrotica > Diabrotica undecimpunctata. The sequence continues at coordinate 142,231,672 of NC_092803.1, forward strand.
AAAAAAACATGTGGTTAAGTGACCTATTTATTTTTGGGTTCTGCACTACCCTTCGGTACTTCGGATTTAAACTTGTGATATTGTTGTGTATAAATGCCCTCTGGGCTTGTAAACTGCTCATAGCCCAGTACTCATCAAATAACAGCTGCCTCTCTGAATTGTCAAATTTTTCCGAACATTTTAATACACATTTTTCCCCACATGCCGGTTTTAGTTCTCTCTTTCTTACATGATTTTTCTTTCTGGAAATTATATAATCCAAGCCAAGATTCCTCCTTTTTTCGCGATGGCCTGAGCTGAGCCTTGTCCCTTTCTTTTCTTCTTATTCTTATTTTCTGGGGAGGCCTTGGAGGGTAAATGAAATTGTTCAGCTGGAATCTTCAAATCAATAGGCCTAATTTCACCACCCTCTACAGTTTCGTAATTTCCAGTAGAAAGTACGGGATAAACCTTACTACTTACAAGAATATCTACAATATCATTAACAGTCTTTTTATTCTCGTGGCTTCCATCGTTTTCGGCATTGACCTCAGCTGGTGGCTTCAATTCTAGGTACGTCAAATTTTTTGTTTCAATGGTTCTGGTTCTGGATCAGCTACGGGGACTAACAGTACAGGATTTGGAAGAGCAGCAACCCAGTCTGATGTACCTAAAAAATATTAAATGATCATTGGTTCTGGAATAATTGATAGTATTGGATAAGATAAAATTGTACATGATAGTATTTATTACTTACGTTTTTGAAATTCTGAAGTGTATTCTGCTGAATTATTGATTAAAACCTCCCATACTTCTGAATCTATAGAAGAGTCATTATTATTTTTCCCATTTCTTGTGGAGTCTGGTAAAATTTTTTGTGTCGCCAATTTGAATATAAGTTTACTTCGACTATTCATTTTCATACCTACAACACCAAAAATAAAAATTAGTTTTACAGTTTATAATGGTACTAGTATATTTCAATGTCTACTACATTAAATTTTAAAATAATGATTTTAAAAACAAAGCCTGAAATTTGTTTAAATTTAATAAAGAAATTACCTCTCAGCAGTATACGACACTATTAGATAATCAAAATAACACTAACTCGCTCTGTTTTAACTAGTTACTGACTTATCTGCATGAAATTCAATTACATAAAAAACATTGCAATTAAAAGAGTACTCTTTAAAAATATTGTGACCCAACTGTAAAAAAGATCATTATATTTTCAATAGGAACGCTAAAAAATACAGTGAGTTTTAAAAATATAGTGACGCATTTACAAGAAGTGTAAAATATTTTAATAAGAACGTTAAAAACTTTAGCGAATTTAAATATTTAGTGACGCATTATTTATATTTATATTTAGTGAAGATTTATGCACGACTGACGGAAGGTACGACGTGACACTATCTTCTGCAGAAAATGGCTCAGATTCGCGCCAAAATTTAACACGCCTAAATTTTCAACGCCTCCTATTAGTACATTTTCAAAGTAACAGAAGTGTCGCTCTCATATAAAAATAGAGCAAAAAATTACGAACATTTTGATACCAAAAACTCAAAAATCGATTTTTTGCAGATACGTCTGTATCTTTATAAACCGTCGAAGTGATCAATGGTCTGTAATTCAAAATCCGGTTCAATATTAGTTAGTGAAAGGTTAGTTAATATTTCATAACTCATCTTTTCATAGGGAAGTTTATTGTTTAATGGTTGAGAGAATGCATTTTTAAATTTTCTTATAGTTTGCCAAATAGAGCTGATCTCTACATTTCTATTAATATTACTACAATATTCCATAAACTTTTGCCTCTTTATTGTTTTTTGAAGTCGTTTTGATTTAGCAATTATGTGTTTTGTATTGGTATAATTATTAAGATTAAAATTATTTTTAAATTCCTTTAACGCCTCTTTTCTTTTATTTATTATTTCAGTGCATTCCTGGACCCACCAAGGTAGTCTTTTTTTATATTGCAGTTTTCTTATGCCTCTGCCTTGTTTATATGGAAAAGTAATTTCTACTGCTTGGTTAATTATACTTGTGAAGTTTTCATAGGATTGATTTTCTATATTTAAATCTTCTTGTATGTGTTTACTATATTTTTTCCAATCAATTTTTCTAATGTTTTTGTAAAATTTAAGTTTTTATTGGTTGTAATGCTTTTTCCTTCACTATAGTTAATTTTTATTAGAATAATTGTAGGAAAATGATCACTGTTACCACAATCTTTCAAGACATTCCATTTATGTACATTGTATTGCTAGAGAGTCAGATACAAATGATAGATCTACAGGACTGGGTCCCTATAATGTGGTATGAATTCTAGTGCTTCTTCCATCATTTAGGTATACATATATAATTAAACTCGTCAAAGATTTTTAATAAAAGGTTACCATTTCTATTACCTACTTGACTAACCCAACATAGATGATGTGCAGTCAAGTGTATCTATTTTGATAGCTATATATCTAAAGTTAGGGATTTGCCATTTGGAGTCTAAATTAACCCTACTGTAAATTAGATTATTTTTAATGAGTGTGGCAATACCTCCTGCTCCGTTTATTATATCTTCCATAATTATATGATAACCTTTGATTCTACATAAGTATTTGATGAGGTTTAAGTTTGGTTTCGTTTACTATAATGATATCACGAGAATATTCTGTTATCAAAATATTCAGGTTATAATTATTATTGGATTGAAAGCCGTTCATGTTCCATTGCATCAAACTAATGTTTTTAAGTGCGTTGTTGGTGTAACTCATAATTTGTTTTAGTTTTTAATAATATTTATCCTGATCATGTAGATCAGGAACTGGTTTGTTTACTTCTGAATATGCTAATATTAATTCTCTAATTTTAGTTTGTTGTTCTTTATTCATATTTGTAAATTTTCTGTATAAATTGTCTATTGTATTACAGTAATTTTGCGACGCACTAACAGGCGTTAATTTATTAAAATTATGTTTTAAATTGTTATTATTAATACTAGATATAGATGAAGTGTCACTAATTTGAACTGTACTATTTAGTTGAGATAATCTACCATTTTGATTTAATAATTGCGATTCATGTTTTCGTGTTGCGAGATTTATAATGATGTATCAGATATCAAACATTTTTTATAACTTTTATGTGACTCTCGACACATATGGAATAATGTAGAATTTAAGATAACTAATTTTTATCCCGCTTGGTAATACCTTACCATTAAAAGTTATCAGAAGTGTGCCTCTAGGAGCAAATTAAACCGAGTTATCACCAATAATAATTTTTCTGTTTAATCTTACGAGATTAATGATTTTTTGATTTCGGTTAGTGATGGGTTAACATCTCTGATGATGCCCTTACAAGTTATCTGATTATGTGAAATATATATTTATCTTTAACATTGACAGAGTTATTAATAAAATTGTTACCCGCTTCGCTGTTAGTGAAAGAAACACCAAATTTATTTATACCTTTGACTTTGACCTCCAAGATATATTTTAAATTTAAATTGAAGAGGTCATTTGCAATTTACAAGTGATTATATTTACCTATTTTGAATTTTTTTGTCGATTCCTTCTACTACAACTAAGTATGGCCCTACAGCATTATTCTTGTATCTGTTGTAGCTTTGATTAAATTTATTTTTTTTTACATTATCAGACTCATCATTTATTATCGCATTATTTTCATTATTCGAAATGTGCATATTATCGTTTTCATTATTATTGTTGATAGCTTGGAGATCAGGTGGTTTTTTCTTGCCGCCATGCGGTGACAGATCAAGAGCTGATTAAATTTTTAGTAATATAAAAAAATATGTAATGAAAAAGACTTACCAATGCTCTATTTGGTATTTTATATAAAGAGTTATATATAAAAGTAGATTAATTATCTCCATCTCTCAAGACTCTTGTGTGAAATGTGAACCCAGCCAGTAAAAATCGTATTATATTACGTTGTATATCAGAACTGTTGTTTCTACGCTGTAATTGTGAATTAATTTATTTTTAGTTTACTCTTATATGTAACCAATATTTAAATTTACCGCTAGAAAGATTATCGATTATTTAGGCACACGGATTTAGATTATCATCAAATTGTTTTTTTTTCCTGGTTTTTCCCCAATACTTTACATCACTAACAGGAGATTTTTATTGTCATCATAGCATGTGTTTGTCTTTTAAAAACGAATTACATGCTATGCTTTTTTTGGACGGATATTCTCAAGTTAAAGTTGATTTCATGTAGTCGAATGAACTAGCTTACAAGTAAAGTCGTCCCAGGAACGCAACTCAACAATATTGGTAATATCATTTTAAAGTCGTCTACTTTAAAATGTATAATGTATGTCTGAATTGTCAATATAAATGGGTCAGATAAAATTAAATTTTTAGAAGAATTTCTCACCAATAAACAAAAATTTGTTTAAATTACTAATGTTTGTATTTTGAGAACGATTTCCGAAGTGGAAATTGAAACATCAATAAACTTACTTTAACCTTTTTAAAAAAAAATGTTTGAGTGTTAGCGTTTTCTAAATTGACGGTTGGCTTTTTGGGCACTGATCTGGTAGGCATATAGCCAGGCTTTAAATTGATCATTCTGAGGGTGATGTTTGTTTTTGTAGGGATTATTTGTTTTTGTATTATGTGTTTATACATTATATGTTTATGTAATATGTGTTGTGTATGTATTACGTGTAATTGTAGACGATATATCTCATATTTTCGATTAATCCGCTAATGTTGTTATGTACTTTTTGATAACTTCTTCTTTTATTATTAGCAACTAATTGCTACATTTTACTAATGGGTCTACTAAACATTTTTTTTTATTAACTAGGATGAGAGCTAGGATAATCTTTCTGATAAAATCTTTACATATGTTATTGTTGTCATTCTTAAACTCCTTCTTGTGGGCGTTTCTGGATTGCTTATGGTGTATTTTTTATTTCTTTTTTTTTTTCAAGCTTGTGCTAATTCCTTGTTTATAAATGACAAATGGGAAATTATTTTTTATTAAAACCTTTGTTAACAGATGTTTTATTCCTGAAATGTATTTTCATTAAGGCAGGTATATTAAGTTCTATCATATACTAAATAGGTAAATACCTTTTTGATGTTTATGTTTTATTGTATTCTATATTCTTTCTTTCCGTGTATTGGTAGTTTTTGAAAAAGTTTTTTAACTGCACTAATTCACTAATTGTCTACTTTATGTTACAGCATTATTTATATATACATTTTGAGAGCATTAGGTTCTCTGTTGGGTTTTACTGTCTTTTGGGGAAATTGTCAACTGTTGTTCTGTTTAAATTATATCTTATCATAAACAGAGACTTTAATAAATTACAGAGATGCAAACATGTCTGGGACAATGATCACAGAGTACAATAAATAGTTATTATAGTTATAGTAGTAAAGACTCTTGGCGTCTTTACTACTATTTGTTGTCATTCGGCTTATATAATCGTTTCATTCTACTCTTCTATATCTTGCCCAGTTCTTGATATTCTCGATCTTGCATCTACGTAGTATATCTGTACTTCTAGCTCTGTCCCATAGTGTCTTGCCATCAATTTTTCCTAAGTGTTTTTATCTCTGCTGTTTCTAACATCCTTTTTATCCTCTCTGTGACAGGTTATATTTCTGCCGCGTATGTCAATATTGGTCTGATGACTGTTTTGTTAATTCTTCCTTTCATGCCTTTCATTTCTTTCCCGATATTTTTATTTATTCATATTGTTCCATTCAGACAGCCTGCGGCTCTGTTTGCTCTATTCACTTGAAAAAATAAGGTTGAAGAAATAATAAAATCTTTAAAAAATTAAGTCAGTAGGACATAATGATATTAAATTTGAAACTTTAAAAGAAATAACAAAACAGATTTCAAAACTCGTCACATACGTAATAAATACATGTCTTAATTTAAGCATTTTTCCGGATATATTAAAAACTGGAAGTTTTTAACCGCTATTCCAATCTAGCGAAGACATATATTGTCAAAATTATAGGCCTATCCGCTTAATTTTAAACATAGGTAAAATATTATAAAAAAAATAATTAAGATAAGATTTACAATTAAAAAAAAAACTCAATATGCTGTCCGTATGTGTTCCGTAATTTCAGTATGGGTTTCAAGAAAGGAAATTTTTTTCATAAATAAACTTTATTGTGACTTAATCTTCAATAATTTTTTTTAAAGTCTTTTTCTTTTTTTGAAAGGATATGTTTAAAGCTCGTAAAGTTATTCAATTTGTTTATAAGCCTAAAAAATGTTTAAAACTTTAAAAACATTTCTAGGCTCTCCTAGTAAACCGATTTGAATTTTACAAAAAGCGTTTGAAAGTTTGAGTCTTCCTTTATATGTAAAAAAATGTGCAACTATCTGACAGCCTTATTTAGGGCCTACTATAAATTTTAAAATTTGCGATTTTTTTCCAGTAGGCTGGATTGCAAAATTATCATGCAAAACCTATCCGACCGATCTTAACAAAATTTAGCACACGTTTTAAACATATTAAAAAGTTTTTCTAGGCGGAACATGGAGCTTGTATGTCAAGTTTAGAAAGTCGAAAACATTTAAAGTATTAACTTCTTTATTAATATTAATATTAATAGTATTAACTATTTTTTTGTACTTTTTTTTCCAATTATTGCTATTTTTTCAACAATAAACATTAAATTTTCAATTTCTAGCTAACGAAATATTGTGTAAAATTGAATACCGAAACTTTTAACTTGTTATAATTTTTTCTCTAGGATCAATATTTTCCGAATTATAAACGAAAATAGGAGCAAAAAAACGAGAAATTTTCAATTGTTTTCAAATTTTGTTAAATAAAAAATTTAGCACAGGGTTTGCGACTGGCGCATATCGTGATTATCGATATTGGGCAAATCCTGAAGGGATTTCGGCAAAAAAATAGCTTCCTATGGAAAATGTCCATTATGGTCTGAATTTCTACAGATCCCGCCTAGTCTATTACTGTACGCAAGAGAGATACCTGTAGGAATAATTAAAATGATCGAAAATATCTACTAAAACATCACAATAAAAGTAAAAGTAGAAGAAGAACTATAAAAAATAATAAAAAAAAAGAACTAAAAAAGGATACCAAATGGAAGAAAACCAACTTAAAATAATCTGCTGTGCAGACGACACAATAGCTGATTATCTAATTTCTTTAAAACAAACAGAAACTAAAATTGTCTAACACATGTTTAAACGCCTTTCGTTACTTCTGTAACCTATAGAGCAGAGTTATCTGTCAGTAATGTAATAAAATTCATAAACAAAGCCATTCAAGATAAAATCTTATTTAACTGCCTGAAGCACTCTCTAATAGAAAGAATTGATTGTGTTTTTTTATTTTTATGAAAATTGTAAAATGTATGTACCTATATACAAAAACTAATTGAACAAATTTACTACAAAAGAAATAAGACAGTTGTGCCATTGAAAAACACGAGGCAACTTGATGACGAATTAGAAGTTTTTATAAAAAATATCCAATAGGTAGCTTGGGAAAATACTCCCACAATAACTTCTAGAACAAAAGCGAATAATAATCCACAAGAAAACAGAGAACTCATAGTAGAAAAAAGGAAGTTCAGAAAAAAATGACAGCAATACAGAGCTCCACGAGGCAAAACTAGTCTAAATAATGCTACACAAAAACTAAAAAGGGAGACACAGAATATAAAAAATTCAACAATTAATTCTTTTTTAAGTAATTTAACAGCTGACCAGAACACAGATTATTAACTATACAACATTCCACTATTAACAACATTCCACTAAAGATCAAGTTCACAGAATAACCAATATAATAGAAAAAACATTAGAAGAAAAGAAAGTCTGCTCTGCAATCTTCTTGGACGTAACACAGGCGTTTAATAAAGTCTGGCATGATGGTTTAAAGTTGTGCTCAGACTTATACTGCATGGGATCTACCATATAAACTGCAAGCATCCGGAGATCGACTGCTGTACCCTGTTTTTAAACCAGGAGGAGTAATTCAAATTTACCGCGCTACAATGTTTGTTTGTAATTGGTCCAACCTCAGGCAAGTTTACTCCACTGTTATAAAATTTTGACACTAATTGCATTTCATAGGTTAATTAAGTTATATCGGCGATTTTTTGTGTTTTCTGCGTTATTCTTTTAATTTTTAAATTTTTAGTCTACTTTTGGGTATATAAAAAACATTTATTTTTAGAACTCTTTATCGACGTATTAGTATAATATAATATTTTTGGATTATCGTCGAAGGCCGATATGATCAACCAAAACAGATGTATTTGGTAACTTTTCTAGTGACTTTCTTGGGTGTGAATCTCTTTAGTTTACTCCTCCTGGTTTAAAAACAAAGCATAGTAAAAAAAAACAATTTTGAAAAAAAAAACTTTATTGCACATTTCTATAAAAAATAGTTGATAAAAAGTTGTAACTACAGAGAGCTTGGATGTTGATGCATGGCACTGCATATCATCCACAAGTATTTCATATGATGCTACGTAATTACCGAGGGCCAAACGCAAGCATGAAGAGAGATGTTCGTCAGTTAGCCGATTACAATATTTTGATTTCACTATCTTCGTTTGGGAAAATGCAGACTCACACAAGTATTGTGTCTTGTAAGCTACTTGTCTCAAAGACGGATATTTCTTAGACGATATGAAAGACCAAAAATTTCGTATCGGTCGCTCTGGATTTCAGGTGTTTATCCGAAATTATTTTCAATACCTTATTTTGGACGAAAATGATCTCCATATTGAACGTAACGGATATTTCAGTGGCTATTTTTTCCACGTCTTGACAAGAAAATGGATTGGACATGAACGTTACAATATCTCAGTTTTTTTAAATCAGCGAAGCGTCTTTCAAACTCGCTATGAAGTGATTGCAGCTCCGTCTCGTAATAAACATAATTCAAATGAGCGGCTACCCTTTTTTCAACGATAGAAAGTTGTTTAAATTCTTTCTGCTAATTTGCTTAATCAATAATTTCAATTTGTTGACAAAAGAATGTATTGCGCTCATCATATCGATAATTGTTTTATTATTACCTTGTAGTTTAAAATAATGAATTAATTAATTAATTAATTATTTAATTAATTATTAAGAGGCTCAAAAGATTTGTTAAATCTGTTAGAAAAGCCAGATCACTGAACCATTATTCGTTTTGAAGTAGATGAGTGTCGTCTCCTCGTTCTTCTAAAAAATAAATTATTTTGCAAATAGTATATAGTATAGTATAATAGTATGCAAAAGTAAACCAGTGTGTTCCAGAGAGTCGCTAGCTTCCAATTGCGCTTTAAAAAGGCGTCGTTGCAAGCTTTGCGCTCTGATTGAATTCGCAATTTTTGTTGTCATCTTCACGATGTCGTCCATATTTAAAATTTTGAAACACAAAACTTGCTGGTGAATGATGCAATGAAATGAAAAAAGGATGAAAAGTCATCGTTAGCTCGACATAATGCAACAAATCCATTGTTAACGCCAGTCATGGATGGTGCACCATCTGTTGTAATACACAAGAGTTTGTAAATCGGTAGCTCGTATTGTTTCACAAAATTTATAAAAACGTTGTATATACCTTCTTCGCGAGTTTTGTCTTTCAGAGGCAGCATTGTTAACAGTTCTTTAGCCAACATGTCAGAAAATACTATCCGAATGAAAATACACAACTGGGCGGTATAATATCACTTTTAACTTGGCTTTCCAAATTTTTGCCTATGATTTCGATACACCTAGTAACCGTTGTACGTGATAACTGGACTTCTTTGATGGCAGACATAATATCTGTTTTATTTTTGAAGTCCTCAAATAATAGATTCGTAGCCTCAATAGATGCTTTCTTCACTACCTCTCCACCTTCAAATGGTTTTTTATATTGTGCCAATATATAAGAAATTTTGAACGACGCAATTGTTGCAGCTACTGATTGTTTAACAGGCTTAATGAACATTGATTGTTCCGTCTTCAAACTACTTGTCAAGTCTAGCACTTTCCGTTTTCTAAAGAAACTGTTTTGCGGAAAATCATTTTCATAGTTTTTATGCAAAGTTTTATAATGCCGTTCTAAATTTCCGCGTTTGGGCACAGCAACGGAAGACCGACAAACACACTTATCTGGAATTCTTCTTCCCACGCATTATTAAATGATATGTTTTGGCGGCACTCATATCGAGTTTCAAATATTAATGTAAATAAAATATTACTAAAATGTTTTACTAGTAATAACTTAGTAATGAATGATTAATGCTTGACTAACAGAAATACAATGCTGATACAGCACACTCCCATTTCATAATTTATCTGTGAATGCTGATATGCCAAATCGGCATTATCGCAACTTTTGGGTGAAGAGTATTTTCTCCGTGAATCGCGATCGACTTCAAAAACTTTGGCGATCGACCGGTCGATCGCGATCGACTCTTTGAGCACCGCTGGTTTAAACTATAAACTAAGAACGTTCAAGTCATACATTGCGAATAGATATTTCAGAGTAAAACAAGAAGAAGTGTACACCGACTTAAGGGAGATCAAAGCTGGCGTACCACAAGGGAGTGTCTTAGGTCCGGGTCCTGTACCTATTGTATACGTGTGAAATTCCAGAGCTAGAACAAAACACTATTGCCACCTTCGTGGATGATACAGCCATATTAGTGATAGGAGACACTAGTGAAGAAGCGACTGATAAGTTGCGACTATCAGTAAATAAAATACATAACTAGACCAGAAAATGACGAATAAAATTAAATGAGACTAAATCTGCACACATTAACTTTACAAATAAAAAATAGAAAATTTCCCAGTTAGAATAAATGATACCCAAATTCCTTATGCAACATCAGCAAAATACTTGGGCATCACCCTAGACGCGAAGCTGCGCTGGAAAGTCCATGTCAAAAAGAAAAGAGGGGAGCTTGATATTAGATATAAGAAGTTGTATTGGCTGATTGGAAAAAATTCATCATTATCAATTCATAATAAATTATCCATCTACAAGCAAGTACTGAGGCCAGTATGGGTATATGGGTGCCAACTCTGGGGCTGTATCAAAGCTAGTAATCTACATATTATCCATAGATTTCAAAACAAAGTACTGAGAAACATTGTTGATGCTCCTTGGTATATTCGTAACAGCAACTTCCACCAGGACCTTGGTATGGAAACTGTGATCGAAATAATCAAGAGAACAGCAGCAAGTCATGTGAATGTCAAGGCAATCCAGCTTCTTGATAACACTGAACTAAAGAGAAGACTCATGAGGACAAAACCATTTGAGTTAGTGTAAATGTGTAACAGTTTAATGTAAAAAGCAGAGTATAGTGCTGTGAAGTTATTGCATGTTAGTTGTAGTGTATTCGTTGATAGATAAAATAAGAGTAAGCCCTTAGATTTAAGTATTTGCTGTTTATTAAGTTAGGTCAGAAAATAACTGATAATTGGTCATTTGTGACCAGATAGCAGTATACAAACACCGCACAGGTGTTAAAAAAAAGTTTTTAACAAACAAGAAAACATTAATAAATTAAACAAATTTTGTTTTTTGTTATTTGGTTGAAACTTTTTCTAATAATTTAATGTTATCGAACTTGTAGTGACAATTTAGACATATATTATACATTTTAAAGTAGATGACTTTAAGTGATGGATTTGTCCGTTACTTGATGGAAATTTATTTTATCTAACAATAAAACACTGAAAACTTTTGTTTTCAACACGTCCACAAAATTTATTTTAAATTATTATCACTACAGCTGTGAAATGTACTCATCTTTAGTTAATTTTCTTAAAGATATTTATTAGAATATAGGCCTAATCTAACTTAATTTTGACAACATCAAACCATAATTCAGCATAATGACTAAGCCACTACTATATTTATGTGATTCCATTGCAAATCTTAATTAGAATTTGTTTTATAGATCTACTGGTTTTTTCATTTTAACTTGACAACAATTAAAATCTTGTATAGCACCTAGATTTTTACTCTATATTTGGGATTAGAAGTTTTTAACATTGTTCCCAATTTGTATTATTTTTGAATCTCGTTGCAGATTTTCCAACGAAAAGTTAGTCTCCTATGACTTGAAAATAAATCTCCATGCTCTTCATTTTGCCTCTTTTAGTATTTGTATTTAAATCGAAAAATGAAAAAGAAAAGTATTTTTGAAGTGTATAAACACTAGGCTTGAAGAGACTAAACCAAGCTTTTAATGTGGAAAATAAACCCAACACTACATCCATTTACAGATCCTTATCTTATTTTGAACCAATTTCAGAAAAAAAGGCAGAGTACTTTGTAACAAAATCAGTAACTTACACATCTTCTTATTATTAAAAAGAGTACTTTGTAACAAAATCAGTAACTTACACATCTATTTAAAAAAAAAAACCCAACATTAAGTCCATTTTTAGCAACACCAAGGACAAAATTGATGAACTAAAAAGAAGTGGTGTTTACAAATTATCTTGTGGTGATTGTAACATGACTTATGTGAGTAGAACAATGGTAGTCCTGGCACAAAGAAACAAAGATCATCTCAATAACTACACAGATAAATCAAACTTTGGACGTCACATTAAATTTATTCATTAAGTCATTCCTTTTCATCAGGTAAAATTTTATATAACATCCCAAATAAAAATTTTAGAATTATGGACCAACGTCTAACTTGTTAAACTGTTTATTCGGGCTGTTAGGCCGTTGTCTTCTGAGATTAGTTCTCTACGTTTCGCCAACACTAGAGCTTGGCATCCTCTGGAGATGTTACTGCTTCGCTTGTAAGCTTCCGTTTCAGCTTACAAGCGAAGCAGTAACATCTCCAGAGGATGCCGACCCCTAGTGTTGGCGAAACGTAGAGAACTAATCTCAGAAGACAACGGCCTAACAGCCCGAACAAACAGTTTAACAAGTTATTAACCAACCTTTGAGAAGACCTTGAGATATCCAAAGAAATGAAACTGTACCCTGATTATTGCTTAAACACACAAATCAATCTCAATTGCAATTATAAACCTCTTTTTAAATTATTGTGGATTGTGGGAGACCTTACAGGAAGAATAGTGGCCTCATGCAATCATAATAAAATTTATTCTTCTTTTTTAAATTCCATTACTAATTTCCAATAATTATTTTTAATCAATTATTTGACAAGTTATTCTTCATTGAAACAAGAAAAATTTTCAACATTTACTTAAAATTCTTACAATTCCAATCTAGTTTCTTTTTTGTATTTAAATAATAGTTTTTGGGGATAACTTATCGATTGAACCTAGTTTGACCTTCAGTCAATTTTTAACATATTATTCATTATGATTCCATGCAATTTTATACAGTTAATGAATGATAAATTTCTTCTTTTATTATGAATTTCAATTTATTAATTTTTTGATAATTTATAAATCTGAATTTTCTAATGACATTATGTCAATTGCCACCTTTGAGAAATCATTTAAAAGGCTAGCATTCGATTATCCTCACACGATCTTTTTTTTTTATTAAATTTGTAAATTTACAATCTGCTATTAGTAAACGTGAGTATTGCAAATACATGAGAGGAGAAATTATCCACTGATACCACTCCCAATACTAACACTAACAAATTAAATTAATGTAGGATTATAATTTGAAACTAAAATTAAAATGAAAATTAAAATTTAAAATTGAAATTAGTGAATAAAGTCTGTTGGGCACTGTCTCTTCAATCTTCGTCTGACTTCTGATTGGAGCTGTAGTTGTCTTTCTTCCTCGTTGGGGTAGGCTGGCAGGTGTACGGTTGCCTAGGCTGTTGGCATTCCATTGTGCAATTCGTAGTGACTTAAGTTCCATTACTGGATTTATTTATTAATGTGGAAAGCATGTTTAAGATCACGCTATTTTGATTTATTAGTTGTGAAAACATAGCTTTGAATTCGTTAAGGAAACTCTTCATCATCTCTCTAATGTCACTATTTGTATTACTTACATGTGTTCCACTTGTTATTTGAGCGTACGTTGCATGATTATGGTTGTATGAGTTCGTATTATTATGAACATTATTTACATTTGTTCCACCTGTTGCTTGTGTGATTTTGATTGCTTAAGTGCGGATTATTCTGTATTGTATTTCTGTTATATTGCAGTTGATTGTTTGCTGGAGTGTGCGATGATACTCCTCTTGCTCTGCGTACTAAATGCCGATGTTTTTCTATTTTACTTTTTATTATATTAATGGGCACTGTATGCTGTAGATTACGAATTAAAACTGTGTATGCTTTATCCTCTTTCAGTTGGTACGTATGATGCACAATTTTTTTGCTGCTTAAATGTCTTACTTACCAGTTTTCGGTATGTTTCAGAGTCCCGGGAATTTATTCTTGTTGTGTTGTTTTTGCTGTACAATAGTATGTCACTGTTTTTGTTACTTCCGATAGGTTATTAACTATTTTATTGTATTCAGTAACACCATATATAAAAATTGGTGGGGGTTTAGAGGTTGCTGGAGTTTCGTTGGTATTTTCTGTACTATTATTGTTGTCGTTTTCATTTTCATTTTGTAGAATCTGAAATTTATTACTGGTTACTACCGTGTCTTCGTTTTCTGTTGGTATAGGAGGATTAATTTTACGTTTTTTGTTACTATGTTGTACAGTTTGCCATTCGTGGACTTTCGATGACTTAATGTCGCTGATTTCCCCTGAAGATTCTTTACTTTGTAATGTATGTGTCGTCTCAATAGAATCAGAAGCTTTATTTTGAGGTGTAGATAATGTTTGATTTATTTTAGGATTGTATTGACAGTTTGAGGAAGACTGTGATAGTACTTGGTTAAGAACATAATATATTGTTGTTGGTGGGTTGTTTAAAATTTGTGCTGAATTTGGTTGTAAATTTTGTGGAAAAAGGACATTTGGGCAATCTGATTGAACTTTCTGTTGCTGATATTGAGTATTTATAGGTTGATCATTAACAATAGCAGTATAAAAGGGAACACTCACCGATAAATCTGGTGGAGCACTCATTTTAATTATTAAAACTCTTCATTCGATCTGCTGTTTCAACTCCAACAAATGGTCGCGTTCTGACACCCGTACCATAACCAAATTGTTTTAATATATTTTTTGTGGAGTCCAGTGTATAGCCTTTTTTGGGTTTTTTCAATGAAACATTTTAAACGTTAAACTAGCTTAAAAAGAAAATTTCTGTATTTTTTTACCAAATGAGATCTCTCCTAGTAGGGATACTTCAAAAACTTGACGCAAGTGAAATATTGTAAACTTTAAATTAGTTCGGTAAGATAGTTTCGAAACAAATTCAGATTTCTGCTTTAATCTGGAGCCTTCTAAAAATTGCAAGGCATAGCCAGACGTTGATAAAGATGTTAATAGAGACATGGGGAATCTAAAATTTGCATTCCACGACATGTCTCGTCAACTAAGCAGAAATCCTTAACGAATTTGTTTCTTGTACTCATACAGAGTAGATCCGAATAAAATGAAAAAGACAGAAAAGATTTGATTTCACGTTCAAAGCGATGAGACTTATTAAGTCGAAATACGTATCAACAGATACATAGACGCTTTGAACGTGAAATCAAATCTTTTCTGTCTTTTTCATTTTATTCGGATCTACTCTGTATGAGTACACGAAACAAATTCGTTAAGGATTTCTGCTTAGTTGACGAGACATGTCGTGGAATGCAAATTTTAGATTCCCCATGTCTCTATTAACATCTTTATCAACGTCTGGCTATGCCTTGCAATTTTTAGAAGGCTCCAGATTAAAGCAGAAATCTGAATTTGTTTCGAAACTATCTTACCGATTTTTCTATCAGATGTCGCTATTGCGTCCATAACGAAGCCATTTTATTGTTGCTTCCTAATAATACAGAGAAGATTATTTTTTACGTTAAGAACGGCTATGAATAACTGTTCTGATGAGACTTATTAAGTTGAAATACATATCAACAGATATATAGACGCTTTGAACCTGAAATCAAATCTTTTCTGTCTTTTTCATTTTATTCGGATCTACTCTGTATGAGTACAAGAAACAAATTCATTAAGTATTTCTGCTTAGTTGACGAGACATGTCGTGGAATGCAAATTTTAGATTCCCCATGTCTCTATTAACATCTTTATCAACGTCTGGCTATGCCTTGCAATTTTTAGAAGGCTCCAGATTAAAGCAGAAATCTGAATTTGTTTCGAAACTATCTTACCGATTTTTCTATCAGATGTCGCTATTGTGTCCATAACGAAGCCATTTTATTGTTGCTTCCTAATAAGACAGATAAGATTATTTTTCACGTTAAGAACGGCTATGAATAACTGTGCTGATGAGACTTATTAAGTCGAAATACGTATCAATAGATACATAGACGCTTGAACGTAAAATCAAATCTTTTCTGTCTTTTTCATTTTAAATTAGTTATTTATACATATCATTTTTTTATTGCAGCCTAGCTCTGAAGATGGCTTTGATTAATTAGATTAATTTAGAACAAAAATGGAATTTTATCTTTTAACTTCTCCATTTTTTATAATTCAGTTGATTTTTAAGCAATACAAATTATATTTAATATACATCTCCCAATTTAATTGGTATTCTAATGATTACTACTACAAACTAATAAGTGCTTTCTGTATTGATTTTTTTCGACGAGAATAATTATTACAGCTTAAGGTAAACAGGGTACTTGAAAATAAGAAAAAGGCCGAACACTACTTGGAATTTGATGTACATACTTGTAAGGATTTCTCATTCTGTATTACCTTCAATTACGTCATTCCGTCATTTTTACAACTAGTTTTGTAAACACTGAACCTAAACATTATGTTTTTATTTTTTTGATTAATATTACGCCATTATTTCTCTTATTTGTCAAAAATAAAAGGGTAAACTTGAATTTCTAGATATTTTTAAGATATTTCCCAATGAACTAGATATTAATGTTTTACAGATAACGACATTGTTTTGTTGACCATAGGAATTAAGATTTATTGCAATCCCATCTCTAATATATATTTATATATTAGAGATGGGATTGCATCTCTAATATCAGTATATTTATTATAATGCTCTTAAACTTATTTTTGATTATTTTTTAGCCCTAATAGCAATACAAATAAAATAAGTAATATGCTTTATTGTCACTGAAAATTGTACAAAGTTTATAACAATAAGACAAGAAAGAAGAAAAAAAATCAAAATAAGAATCGTTTGTACTTTTAAATAAAAAAAAACAGTAAAATTCGTCCAAACAAACATAACAAATACTGCCTAATTAAGAACCTACAAACTTCGTAAAATGTACCTAACAAAAAATAAAAATTAGGAAAGCAGATTAATAATCCACCTCCTTGTGCTAAAAGTAACCAAATCTGTCATATAAATTTCTCATATTTTAGAGTGGGGCTGGTGTAATGGTTGCACAGAAATGAAGTATTTTTGCCCTTAATATCACTAGGTTTGTGGCCCTTTTAAACTGATGCCTATAAATGTTTAAACTGTTTAAAAAAAAATCGTTATGCGCTAAGCCACAGAATCTAGCGGGCAATTTAATTGTTCCACGTGTACTTATCAGTCGATCAGGAAACGTTTGACTGAGGAAATCAAAAGTTGCTTTAGAGTTGTGAGCCGAACACCCATCCTGTTGGAAATAAACCTCCTGAAAATTACCGGGAAGGCGTCGAACTGCCGGAATGATCTCATTCTGTAAAAGTTGTAAATATTTGGACCCGTCTCCATCGATAAAAAATGGACCGACAGTATGGTCGCCTAACATCCCAGTCCAAACATTTAACTTTTGCAAATGCTGCGTTCTCACTGCAACAATGAGGTGCTTATTTTTCCGAGAATAATACCTTGCAACGGATGGATTGTGTTTTTTATGTAATGAAAATGAAGAATCATCAGAAAATAAAATATTTTTAAAAAGTGTACATTTTCATTCTGTTTATCTAACATAATTTCACAAAACTCCATCCGCCTAAAGTTATCTTTCGGAAACAGTTCTTGTGTTGGTTGTATCTTAAAAGAGTAATACCCATTCCTTTTGAGAACTCGCTGGACAGTTCGAGCATTCACGTTAACTTTCCTAGCAATTTGTACACTATTGCCGGGTTCACTAGCTTCCACAAAAGCACAAATATCAATATCCCTGTTTTGACGCTCCTCATCGACAGGTCTATCACGTAGTTCATTACCTTCATGACACTTTTTACAACTGTTTACACATTCCAAAGTTTGAAAATGTTTAATAGTATTTTTAACTCTTGTAACACTTGGTGGGAGCCTATTTTCGAAGGCAACAATAAATTAGTCAATTACTTCGCGTATCTAATGACCCTGAAAGTACCATGTTACAAGTTGCACTTTTTCTTGGACGGTATACAACGTAATAGGCATTTTATTAATTATTTGTTTATTCTTTCAGAACTTTGATTGAAATTTTTAATGTGAATGTGACAATTACGACAATTCGTAGTTACTGTGAAATGAATATAGGGGTAGAAACGTGTTACATGTCACAGCGATTGCCATTGTATGGTCAATAAAACAATGTCGTGATTTTTATAACAGATATATGTATACCTACGGTGATCATTACTTGCACCCATACCTCAAAAGAATCTGTATAAATGGTTAACCATTAGAAAAAGTAAAAACATACGTCTACCTTGGTACAAACGTCAATGAAAATTGGGACCATTGCCTAGAAATCATATGTAGGATAGAAAAAGCAAGATCTGCATTTTTAAAAATGGCGAAGCTATTCATATACCAGGATTTATCAGTGCTCATGAAAATCAGGTTACTATAATGTTATATCTTTCCTATACTGTTGTACTGAGTTGAATCGTGGACTCACAGACGCTACTTGCAACAAAATTGAGGCGTTCGAAATGTAGCTTTATCGTCGAATCCTGAAGATATCCTATATTGACCACATTACTAACCAGGACATTTCACTTTGAATTGCAAAAAGTAAAAGAGTTGTTAACCACAATAAAAACAGCCAAAATCGAATATCATGGGGAACAGCGAAAGATATGGTTGCTACAATTAATTCTATAAGGAAAAATAGGACTAGGGAAGTGAAGGAATTACTGGCTTAAAAATCTACGTTCGTGGTTCAACACAACAACCACAAATATTTTCAGAGCAGCAGTTTGCAAAATACAGATTATCATGATGGTCTCCAACATCCGAAACGGATAGGCACTACAAGAAGAAGAATATGCCTTGAATATACTCAAAAAAGTTCTCAAGAATATCTTGGTTTATCCTGGAAGTTAAGATATACTCCACATCGTATTTGTTCTTTAAATATTCGAACATTTGCGGCATTGATCCACTTGTTAGTAAAATTTCTTTTTAAAAGGGAATAATTTTTTGTGAATGTTTTCTTCCATACACTGAATAAATACCATGATTTGATCCAGTAGGTCTTATACCGAAAGCATTCTTTCTCGGACAGTTTTGAGTGAATTTTGAATGTAAATTAAATAAATCTACTTCTTCCGAAAAACTATTTTTCTGTATAGGGCCACTCTCTCTACAATATTTTATGGCTTTTGGCACTGAGTTAGATAAAACTTGCACTGCTGGACGTATCAGTTATTACATGGATCCTCTTATATTTAAATGGGTCAATTTATGGGCGTAGGTTAATTCTGAGAAAGATATGTTAAGAAGCGTTTCAAAATAATCAATGTTAATTATTTTATTATCAATAATTAATCCATGGTATATTAAGTGATTTCTTACGAGTTTTATCAAATGAGGAATATCAGCTGAAACACAAATTTGTAAGTTTTATCGCACGGATGAATGACAAAGCAACTTTTACTGTGTCCTACCTTCAGCTTAGTTCACAACGAACTATTTCCAGGCTTCATATCACTTGCAATGGAAACCACATAAATCAAGTGAATCACTGCATGACCTAGAATTGTCAATTTTGAAATACGTTTAGGTCATGTCCTCGGTAGTATATAAGTCAGTATCCCCGCCTGTCACGCGGGAGACCGGGGTTCGATTCCCAGTGAGGGGGACTTTTTTATTAATATCATTACATGGTAAATTAAACATATGCGTAAGTAGAAAAGTTACGTATATTATTGTCATTTTTAAATAATTAGGAATATTGCATTTTAATTTGTTTTGTATTATTATATTGAATTATGTTGCAGTGTATTGTATTGTATTTTTATAATAATAAGAAAATAAACAATGAATTTTACTGCAGAGTATGTGTAAAAAAATTCTGCATTCAACTCCTTTCATACATATATGAAAATAAAAATATACATTTTCATCAAAATATTGATTCAATCCTTCATTTACTATACTCCTATTACAGGTCAAATGTTGTTTATTAATTGTTAGTAAGTAGTTATTAATTATGTTTTCTCTTTCTGCTATGTCTTACCTATAGCATTACATATGTAATAATTGTACAGATTGACTCCCAAATAAATTTGTAACGGCGAATGCGTATATAGAAGTGTAACTTCTACCGGCAGTCCCACTGGACTGCCACACCCGTTTTTTCAACTTTATCCATTTGATTTGACACATAAACTTCATCGAATGTCAAAACACATATCCGATCAAAAATATTGAAATCGGATGACTTTTTTTATTAGTGTAATAACACTTGATAAAATCGCCTGGTTGAAGTTAAATTAAAATTGCTAATGCATTTTCTTAACGTCGACAGAGCTGGCAATAGATAATTATTTGCTCTTAAATATCGGTAAGCTTTTGGGCTTACACTTTGCAATATAATGTCTGAAGCGATATCTCCTGCCGACCAACTCTGTATTGTCAAGGTATTTGTTTTGTGATTCCAAGAACCCTACTTTTTATCTGACTTTAAATAGTTCAGCCTGGTGTCTTCTGGAAATAAAATAAGTCTCTTACTTCAAAGCTATTAATAAAATCATTAAGAAATACTAATTATATTAACATTCTGTAATATTGTAACACTTATTTAATATTTGGTAATGTTGAAATTAATTTTTCATCATAATATATGTTAGTGTGACTCCGCAGTAATCGTTTCATTGTTATATGCTAATGTACAACTTGAAATGCATCTCTTCAATATACAGCTCTTCTCTACGTCTTCTTTTTGTGATTCTCAGTGTTCTTTCATCAGATTTTCACTTCTGGTCAGTATTTGATGAACCTCCAGGTAAGTTTAAAGTAGGTATTGCATCAGCCTTTAAATGACTAGCATTCTGTGGGGAGTAATTTAAAAACCTTCGTTTCAGAGGAATTTCAACATACCTCTCTTCAAAATATATTGAGCAAATTATTGCTGAAGTTAAGGTTGGTGCTCAACTATAAGTTAAGGTTGCTAACTTATAAGTATGCATTTTAGTTTATTCCAAACTTACCATTTTTTAAATAAATCTGATATTCTCTATGACAAGCGATTATCCATTATTTAGCCAAATTTTCATTCTTTGGAAAGCTGAAGTATTTCATTTTTGTATCTTTTGTACTTTGATTAGAGTGTTTGTACTTACCTACGGTACAATTTAGCATTGTAAATTTACTCCAGACCCACGTAATACCAAAAACAATATGGATAATAAATTCAGTATCCAACACGTTCAATAATAATGATTAACAATAATAAAATATTCTCTCCGCTCCGTAAAAATATCATATAAACAATGCATCCGCATTGTCAAATCCGCAAGTCAAATGGCAAGTTTTATTCCTCGAACCTGAAGTCATGTGCAAAACGGACCAAATTAGGTGTCAATAGTGGCATACCGTGTCTGTATATATGCTAATGACGTATAAGTAGACCCCGCATCTTTTTGTACTTGATATATAATCGGGTGTCATAAAGACCTGCTCAAACGTAGGTGTTTACTACAACACTATACACGCCTGACTAACCTCTGATTTGGTTATCTCTGGGCCTACATCTCCCGTTTGGCTATCTACATATGTACTAGCTTCTCTCTGGTCATGAAATAATTCCTCGATGTACTCTTTCCATCGTCGTAGTTTTTGTTCTGTCTCCAATATAATATTTCCATTTTTGTCGAGCAATATATTCGAGGTTCTTCTACTTCCTACTCCGGCTCGTTCTTTGACTTTTTTATGTAGATTAAAGTTGTCATATCTGTTTTGCAGTTCTTCTATTTCTTTACATTTTTCAGAGAAGTAGGTTGCTTTAGCCTCCCTAATTTTTATTCTTATTTGGTTTTGAAGCTGTTTATAGCGGATCGTATTGATGGTTTTGTTCTTTTTTCTTTTCATTCATCAACTCTAGAATTTCCTCGGTCATCCACAAAATTAATATTGTAGAGTATGTTTTGAGAAAAGGGGTTTTTGCTAATTTAAATGGGTGGTAGAAAATCGAGGTCACCTTTCATAAGGCATAAAAAAATAACCATCGAGCCATTATTATTCCTAGGAATTCCTTGAAAAGTTGTTTCTCCTTCTAATTTTTATGAAATTTTACACACTTATTGAGACGGTAATAGTAATATTTAATTTTTTGCTGTGACCATTCTCTGTAAAATTTCAGCTTTTAAATAAGTTTTCTAGTGATGAATACATATTACCATATATTACTTTTAGATGGTACGGAGTAAAAGGGAAAAACATTTACAGTCCTTTTATTACAAAATGTTAAATGAAACGGTGTACTGGGGAAGAACCATCATAGTCTGGGCGCTGCGAGGGAATAACCGTCAGGGTCCGAATGCGCCCCCTTTCAGTCTCAACAGGTCGGGTCTCGGGTGCAGCATTTCTGTGATTATCTTTCTTAGTTTAGCGACTTCGTTGGTATGTTCTAGTTTGCTAGTTGATTCTATTTGAACAATAGTAAAGTAGTGAGTACATACTGATTAAAATGGAAAGTAAAGGTAGCGATTGTAATTATGTATATGTGGGGACTGCTTAAAAAAGAAGAAAAACAGGTCGTGTTCGTGACGTTATGAAATTTCTGAGAGTCACCAGTCATGAGGTAGGGCCAGATTGCAAGTGCAGCCACCGTTTTTGTTGTTTTGGGAACGTCAATCAAGCCGAAAGGCTACGCATTTTAACTCAATTCAATAAACTTGCTAACTACGACGATTAGAATCGGTATTTAAGTGGTCTGATAACCGTTCTCCCAGATATGCGTCGACAAATTCGAGTGGGTGCAGAGACACCTAATCTTGCTTGTTATTCATATCGTATTAAGAGTCTCCCTGATAGAGACTTTTGTGATGTGCAAGTATGTTTCAAACCATTCTTATCCATTTATGGAATTTCTGCTTTCCGAGTGCAAAGAATTCGAGAATCACTGGTCTCGACTGGCACTGTATCATTAGACGCTAGAGGAAAATACGGAAATAGGCCCCCCAAATTTCTGAAGATACTATCGTTAAAGAGACAGAATATATTGGTTCCTTGAAATGAAAAAAATCTCATTACTCTCGGAAAAAAAAAGTAAGAAAACTTATCTCTCTAAAGAACTCAACATAACTAAGTTAGATACTATGACATAATCGGTAGCAAAAAAGGGGGCTGATGATGTGTGTTCGATGATTCATCACTTTGTGTATAACTTACTTTCATCTCAGGTTCAAAATTCGATAATATTTTGCGACTTTTGTGGACGGCAAAATAAAAATTACACCGTTTTTCGGTTCCTGCTTATCTAGTTCAGACAGAAGGACGGTTTGAGTTTGTGAAAGTAATTTTTCCCATCAGAGAACATTACTATCTAGAGTGCGATCGGGACATAAGTTTAATTAATGACAAGGCTTGTACGGAAATTCCGAATGATTGGAGATAAGTCCTCTGCAACAGCAAAGTGAAACCGAAACAGTTCCAAGTGGTGGACTGTGGGAAAGATATCAAATTTCTGAATTGGACTAAGCATTTCTCCAACAAGTATTCCGAGAAATGCTCAATGCATACGAGACCTATTCGAGTATTGGAAATCAGGAAAACTAGCTCTCAATTTATCTTTTACAAGAAAACCTATTCTGGGATATTTGCAAGCTCGCTGTTTGAATGCAAAGTTAAACGAAACTCGAAAATAAATTTAAGGAAAGCTCATAATATCACTACTCCAGAAGTGACTAGCTACAATCATTCCGAAGTTTTGTACAACGGCCACTTCCGGTCAACGCTGCTAAGTTACAAGATCTTCTCCACTTAACCAAATATTTGGAAAACGTAAACTCTAGAAAGTTCTACACTGATTTACAAGGTACTGAACAGGAGGAAGTTCGGAGGAAGAAACATTTTATGACGCAGAAGCTGGAAGGTACTGGGGAAGAACGTTCATGATCCATGCCGGCACACTCAATTTTTTGTATGATGTTTCGCAAATTAAATATCTTTTTTGCCTTCTCTTGATTTTTCCTCTGTAAACATGTCAACGTACCACTGAAAAACTTTACTAGTTATACTGTTGAGTTAAAACAATTTGTTTTAATTTGAAACATTAAATTTCGATTTCCATAAAAACTGTTTTTGTGGACTCTGGACTTGTGGAGATTGTTTTCCCCCCGACTCCTCTTATATGATAAGAAAATAGCTATTTGTAAAATTTAAATTAGAGATTTGTTTGGTTCTTCAAAAGCAGTCAAAATACAATATTTTCATGTTTTGTTAAGTTAATAAAATGCCAAAATAATTTTTCCAATAATGTAATTCTGTCTTTTATGGCAAATAATACTAAATTAGCTTGGCAGTCATGTTTTTTTTTTATAATTTTATAGTTTTTTAATGTTATGTACTCTAATTATGAATAAAAAATGTGACAATAAAATTAAATGTTACGCTCGATTAACTTTTAACGTTTTTGCAAAAATTTATATTAGTACTTATAAAAATTATACTTTTTAATGGAAATATTGTAATAAATATAATTTTAATGAGTTATATTAATGATATGAATTTAATATAAATTTTTTAAACAATTCACTAAAATAAGTCAATTTTAGCATGAAATTGAATTTTCTTTTCCCCTTTCTTATTCCATTTCCCTTCTAGGACCTTGGGTATTTTTTATTAATATATACCTACCTGTCCGTTATTTAAGATATTGCTTCACTCCTTTTACGCAAATAGCTAATACCAGTCATTTATCTCGATCAATTCTCAACACCTCCAAAATTCTAGATATCTCCACTGTATCTACGAGTTGGGCAGTCCATCATAATGTGATGACTCTATTTTCTGAGCGGCCCCATCGCTACAGAGAATCAGTACATTTGGTATACCCCGTGGGTATCATGTTCATTTTTGTCCCAATGGGGCAACTGACTTAATTCTTTCAGCAAAAAGCATAGTTATTTTTTGGACATAAAATACGTTTGGTGTTGTTTGGTGTATTTTGCATTTTAAGTGAAATAATAATATATTTTGCTGGCTTTATTTTGATCAAACCAAATCGTTTAGAAGGAGGTTTGGTAGAATAGCATTTAGGAATAGGTCTAAAAAGCAAACAATAATACAAATAGATGAACAACGGAAATAATAAAAACGGAGAAAAAAGACACAAACCAGAACACGATAGCTCGATTGAAGAGAACAAAGACGAGCAACATTAAAGTAAGAAAGCTCCAGACACGTGCATAAAATAATTAAGAACAATATCTTAAGCAAACCAAATTAGAAACAGAAAATTAAAAAAAAAGAACGAAAATGGGTAAAAAAATGAAGAACTTAAAAAAACAATGTCAAAAATGTTGGCAAAATATGATATTTATGTTGGACATAAAACGTTAACAACATCTGAAAAATATTTTTCAAAACTTAAACCCAAGCTTAATAAAAATTTTCAATCAAATGTTATTGATAAAATAAATTCTTAAGAATATAATTCAACATATATTGGACAAACACACCAATACCTGCGTAGAAGGGTTGTTGCACACAAACATAGTGTACAAACCAACAGATTAAACACAACAGACCTAGCCAAATATTCTCTAGAAAATAGCCATTCCTTTGATTTTGAAAATGTACAGATTTTAAAAAAAGAACAAAATTACAACAAAAGATGTATATTGAAAATGACCTCTCTAATGTGTATCATAATTTAATAAATTGAGTTGTTTTCTAATATATATATATATATATATATATATATATATATATATATATATATATATATATATATATATATATATATATATATATATATATATATATATATTATAATCGCACTGCCATTAACCTCAATTAAGTAAGTATATAAACAACAAACTATTATTAAATTGTATTTTACCATGTTTTAAATAATTGTAGCTCTCATCTGATGATGCCAATGAAAATTGGCGAAATATAATGAATTGTTAAACAGAGTACACTTGGCTTTTAATCAGCTGTATACTCAATTAACTTCAACCCCCGTTTTTCATCTACCAGTTCAGCTGTTATTTTAGAGGATATATATATATATATATATATATATATATATATATATATATATATATATATATATATATATATATAGATGAAGCGGTGTCGGCGACGGAAACTAAGATACAAAGATAAATCAGAGACATAACTTAACAAGAAAGAAATTGAACAATTAAAAATGCTCCAAAAACCAGAAAAATAAGAATAATGGATGAAAAGGACATAGAAAATGGAAACAAAGAGGAAAATGAGTCAAGGTATCTAATAACAAAAAACATTGAAATATGGAACGTGAGGGCGCTGTTCGAAAAATCAAAAATTAAAGAGCTAGCGACACAGTTAAAAAAATACAATATAGATATTGCAGGAATGTCGGAAACGAGATGGGAGGGACATGGAAAAATCGAAAAGGAAAATTATAGAATATGGTATGCGAGCAAAGAACAACAGGGATATGGAGAAACGACTTTTAGGGTGATAGGGGAAATGAGACATAGAATTATGAAATTTAAACCCATTAGTGAAAAAATATCATACATAAGACTAAACAGCAAGCCGAATAAGTTGTCCATAATAAATGTCTATGCACCCACAGAAATGAATGTGGCTGCCAGGCATTTGTCGGTACTGATTATAAAGAACGCCATGACTCAGTAGGAAAGATTATCCACCAAGAACTAGCTGACAAACTGGGACTTCTCCAAATCGACCATCTTCCATATTCTCAATACGTCCCTGTCAGAATGCTTGAAAATGACAACTACAAGCTATACTGGGACCGCACTGTGCTTACAGACCAACCAGTGGCGCATAATAGACCGGATCTCATACTAGTTATTAAAATTACTAGTCAAACAACACTTATTGATGTGGCGATACCCATCACCAATAATTTACGTGTGAAATATAACGAAAAGATCGCCAAGTACAGAGCTTTAAAAATACAAATCAGAAGACAATGGACAATGGAAAGTACCCAGACAGTACCTATTATTTTATCTACTACTGGTGTTATTCCCAAAAACCTCCCAGAGAACATAAAACAGCTGGGTCTAAATGAACATCTCTATAAGACCATGCAGAAAGCTGGACTCCTCGCGACGTCCAGATGTGTACGAAAATTTTTGGGGGATACTTCAATATGCCAAGTCACCTAGGGCTCGATAACACGGAAAGAGTCCCACCAGAGCTCAATCCTTTTGATACCGTAGGTATCTGGGATGAGTGAATTTTCCCCATAGAGGGAGTGTGAGCCGTATGGCTAAATCTGGATAATAATAATAATAACGGGGAACAACAAGTAGAAAATCATTAAAAAAGTTGATTAAATAATGCTAAGCACTGCAAGACACTCGTAATATGATCCAGAAAATAACACAGCTCAACAGTGCCTGGATACATTAAAACAAAAATTCTCCGTTTATTCAGGACGACTAAGGAGGTACAAAGTTAGTAACAGCCGGAAATGTGACAATGCGCTTTTTGAGCATGCCGAGAAGGCGTTCATTCGGAAACTCAATCCCACTGTCAAAAGTGCCAATAAAGCATACCCAAGCCAAGAAGAAATTCAGGAGTTTCGGGAAAATTAACTTTCCACACCAGCTGCTCTTAACACCAATGCTGGATGGATAGAAGATACGGCGCACAGCTGTCAACACTACCTTACAACTATCTATGAACCCTTCACCACAGAAGATGTCTCAAATATCATCAAAGACCTTCATAACTGGAAATCTCCTGGACCAGACGGAGTTCAAAACTTCTGGCTTAAGAAGTGCTGGAGTGCTCATGAGTGCTTGTCAACACTAATTAATCGTGTTATTTCTAATCCGTAGGAAATACCATCATTCCTAACTCAGGGAACAATATTTAATACCGAAGGATCAAAATAATACCCAAGATCCAGCCAAGTGCCGGCCAATTACGTGTCTTCCAACTCTGTACAAATTGGTCACATCCTGTGTAGCCCACCGTATCTACCAACACTGCGCACTAAACAATATCATAGAACCTCAACAGAAAGGATGCGCTAAGGGTTCCATGGGTTGCAAAGGACAACTTATTATCGACTCATCATTTCTAACCAGGCATACACCAAAAAAAAGGAACCTCTTCACTGTCTTTATTGACTATAAGAAAGCCTCTGACTCAGTGCCGCATGAATGGCTGGTAGATATATTAAGAATATATAAAGTCGATGATAATATAGTGGCCTTTTTAAGACATATAATGACAGATTGGAAGACTAAAATTCACCTCCAAATACCTGGTGAAAGCAATATCGAAACGGAAAATATCGCAATTAACCGCCTTCTATTTCAAGGAGACTCGCTGAGTCCATTGTGGTTCTGTCTAGCGATGAACTTATTATCCCAGCTATTGAACTCCACTGACTCAGGATTTAGCATTAAAAACAACAATACCGTAGTGGCGAAGCTTAATCATCTGTTGTATATGGATGATTTGAAACTAATAGCTTCCACTCGAAATCACTTAGATCAAATGCTAAAAACTGTAGAAATGTTTTCAAATGATATCAGTATGCACTTTGGGTTAGACAAATGTCATGTAGTAAATATAGTCAAGGGAAAGGTTCAGCCCGGATGATTCGATATGCAAAATGGCCAAAACATCGAGGCTATGGGCGAAAATGACATGTATAATTATCTAGGAGTAAAACAAGCGCGGAAAATTGACCATAAACAAATGAAAATCGAATTAACATCAGAGTTCATACGAAGAGTAAAACAGCTACTCCGCTCACATCTTAATAGTAAAAATTTGTTTAAGGCATTAAACACCTACGCATTTTCCGGGCTTAGCTACTCATTTGGGATTATTAAGTGGACTAAAACGGATATAGAAACCCTTCAGCGATAAGTACGAACACACCTCACAAAGGAACAAAAACACCATCCTCGAAGTGCAGTAGAAAGAACGACATTACCGCGGTATTTAGGAGGACGAGAACTTATTGATATAAGCGAGCAATTAGAAAAACAGATTACTAATTTACGAACTTATTTTCAGGTGCAAGCGGAGACATCTACCCTTCATCGCGCGATTTGTGCAGTAGATGACACAACACCGATCAAATTGAGGGAACAAGAAATCCATAAACCATCTTACTAAGAACGAAAAAATGCGCATCTGGATGGGTAAACCTCTGCACGGGCGATATCCGAATGAAGTCAGTCAAGACTATGTCGACAATGTAGCGTCGAATTATTGGCTGACATCAAGAAAGATGTTTCCTGAAACAGAAGGTTCATTACTCGCCATTCAGGATCAGGTTATACCAACCAAAAATTACCTGAAATATATCGTCAAAGACCCTCAGGTCCAAAACGACAAATGCCGATATGGATGTCAAGCCCAAGAAACTATCCAACATCTTACCGGGAGCTGCCTAGCATTTGCTGCAACTGAATATAAGGAACGGCATGGCTCAGTAGGGAAGATCCTCCATCAAGAGATAGCTTTTAATCTGGGACTTCTACAAACAAACCATCTCTCTTATTATCGATACGTTCCTGAGAGTATGCTTGAGAATGACAACTACAAGCTACACTGGGAACGCACTGTGCTCACAGACCAAACTGTAGCACATAATAGACCAGATCTCGTGCTAGTTAATAAACTAACAAGACAAACAACATTAATTGATGTGGCGATACCTAACAACAACAATCTGCGTGTTAAATATAACGAAAAGATCGCCAAGTACAGAGATCTGGAAATACAAATAAGAAGACAATGAAGAATGGAAAGCACCCAGACGATACCTATTATTCTTTCTACCACTGGAGTCATCCCGAAGAACCTCCTCGAAAACATAAAAAAGCTGGGTCTAAATGAACATCTTTATAAGATCATGCAGAAAGCTGTACTACTTTCGACGTCCAGATGCGTGTGAAAATTTTTGGGAGATACTCCAACATACCAAGTCACCTAGGGCTCGATAACACGGAAAGAGTCTCAATAAAGCTCAATTCTTTTGATACCGTAGGTATCTGGGATGAGTGAATTTTCGCCTTAGAGGGAGTGTGAGCCGTATGGCTAAATCTGGATAATAATAATAATACTAACTTGCTACACTTACGTATAAAATACGGTGGGGAGGCACTATACAGAAATATTTATAAACTTATTTAGATTATATGGAGTAAGGAAAAAACGCCCAAAGAATAAAAGAAGGGAATTATAGTGACCATCCCAAAACAAGGAAACCATAGAATATGTAAAAACTACCAAGCAATTAATTTACTGAATGTAACATATAAAGCTATACACAAGCTAAAACAAGTGATAGAGAAAACATACGAGTGTGACGGAAAAATACATATACTTTTCCTAAACTTTAAACAGGCGTTTGACAAGAAAAACAGAAGAAAAATAATTTGAGACTTACAAGAGAGTAAAGTACCAAATAAAATTATAATAATAATAGAAATGATAACGCGAGATTGGGAAAGCAAGAAGTATAAAGAAGGATGCAGTACAAATAATAGAGTATATGGACGAAGAGGTGGAAACGTTCAAATATTTGGAAGTATTAGTCAACAGAAGATGTGAAAGTGTAGATATGAAAAAAAGAATTCAAGCGGAAAATACAGCGTTTTATAGAAGTAAAAAAATATTTAGAGATAAAAACATAAATCGAAACACAAAAAATGAAAATCTACAACACGACCATAAGACCAATAGTAGTATATTATGCCGCAGAGACATTTACATTAACAGCAAGAGAAAAAGAGCAGCTGAAAGTTTTTTGAGAGGAAGAACATGAGAAAAATAACGGGACCAAAGGAGGAAAACAAATAAGATGCAGCAGTAGAGGATGCAGCAGACAATAAATGAATCACGAAATATAAAATGGATGGGTCAAGGGAACATAGTTAGAGCAATAACTATGTTGGCAACTGTCTTGTCATCCGTTATTCTTATTTCTCATAGCTATCACCTATTTTTGAAGGGTTTGGACAGTGAGTCGCCTGGACATTATTTGTTAGCAGTTACGTGTAATGTGCGAGATATCTCGATAAGTCGACGGACGATTGATTATATTTGACATCTTGTTCTCTCTTGTGCTCTCTTTCGAAGATAATAAAAACCGCATCTTCAAAGTCGAATCCACGTCTACTGAAAAAAGCCCAGAAACCAACACTATAACTTTCGAACCAACAGATATATCTTCTCTAGTCAATAATATACCACTTACATCCTCAAATAACAACTCCTCATTAGAACAACCAAGTCAACATATGACAGATACACAAACACACTATAAACGTACACACTATATTCATAATCCCAGCCGATAACATAATTGAGAAATCAACCAAAAATAGACTAACTCGTCTTATAAAAACATTTAAGGACAAAACCAAACTCTTAATGGGTGATTCTACAAAATTACCCAATCTTGACTTCTCACACAAAACAACTGATGATGATTACATCTCTGACACATATCAAAACTCACAGACATTCCAAAAATTCTCTTATTAACAAATTCATAATTATTCAATGGAACTGCGATGGATTCTATCCTCGCCTGGCACGCATACAACAAATTATTTTCAAAACCAATCCTGACTTTATTTGTTTACAAGAAACAAACTTTACAGAGACACACAACCCCCATCTAAAAAACTTTGTTAGTTATCACCATATCAGAACTACACACCGACGCGCTAGCGGAGGAACATCAATTTTCGTATCAACTGAAATTTTTTACCGTAAACTTCACCTAAACACTTCATTAGAAGCTGTTGCTATAACAGCGTGGTGTCCAGAACAAATAATAATATGTAGCTTATATATTCCTCCTAATTATACATTGACAAGCACTGAATTAGAAAACCTAAAATCTCAAATTTCTGGCCCAATTATTATGGTTAGAGATTTTAATCCACACAACACTACGTGGGGCTCCAAAAATACATATGGTAGAGATAAAATAATCAAAAATGTCATTAACAATACTGATATTAACTTATTAAATACGGGAAATAGGACATACTTTCCTATTCAGTCAGTCATTAATAGACTTAAACTTATGTGATCCCAAAATATACCCGTTACTAACTTGGCATACTCTAGACAGCTTATTCGATAGCAATCATTTTCCCATTATCATTACTAACAATTCAGTCAAATCGGAATATACAAAAACGAGATGGAAAATCTCAGATGCTAATTGGTAACTCTTCAAACTAACTGTAAAAGGATGCACAGATGTACTTAAATATCAAAATACCATAGACGAAGACATAAAACAACTAAACCATTGCACAGTTGCTTTTGCAGAGGAGTGTATCGGCAAATACAAAAATTAACCCAATAAAAAAACACGTTCCCTGGTAGAATGACTCATGCAAAACAGTAATTCAAGAAATCAAAAGAGCTTTAAACAAATTCCTAAAATCTCGCACTCTAGCTGACTTAATAAATTTAAAAAGGCTCAGAGCAAAAACAAAACGCATAACAAAAAACAAATAAACAAAATTCATGGAATCATTTTACCAGCTCTATTACCAAAGATACCCCACCGACTTAAGTATGGTTAAAAATAAAGTGAGTGAAAGGACATTACACATCATACAAAATTCCAGCTCTCACTATTCAGGACAAAATAATTAGAGATGACGAACAAATCAGTGATATGCTTTTCTTAACACTTTCTCAATAAATCAAATAATCCTACTAATCTACATAACGAAATTGATGCTACACAAAAACTAAATGATGCCATTTTTTCGACAAAAAGTTGAGCTGCAGGCCCTGGCGATATTCCCTCTATCTTTTTTAAAAACCTTCACCAAAATACATACTAGAAAATATTCCAACTGTTCAATAACATTTGGTCTTCCCAAAAATTCCCATTACTTCCAATAACATTTTCAACCAATTTCAATCAGGCTTCAGACCAAATCGATGCACTATGGCTAATCTTGTAGTTCTGCAATCAACAATTGCGACTGCGCTATCTAAAAATATAGTCATTGCAATCTCCCTTGACATCAAAAGATCTTTTGACTCTAGACCGATTTCTGTGATACTTAACAAACTAAAACAAAACAAGCTATCCGGTAATATATATTCGTTTACAAAATTTTTTTTTCACAGAGCGATCCTTTAAAGTAATTACTAGTGGCTAAACTTCCTCACAACACACAACCACAAACGGTGTCCCACAAGGGTCTGTCCTAAGCAGCACACTATTTCTCCTTAGTATTAACGATTTTAGTTTATTCATAAACAACCCTGTACCATACGAAATATATGATGATGACATAATCTTATTCTGTTATGGAAAGGTCACATCCAGCACAAATACTTTACTAACAAACACGCTAAGTAAAATAAACAACTAGGCCAGTCAATCCGGTCCTAACTTCTCCCTATCCAAATCCAAAGTTATTCATTTTACCAGAAGATAAAACACGCAATCTCCAACCATTACTCTGAATGGAAATTTTCTCCAAGTTATATACCAAATAAAGCTTCTGGGCATTATTTTCGACAAAAAACTTTCCTGGAGACTACACATTCTGAATGAATCTCCTTACATCACTAGCTTATGAGGAAAGTTGGGAAGCAGATGAGGAAACACTACTAAAAATATATCGAAAAAAAGAATAGTAACAAAAAATGTGATATGAGAAGACTAAAAGATAAGGAAACAAAAGAGACAGTCGCACGAATTCTTTCACAACAGCTAAGTAACATGGAGGAAACATATGATCCAGATGAATCAGAATATATGTGAAACTTTTAACAATATCAGAGAACATCTAATAAAAAATAAAGAGAAGCCTAAAGGAAAGAATAACAAAGCCTTAGAAGCGAAGAAACAGAAGGCTGTTCTGCAGCCCTTTTGAATGTTTCGCAGGCTTTTGGTTATGTCTTTCTTTTCTCTTAACTTTTTTCTAATTCTCCAGTAGTAACTTTCCGACTGACATTTCCTTGTGAAAGTAAAGAATCAGTGCACTAACTTATATTTAATTAAAGCTAGAGAACCTAAGCAGATCTTCCTACAAGTCAAAACATCACCACACAGTAATCTCCATAAAATAAAGACTTGGTTACAAACATGGCGAATTAAAGTAAATGAAAGCAAGTTAATACATATATAACGTTCACTAATCGAAAAACTACATGTCCAACCGCCTCATTAAGTAACCAAGTACTACAACAAAAGGATAATGTAAAATACCTGGCTAATAGGAAAAAGATCCCAACTGAATTAGTACAATAAAATTATAGTATACAAGCCAAGCCAATATGGAGCCATGTAATATATGTAACTACTGTAGGGATCTGAGTCGAGATCCAATATGGACATCCTTGAGAGATTCCAATCGAAGATGAGGCCCTAGGCAAACAGAGAACAGAGAAATGTAAATAAATGAGATGTTTAAAAAATACATTTTTTGTTTTTAGCAGAATTGTAAGAGGATTTTTCGAACTGATTTTATTTACATAGCTAGTTTTTTTTTGTAATCTGTTCTACTGAAGATCTGAACATTCTGCTATTTTAAAATTTTCATAAGCGCAAAAAATTAAATTTGCTAGGAAATCGTGTAAATGTTATTAATGAAACTAAAAAATGACTAAAGTTTTTCCACTAAACAATCCTTTACTATATTTCGAAATTAGTTTTTAACATAACTGATTAAAAAACCTATTAAATAAGTATGGTGATAAGAGCAACAACAATAGACTATTAATATTAGTGTCAAACTATAAATACAAACCTTTGCAATAGTGTTTATTCAGTTCTGAGTATACACAAAACTATGTCTTACAGAACCATAATATTGGTGAGCCTTGTACTAACAATACTCCTTGTGCAGGACACATTGTCATGTGTTTGCAAGGAAATATGCGATCGTAGGCGTTATGAGTGAGTATATCAAAAAACAATATAGTTATAATATATAGATCCATAAGCGTATATATATATATATATATATATATATATATATATATATATATATATATTTTTCAAATTATTTTTCGACCGTACTGTTTTAAATAGTGATTTATAGTATCAGCAATCGGTCAGGAAATAAAACTCTATTTGTTCAGTCTCAATATTTCGTCACGATTTTGTGACTTCTTCAGGAGAAAACTGTAAATTTATTAGAATCATTAATTATTATGTGTAAACAAAGTGAATATTTTAATACTTACAACTATAAGAATAAATATTTAAATTTTTTTAGCATATCTAAATAAATGACATATTTGTTTGATTTTATTTAGGAGTTATGGTAACCGCAATATTTTATAGAGTGAATTCCCATTGTACATTTTTTAGTGAGTCGGTTAAAATAAACAATTACTATGACAATTAATATGGATAATAGTGTCCGCTTGGTCCGCTTGGAACGTCCGCTTTGGTCCCAAGGACGTCCTTTTAACGTCCTATATTGGTCCGAATGTCTCTGTGCCAGATGTCCTATGGACATCCATTTAACGTCCCTAGCGGAAGTAAGTTGGACGTACAGTGACATTAAGTGGAACTTAATCGAACGTCCATAATACATTCGGTGGACTTACTTGACGGACTTTTGTGATGTCTCTCGGACGTCTATTTTAGCGCTGAGGATGTAAATTAGACATCAACGCCATTGTATAAAGTACTAAAAGTAGCGTAATCCTGTGCATATTAAGAATGTATTTTGGGAAATAAAACGTAAGTGTTTAAATGAACTTACATTTTAATATTACATATATTTGGTATTTACTATGAAAACAAACTAGCTGAAGCAATTCAGGAGATTGGTTATTTTATGAATTAGCTTAAAAATAAAGATTGAAAGGTAACTCTTCTAGTAAGAGAATCCAGATTTAAGAAATGGATCATACCAGAATAAGAATATGGTCTACACAATTTACAAGAACAGAAGATGCTTGTAGATAAGTCAGTATAAATCTAATTGATATAAATGTTTTAATATGCTATTATAACATAATCAGTGTAAATTAGTAAAAGTGGAACGACTAGACAGAAAACCATGCTGACCACTATGAAGCTAGTTCTTCAGATTTACTGTCAAAAAATCAGTCAGTGAAGCCTCGAAAATTTTAGGAATAGCGGAAAGAATTATAATGGAACGATAATTATTAAAAATAAGCCATAGAGATACATAAAAAGAATGCACAATTCCTTAAAAATAAGTTAGGATATTCCCTCTGGACCAAGACCTTTATTGTTATTAAGGCAATGTAAGCATGCTAGAATGTCACAAATTTTAATAGTTAAAGAGTGAATATGGCTGTGGCGGATATAGGGTGTTTGACTATACTTTTCTAGACAGGAGAAAAAAGGATTGTGAATATTGCTAAAGAAATTGGCCAAATCGTTGAAAATTCTGTGGCTCACTAAAAACAGAATCATTCAATCTTCCCATTCTTCTCTTATCCCTTTCCATTCTGATTTACCACACAATTTAACCATTACAAAATTAATCATATTTGCTATTGCAACATGCAAATTAAATTTTATTTATATTTTTATTTCAACATCTGCCCTCTCTTTAGATCTCTTCAGATATTTCATTATCACGTTTCAATTCCCTTCCCCATGGCAGCGCTTGTTTTGGAGTTTTTCCAAGCAGCATCTGAAAACAAAATTAATGTACATTCATAAATTGAATAAAATAATTTCAGATTTTGTTCATTATAATTTGCTTATTGTGAATAAATCATTATTCACAGACGTAAAATTAAACACATGAATTTCAAGTGCTGTAGTTTTAATGAATCTTGCCTGAAATAGAAGAATACCAACCCAGCCATTGCTATTTATTCCTAATGACCAAATGAGTAGTAATCACACTTTGACACTTAAAAAACAAAAATAACAGTGTAGAAATAAAATATACGGCCAACATAATACTTTCATCTCATATCTCTAGCTGTAATTTTTAAAGCAATCTCATAGCCAGACCTGAACATTTGTGAGTTGGTAAATTTTGCATTCTAAATTACATATAAGACACAGTTAACGATATGCTTCACTGTCTGTATGTGGCCACTTAAGCAATAGTGAAAATTCTTAAATGTACCTTAAATTGATTTATGGTTACAAGTTACAAACCTTTTAAAATCATAGCTATATGTGTCACTTCAAAAGCTCTATATTGCTTTTTCCCTAGCCAACTATATTTTCCTTCAATTTTATTGCAGATCAGCTTCTTAAGGCTTCTCCTAACAAATTCGTTTATGGTCTCCTCACCAATTTTGGAAAGCTCATTATTCTAAAATATAAATCAACATGTAACAGTAATCCAACTACCGCACAAACTTCATGCTTAATTATTTTAGCTTAAACTATCTAATAAAAAAACAGCCTCTGATACAAAATCAATCAAACATTTATTTGCAAATTTTGGTTTCTCATAACCATGGTAAATGCCTATTAAAGCTACAATTTTTGGATATATAAACAAATTACACAAACTAGGATAAAACTGACTACTGGAACTCTTTTTTAGTGGGATTCCGTCAAAATTTACACAAATTTCTATAACATTTTTTTTTGCGAAGATAAAAACACCTTTGAAATTTGAATCATATGGATCAGAGTATTTTTTTAAGACCAAAGTAGAAATATTTCCCAGGAAAAACGTCTTTAAATTTAAGTTCTGTGGGTGAAGCAAGAAGGGTTCTAGCATCTGAAGGTAAATGAGAAAGATCAGGAACTTCTTTATGAGTTTTTAATAAATCACCTAGTATTTTAAAGGAGAAAGTCCAGTTGCATAATTTATTAGAACAATTAAAAACATCTCGATAAGGTTCTCCAGAATTCTCGTAATAATTTTGTTTGGACCCTTCTTCAGTTTCATTAAAAGAGGAGCTTTGTAAAGGATCACCAGAATGATCGTCCACGTGACCCGTTTAGATTATTTTAGGTACTTAACATGATGTTGATAAAAAGTTTAAATCGAAAGTATTGTAACCTGAACTATTTGAACTGAAACTCATATCAAAATGATCAGTTAGGGATGGGATATCGGGGTTATTAATATTTTCAACAAAATCCTCTACGTTTTTCGTAACTAGGTATCCTCTGTTGATGACGATTAGATACAAACGTTTTCTTTTAAACATAACCAATTTTAGGAAGAATTACAACTACCTTTTTGTAATAAAATAAAAACCAAACTGAGAAGTAATCTAGCAAATGGTACCAAATCTTTAACAATATACTATAACCAAAGCAAGCATCGAAAAAAGTTGCTTATTCACACCATTCGCACTGTGTGTATACTGCTTAAATAGAATAATTTTTTTTTCTTTTTTCTATTAAGAATTAATACTATTATTATAATTAAACTGTGTCATTTGTTTAAATAGGTATGACATGACAATGACTATTGATAACATCATCATCATTTTGCCACACTTGTTCAAGATTCATCTTGTTAATAAAAATTATATTTTTATTTTTAGCAAACTTATATTATCGTGGTAACTAGAATAACCAAACAATTGTATCGAATTAGCTATAAAGAAAACATTTTTACACTTTACCTAAAAACAAAAACATGTTTTGGAACTATACAATTTTTAAATAATCATGATTTAACCCATTCGCTTTTAATTACTTTATTCACGTAAATAATTTTTTATTCTATTGTAATGTTTGCTATTTGATCCCATAATTGATAAATGTCGGACGTCCAGAAAACGTCCAAGTTCGGACGTCCAGGGAACGTCCGAGTACGGACGTCCAGAGAACGTCCATATTTAGTCCACCCAAAGTACGTCCCACTTCGTCCCAAGTACGTCCGTTTAACATCCAGGGACGTCCGGACCAAAACTGGACGTATATTGGACATCCAGAGGACGTTGTGTGTTACTAGGGAATAGACGTAAGAGAAACCAATACAAGAGAAATAACTAAAATAATTCAAGAAAACAAAAGTTTAAAAGTTTTGAGACAAAATACAAACAATACAGGCAAGAAAAATATGTACAAAATAAAAATCAAAAATGGAAACATTACTGCTGATAAAACCAAAATCCTTGAGGTTGTCGAATCCTTTTATCGCGAAATGTATAAGAGTACCGACGAAGGACAAGATCAGCCCCTGCCCAAAATCACAAACCAGGGATCAAAATTAATGCCAGAAATAACTCCATACGAAATCAAAACGGCACTTTTAGTAGAAATGAAAAATAACAAATTTGTGTGGCGCCAATAAGTGATTTTGGTTAAATCTCAATATTTTGGGGTCAGGAATCTATAATTAAAATTTTTCCAATTATTAATGAAATACCCTGCATACAAATTATACTAAACTATTTTTTTTAATTTCAGCATACACTGTGATCAACCTGGATATGTCTGTTGTCTAGATTAGTTAGACAACACTACAACAAAAAAGTACTAATTTCGTTAAGTCAAAAGATGCCACTTGCGAATAAACAGCTTGAGTGCAAGTGAACGTCTAAATTTCAACTAACGTATATTTTTGCAATTTTTTGTTACTATTATAAATCTTTCGGAATCTGTGTAAAACTCTAAGTATTGAAATATAAGTATAGATTTTTGCAGTTTATATGGCAATGTAATATTAAATTTAAAATTTCATGTTATTTTTGTTTTAATTCTTCCTTAATAGGTTATAGACTATGTCAGTGAATAAGGAACTAAAACAATTAGGGAATTTTTTTTTAATTTGGCAACTCCCAATTTAAATGGTAAAATTTTTAGGTTGTAAAAATATAAATATTATGTTTATATGGGATTAAGGCACAATTGATTGTAACGAAAATTACATTTTATAATTTATTGTTATTTAACGTTTCGAATAATTCCACTCCAATAATCGTTTTCAAAAAACAATTATCATCATCTTCTTCTTCTTTTTCTTTTGGCTTTTATTCTACTGAATAATCAGCCAGTACATTTGTTTTGTTAATTTTTGGGCCACTGTCGTGAGTCTGAGAATATATCTCATGCCCTATTCTCAGTAAATATAGACATTTCATCATATAATGTCTACATTTTATTTATCTTTTCTGTTTTCTTAAAAGTGGTTTAAATGTTAATATTGGATAGGTTATTATGAAGGTTATAATTTTATATGGTTGATCTGTAGGAATCTGAGAAGAATTTTGATAATTTTAGGGTTAATATCGCATAGAAGCATTGGTATGGTAATTGGGGTTTTAATATTAATTTTGACCAGTTCCTGATAGACATCATAACCTTTTATTTTGTTTATTGGGCATTCCCAAAATATATGTTCTAATGTTTCCATTTGTCCACATTCACAGTATAGGTTATCGCGCATGTTGATTTTATATAAATGTACTCCTGTCAGGCAATGACCAGTCCTCATTCTAATAATGGTAGTAATATGCCGCCTATCTATGTATGGGATTTTGTCAAACTATGGTTTATTCGGAAAAAAAATTGCATGTTGTTATACCACTTACCTTTATATTGAAAAGAATTTAACCAATTATTTTGATGCATGGAATATATATTTTATTTTTTAATAAAGGCATGATATCCAAGTTACTTAATCTAATTTCAGCAGGAATATTTAATTCAGCCCCAACCTTTTCCAGTTTGTCAGCTATTTCATTTTCCTCGATATCATTATGTCCAGGAATCCTACATAATCTAATATCTTTCCCATATTTATTTAAACAGTATAGTTTCTTTTTAACTTCCAAGACTCTGTAGTCTTTTGTTGCAGTTATCATATTGTTATTAATTTTGTCTATAGCGCTTTTTGAGTCCGTAAACATTATAGCTGTTTCAAAATTTTTTTCCTCACATGTTATTAGGCCTATTTTTACTAGGCTATTTTGAATAGGTATTATTTCAGCTATACAAATATTAATAAGTGAAGAAATTTTTTCAGAAAAGGAATAGTTTATACTAGATATGTGTATTCCTATGCCCGTTTTGACTTCCTCAAGATTTTGATATTTTTTGTTTTTTTAAAGCATCTGTAAATATTCGTTTGTAATTATAGTAATACGAATTTACAAAATTATAATACTTATGGTTTTGGGAAACATTTTTTTTTTAATAATGTTTTTATGATTAGTTTATTATAAGTGTAGATATTGTATTCATTTGAGTAGCAGGCTGGTATGTCACTTGTGTTCATTGATGGTAAAAACTTTTTACTGCTGTTAGGGCGTCAATCAAATATGTTGGATTTTTTCCCTTCCAATATCCTTGTCGATAACCATGATATTTTTTAAGTCTAGAAGCTTATTAAAATGAGTGAGTTGAAGTTGAGCTAATTTTTGCTATGTATTTCGTGGTAATCAATTCAAATCTATGGTGCAGATCGACAGTTGCACTTTCTGCTAGAATGACATTAGCGGGAGTAGATTGCATCATCCCATGTGTTGTTCTCAAAGCTTGGAATTTTACTCGGTTTAATTTAATAAAATTTGGTTAAGAGAAGTTATTAATTACAACATAATCTAATTGTGATTGTATCAAGCGATTATATATTAATTTTAGTGTTCTTGTACACTTTTTAGTGTCCTTTCTATAATTGTACAAAGTGCACGTTTTATATTAATGCCCTTTTGGGCTTTATTAAGCCTATTAGGCATTATATAGTCATTAATTTTTATATCTGGTAGATTACTAATAGGCCGGTTCATTTTAAACCACATAGTCTCGCATTTTGACGACGATAGTTTAAGATTATGTGTATCAAACCATGTTGATAATTCATATAGGATAAAGTTACCTGATTTGCCATATGATTAAAAAGGTTACCTTTTGTTAAGATAATTTGATCATCCGCATATGACAGGAGTACACAATTTTCAGGTAATATTGTGTATATATTTTTAAGATAAATATTAAATAATATCGCACTTAAAGGTGAGCCCTGTATTAGACCTTGTGTAGTATGCGATAATCTAAGCATTTCGTGATAATGATTTTTAACATATCGAGTCCTATTGTTTAAGAATTGAAATATAAGGTTATTAATCTCTATTGGAATATGAATGTTATTAAGAAGTCTGTATAGTATGTAAATATTCACATGATCGAAAGCTGCTTTAATATCTAAGAAAGTAGCATTTACATATTGGTTTTGTGCGAAAGCCAATTGAACGTAGGTATTTACGTAATTTAAATTATCATTAACTCCCATACCTTTTCTAAATCTAACTTGAAATTGGCTAAAGGTTTTTTGATTTTCCACGATCCAATCCAGCCTATTTTAAATCATCATTGATTCCAGTAGTTTTACTACACATTATGAAAATCCCAGAACCCTATAATGTTCTGCTCTTAAATTATAATTTTGAATTTTGTTGTTCTTAGGAATACCTATAATAATTTGAGTTTTCCACTCATTGGGAATTAGTTCACATTCTTTAAATTTGTTGTATAAATTTAGTAGCCATTTTAAGTCTATTTTAGGTAAATGTTTTAACATATTAACGGTAGTATTATCAAGACCTAGTGATGTGTTTTTCTTTAAAAATAGACTATTCTTTAATTATGTGAGATCGAATTCACTAAACAAGTCGACGGTTTATAAAGATACCAAATGCTAATTTGTAGTTTCGAGTAATAGCGGTTGAAAGAAAAAACTTAAAGTCTGTCTTGGCAAAAATGCCCTATTGCAATTAATTTTTAATCTATTGAAGTAATTTTTTGTATTTGAATATATTTTTTTATTATCTACCACTAGAGGGAAAAAAATTATAAAAAAATCTTCAAATTCAGTAAAAAATTTGCAGTTGCGTCGTTATCTCATTAAAAATGTACCATTATGATAACAAAAGTTTTGCCCATTGCCGACTTATCTTACATTTTCCCTATGTTATTTCAATGGCAATCAAAAATAATATCCTAAATTGTTTCTTAGGCTTCTTACACGAACTCAAAATTAATTTTTTTTAAATTGCAGAAGCTTTCTCGTAAGGTGACCACGTAAGGCTTTTTAGATAATATATTAAGTCTTTTAAGAGTGGTGAGTAGACCTGCAGAGTATTACATAACCCCATAAATAGAGGGAAAAAACGAAAAAATATAAGTTCTACAAGAAATTTATTTAGTATATTGGTAACACTAGTAACTAACCTAAGTTTGTTAACACTAAGCAAAACTAAGACTTAAACAAAAACATTTTCAGGAACAAAATTTAAACTGCTTAAGCTTACTTAAAAAAAATGAACAAATCATAAGTTTTCGTAAAAAACTCTATACACTTCAGGAATTACACCC
The DNA here is from genome assembly GCF_040954645.1 of Diabrotica undecimpunctata. Taxonomy (NCBI): domain Eukaryota; kingdom Metazoa; phylum Arthropoda; class Insecta; order Coleoptera; family Chrysomelidae; genus Diabrotica; species Diabrotica undecimpunctata. Next base: position 142,275,288 of record NC_092803.1, read on the forward strand.
CTATCTATTAAATTGATTAGGGCCTTCACTTTGCTTCCCTTAAGTTTAATTTTTTTACTGTAAAGAGCCGGTACCTCCTCATTGATAGCAGTAGAAGTTAAAGGTCGCCAATTTTCCCTTTCCCATTCAGAACCATGGTTAGTTTTGAAATAAATTGTCTGCGGTTCATTTTTATTCACTCTTATCATAGATGTTTGGCTACTTTTAAAATCATTAAGCTTCACTGCTGGTAGCATTTTAAAATTTTTGAAGTCTTTGAACGACATTTCAACCACTTTATAGGGACTGGGTTTTCTAGCTGCTCTCATGAGCTGTATGTATTGTTGGGGCAAATAAATAGGGCCAGCTTCTAGAGCCTTTTTAATTGTCCTTTCGATACATGCATGGACGGCATCACCTTCATTCTGAGTATGTCCCGTTACTAAAAATTTATGAGTAATACTGGATATATAGTCGAATTTCTTAAGAGCATGATAGTACATTTGACGTACATATTGGTTCTTCTGTTGCCCCGCACAATTGTCAGAATAAAAAATTATATCCAAAGATTTTTCAATTTTTAGCGAATAGTCTTTCAAACTTTCTAAATATTTCCAAAGGCATGAAGCAATTTCACATGCTCCTCTCTTCCCATCTGTTTCTGTCCATGTGTAACAATAAGTCTCCATATTTTTTGTTACAAACAGTCAAATCATACATCGCTACTTTTGAGATATAATAAAAAGATGATATTTCACCCCGTGGGAAAGGCAAGACTGCCTGCAGGTCGTAAACAGAGACAACTGTTGATTCTGGTGTTTCCTTTTTGTCCGTGTCTTTGCCTAATCTGGCAAGATCTTTTTCTAAAATATGGTTTTCGTATTCTATTTGAATATCTTTTTTCTTGTCTTGTGGTGTATTTTTATAGATGACACAATGGTCACATTGATCTTTTTTCGGTTTGTAAAAGCTGATGTTCTAGGTCTGAAATATTTTATAATATTGGTGATAAGACAAAACCTTTTCCCCTGAGGATTGTTTATATTTTTCATAGTCTCTGTGCAAATCTGAAACTGTCTTGCCCCCCTCTATATACTCTCTAGAGGTTTCCTTTCGACAATAGTAGCTTTCCACTCTTGGAATGCTATCTATATGCTTGCGCACATTTTCAATGTCTTTTTTAGGTATTAAGTTTTTTCTGTCGGGAATTTTGCATCCTCTTTTCTCTCCTACTAAAACTCCTGTATTTTTGTCAACCTTGGAAAAGGTTGTTCTCAAGCACCTGTCGGTTACGTCCAGAGTATTTAAAAAAAAATCTTGCAAACTCTGATTTTTTCTCCTTCAGAAGTGTTTAAAAAAAACATGTGGTTAAGTGACCTATTTATTTTTGGGTTCTGCACTACCCTTCGGTACTTCGGATTTAAACTTGTGATATTGTTGTGTATAAATGCCCTCTGGGCTTGTAAACTGCTCATAGCCCAGTACTCATCAAATAACAGCTGCCTCTCTGAATTGTCAAATTTTTCCGAACATTTTAATACACATTTTTCCCCACATGCCGGTTTTAGTTCTCTCTTTCTTACATGATTTTTCTTTCTGGAAATTATATAATCCAAGCCAAGATTCCTCCTTTTTTCGCGATGGCCTGAGCTGAGCCTTGTCCCTTTCTTTTCTTCTTATTCTTATTTTCTGGGGAGGCCTTGGAGGGTAAATGAAATTGTTCAGCTGGAATCTTCAAATCAATAGGCCTAATTTCACCACCCTCTACAGTTTCGTAATTTCCAGTAGAAAGTACGGGATAAACCTTACTACTTACAAGAATATCTACAATATCATTAACAGTCTTTTTATTCTCGTGGCTTCCATCGTTTTCGGCATTGACCTCAGCTGGTGGCTTCAATTCTAGGTACGTCAAATTTTTTGTTTCAATGGTTCTGGTTCTGGATCAGCTACGGGGACTAACAGTACAGGATTTGGAAGAGCAGCAACCCAGTCTGATGTACCTAAAAAATATTAAATGATCATTGGTTCTGGAATAATTGATAGTATTGGATAAGATAAAATTGTACATGATAGTATTTATTACTTACGTTTTTGAAATTCTGAAGTGTATTCTGCTGAATTATTGATTAAAACCTCCCATACTTCTGAATCTATAGAAGAGTCATTATTATTTTTCCCATTTCTTGTGGAGTCTGGTAAAATTTTTTGTGTCGCCAATTTGAATATAAGTTTACTTCGACTATTCATTTTCATACCTACAACACCAAAAATAAAAATTAGTTTTACAGTTTATAATGGTACTAGTATATTTCAATGTCTACTACATTAAATTTTAAAATAATGATTTTAAAAACAAAGCCTGAAATTTGTTTAAATTTAATAAAGAAATTACCTCTCAGCAGTATACGACACTATTAGATAATCAAAATAACACTAACTCGCTCTGTTTTAACTAGTTACTGACTTATCTGCATGAAATTCAATTACATAAAAAACATTGCAATTAAAAGAGTACTCTTTAAAAATATTGTGACCCAACTGTAAAAAAGATCATTATATTTTCAATAGGAACGCTAAAAAATACAGTGAGTTTTAAAAATATAGTGACGCATTTACAAGAAGTGTAAAATATTTTAATAAGAACGTTAAAAACTTTAGCGAATTTAAATATTTAGTGACGCATTATTTATATTTATATTTAGTGAAGATTTATGCACGACTGACGGAAGGTACGACGTGACACTATCTTCTGCAGAAAATGGCTCAGATTCGCGCCAAAATTTAACACGCCTAAATTTTCAACGCCTCCTATTAGTACATTTTCAAAGTAACAGAAGTGTCGCTCTCATATAAAAATAGAGCAAAAAATTACGAACATTTTGATACCAAAAACTCAAAAATCGATTTTTTGCAGATACGTCTGTATCTTTATAAACCGTCGAAGTGATCAATGGTCTGTAATTCAAAATCCGGTTCAATATTAGTTAGTGAAAGGTTAGTTAATATTTCATAACTCATCTTTTCATAGGGAAGTTTATTGTTTAATGGTTGAGAGAATGCATTTTTAAATTTTCTTATAGTTTGCCAAATAGAGCTGATCTCTACATTTCTATTAATATTACTACAATATTCCATAAACTTTTGCCTCTTTATTGTTTTTTGAAGTCGTTTTGATTTAGCAATTATGTGTTTTGTATTGGTATAATTATTAAGATTAAAATTATTTTTAAATTCCTTTAACGCCTCTTTTCTTTTATTTATTATTTCAGTGCATTCCTGGACCCACCAAGGTAGTCTTTTTTTATATTGCAGTTTTCTTATGCCTCTGCCTTGTTTATATGGAAAAGTAATTTCTACTGCTTGGTTAATTATACTTGTGAAGTTTTCATAGGATTGATTTTCTATATTTAAATCTTCTTGTATGTGTTTACTATATTTTTTCCAATCAATTTTTCTAATGTTTTTGTAAAATTTAAGTTTTTATTGGTTGTAATGCTTTTTCCTTCACTATAGTTAATTTTTATTAGAATAATTGTAGGAAAATGATCACTGTTACCACAATCTTTCAAGACATTCCATTTATGTACATTGTATTGCTAGAGAGTCAGATACAAATGATAGATCTACAGGACTGGGTCCCTATAATGTGGTATGAATTCTAGTGCTTCTTCCATCATTTAGGTATACATATATAATTAAACTCGTCAAAGATTTTTAATAAAAGGTTACCATTTCTATTACCTACTTGACTAACCCAACATAGATAATGTGCAGTCAAGTGTATCTATTTTGATAGCTATATATCTAAAGTTAGGGATTTGCCATTTGGAGTCTAAATTAACCCTACTGTAAATTAGATTATTTTTAATGAGTGTGGCAATACCTCCTGCTCCGTTTATTATATCTTCCATAATTATATGATAACCTTTGATTCTACATAAGTATTTGATGAGGTTTAAGTTTGGTTTCGTTTACTATAATGATATCACGAGAATATTCTGTTATCAAAATATTCAGGTTATAATTATTATTGGATTGAAAGCCGTTCATGTTCCATTGCATCAAACTAATGTTTTTAAGTGCGTTGTTGGTGTAACTCATAATTTGTTTTAGTTTTTAATAATATTTATCCTGATCATGTAGATCAGGAACTGGTTTGTTTACTTCTGAATATGCTAATATTAATTCTCTAATTTTAGTTTGTTGTTCTTTATTCATATTTGTAAATTTTCTGTATAAATTGTCTATTGTATTACAGTAATTTTGCGACGCACTAACAGGCGTTAATTTATTAAAATTATGTTTTAAATTGTTATTATTAATACTAGATATAGATGAAGTGTCACTAATTTGAACTGTACTATTTAGTTGAGATAATCTACCATTTTGATTTAATAATTGCGATTCATGTTTTCGTGTTGCGAGATTTATAATGATGTATCAGATATCAAACATTTTTTATAACTTTTATGTGACTCTCGACACATATGGAATAATGTAGAATTTAAGATAACTAATTTTTATCCCGCTTGGTAATACCTTACCATTAAAAGTTATCAGAAGTGTGCCTCTAGGAGCAAATTAAACCGAGTTATCACCAATAATAATTTTTCTGTTTAATCTTACGAGATTAATGATTTTTTGATTTCGGTTAGTGATGGGTTAACATCTCTGATGATGCCCTTACAAGTTATCTGATTATGTGAAATATATATTTATCTTTAACATTGACAGAGTTATTAATAAAATTGTTACCCGCTTCGCTGTTAGTGAAAGAAACACCAAATTTATTTATACCTTTGACTTTGACCTCCAAGATATATTTTAAATTTAAATTGAAGAGGTCATTTGCAATTTACAAGTGATTATATTTACCTATTTTGAATTTTTTTGTCGATTCCTTCTACTACAACTAAGTATGGCCCTACAGCATTATTCTTGTATCTGTTGTAGCTTTGATTAAATTTATTTTTTTTTACATTATCAGACTCATCATTTATTATCGCATTATTTTCATTATTCGAAATGTGCATATTATCGTTTTCATTATTATTGTTGATAGCTTGGAGATCAGGTGGTTTTTTCTTGCCGCCATGCGGTGACAGATCAAGAGCTGATTAAATTTTTAGTAATATAAAAAAATATGTAATGAAAAAGACTTACCAATGCTCTATTTGGTATTTTATATAAAGAGTTATATATAAAAGTAGATTAATTATCTCCATCTCTCAAGACTCTTGTGTGAAATGTGAACCCAGCCAGTAAAAATCGTATTATATTACGTTGTATATCAGAACTGTTGTTTCTACGCTGTAATTGTGAATTAATTTATTTTTAGTTTACTCTTATATGTAACCAATATTTAAATTTACCGCTAGAAAGATTATCGATTATTTAGGCACACGGATTTAGATTATCATCAAATTGTTTTTTTTTCCTGGTTTTTCCCCAATACTTTACATCACTAACAGGAGATTTTTATTGTCATCATAGCATGTGTTTGTCTTTTAAAAACGAATTACATGCTATGCTTTTTTTGGACGGATATTCTCAAGTTAAAGTTGATTTCATGTAGTCGAATGAACTAGCTTACAAGTAAAGTCGTCCCAGGAACGCAACTCAACAATATTGGTAATATCATTTTAAAGTCGTCTACTTTAAAATGTATAATGTATGTCTGAATTGTCAATATAAATGGGTCAGATAAAATTAAATTTTTAGAAGAATTTCTCACCAATAAACAAAAATTTGTTTAAATTACTAATGTTTGTATTTTGAGAACGATTTCCGAAGTGGAAATTGAAACATCAATAAACTTACTTTAACCTTTTTAAAAAAAAATGTTTGAGTGTTAGCGTTTTCTAAATTGACGGTTGGCTTTTTGGGCACTGATCTGGTAGGCATATAGCCAGGCTTTAAATTGATCATTCTGAGGGTGATGTTTGTTTTTGTAGGGATTATTTGTTTTTGTATTATGTGTTTATACATTATATGTTTATGTAATATGTGTTGTGTATGTATTACGTGTAATTGTAGACGATATATCTCATATTTTCGATTAATCCGCTAATGTTGTTATGTACTTTTTGATAACTTCTTCTTTTATTATTAGCAACTAATTGCTACATTTTACTAATGGGTCTACTAAACATTTTTTTTTATTAACTAGGATGAGAGCTAGGATAATCTTTCTGATAAAATCTTTACATATGTTATTGTTGTCATTCTTAAACTCCTTCTTGTGGGCGTTTCTGGATTGCTTATGGTGTATTTTTTATTTCTTTTTTTTTTTCAAGCTTGTGCTAATTCCTTGTTTATAAATGACAAATGGGAAATTATTTTTTATTAAAACCTTTGTTAACAGATGTTTTATTCCTGAAATGTATTTTCATTAAGGCAGGTATATTAAGTTCTATCATATACTAAATAGGTAAATACCTTTTTGATGTTTATGTTTTATTGTATTCTATATTCTTTCTTTCCGTGTATTGGTAGTTTTTGAAAAAGTTTTTTAACTGCACTAATTCACTAATTGTCTACTTTATGTTACAGCATTATTTATATATACATTTTGAGAGCATTAGGTTCTCTGTTGGGTTTTACTGTCTTTTGGGGAAATTGTCAACTGTTGTTCTGTTTAAATTATATCTTATCATAAACAGAGACTTTAATAAATTACAGAGATGCAAACATGTCTGGGACAATGATCACAGAGTACAATAAATAGTTATTATAGTTATAGTAGTAAAGACTCTTGGCGTCTTTACTACTATTTGTTGTCATTCGGCTTATATAATCGTTTCATTCTACTCTTCTATATCTTGCCCAGTTCTTGATATTCTCGATCTTGCATCTACGTAGTATATCTGTACTTCTAGCTCTGTCCCATAGTGTCTTGCCATCAATTTTTCCTAAGTGTTTTTATCTCTGCTGTTTCTAACATCCTTTTTATCCTCTCTGTGACAGGTTATATTTCTGCCGCGTATGTCAATATTGGTCTGATGACTGTTTTGTTAATTCTTCCTTTCATGCCTTTCATTTCTTTCCCGATATTTTTATTTATTCATATTGTTCCATTCAGACAGCCTGCGGCTCTGTTTGCTCTATTCACTTGAAAAAATAAGGTTGAAGAAATAATAAAATCTTTAAAAAATTAAGTCAGTAGGACATAATGATATTAAATTTGAAACTTTAAAAGAAATAACAAAACAGATTTCAAAACTCGTCACATACGTAATAAATACATGTCTTAATTTAAGCATTTTTCCGGATATATTAAAAACTGGAAGTTTTTAACCGCTATTCCAATCTAGCGAAGACATATATTGTCAAAATTATAGGCCTATCCGCTTAATTTTAAACATAGGTAAAATATTATAAAAAAAATAATTAAGATAAGATTTACAATTAAAAAAAAAAAACTCAATATGCTGTCCGTATGTGTTCCGTAATTTCAGTATGGGTTTCAAGAAAGGAAATTTTTTTCATAAATAAACTTTATTGTGACTTAATCTTCAATAATTTTTTTTAAAGTCTTTTTCTTTTTTTGAAAGGATATGTTTAAAGCTCGTAAAGTTATTCAATTTGTTTATAAGCCTAAAAAATGTTTAAAACTTTAAAAACATTTCTAGGCTCTCCTAGTAAACCGATTTGAATTTTACAAAAAGCGTTTGAAAGTTTGAGTCTTCCTTTATATGTAAAAAAATGTGCAACTATCTGACAGCCTTATTTAGGGCCTACTATAAATTTTAAAATTTGCGATTTTTTTCCAGTAGGCTGGATTGCAAAATTATCATGCAAAACCTATCCGACCGATCTTAACAAAATTTAGCACACGTTTTAAACATATTAAAAAGTTTTTCTAGGCGGAACATGGAGCTTGTATGTCAAGTTTAGAAAGTCGAAAACATTTAAAGTATTAACTTCTTTATTAATATTAATATTAATAGTATTAACTATTTTTTTGTACTTTTTTTTCCAATTATTGCTATTTTTTCAACAATAAACATTAAATTTTCAATTTCTAGCTAACGAAATATTGTGTAAAATTGAATACCGAAACTTTTAACTTGTTATAATTTTTTCTCTAGGATCAATATTTTCCGAATTATAAACGAAAATAGGAGCAAAAAAACGAGAAATTTTCAATTGTTTTCAAATTTTGTTAAATAAAAAATTTAGCACAGGGTTTGCGACTGGCGCATATCGTGATTATCGATATTGGGCAAATCCTGAAGGGATTTCGGCAAAAAAATAGCTTCCTATGGAAAATGTCCATTATGGTCTGAATTTCTACAGATCCCGCCTAGTCTATTACTGTACGCAAGAGAGATACCTGTAGGAATAATTAAAATGATCGAAAATATCTACTAAAACATCACAATAAAAGTAAAAGTAGAAGAAGAACTATAAAAAATAATAAAAAAAAAGAACTAAAAAAGGATACCAAATGGAAGAAAACCAACTTAAAATAATCTGCTGTGCAGACGACACAATAGCTGATTATCTAATTTCTTTAAAACAAACAGAAACTAAAATTGTCTAACACATGTTTAAACGCCTTTCGTTACTTCTGTAACCTATAGAGCAGAGTTATCTGTCAGTAATGTAATAAAATTCATAAACAAAGCCATTCAAGATAAAATCTTATTTAACTGCCTGAAGCACTCTCTAATAGAAAGAATTGATTGTGTTTTTTTATTTTTATGAAAATTGTAAAATGTATGTACCTATATACAAAAACTAATTGAACAAATTTACTACAAAAGAAATAAGACAGTTGTGCCATTGAAAAACACGAGGCAACTTGATGACGAATTAGAAGTTTTTATAAAAAATATCCAATAGGTAGCTTGGGAAAATACTCCCACAATAACTTCTAGAACAAAAGCGAATAATAATCCACAAGAAAACAGAGAACTCATAGTAGAAAAAAGGAAGTTCAGAAAAAAATGACAGCAATACAGAGCTCCACGAGGCAAAACTAGTCTAAATAATGCTACACAAAAACTAAAAAGGGAGACACAGAATATAAAAAATTCAACAATTAATTCTTTTTTAAGTAATTTAACAGCTGACCAGAACACAGATTATTAACTATACAACATTCCACTATTAACAACATTCCACTAAAGATCAAGTTCACAGAATAACCAATATAATAGAAAAAACATTAGAAGAAAAGAAAGTCTGCTCTGCAATCTTCTTGGACGTAACACAGGCGTTTAATAAAGTCTGGCATGATGGTTTAAAGTTGTGCTCAGACTTATACTGCATGGGATCTACCATATAAACTGCAAGCATCCGGAGATCGACTGCTGTACCCTGTTTTTAAACCAGGAGGAGTAATTCAAATTTACCGCGCTACAATGTTTGTTTGTAATTGGTCCAACCTCAGGCAAGTTTACTCCACTGTTATAAAATTTTGACACTAATTGCATTTCATAGGTTAATTAAGTTATATCGGCGATTTGTTGTGTTTTCTGCGTTATTCTTTTAATTTTTAAATTTTTAGTCTACTTTTGGGTATATAAAAAACATTTATTTTTAGAACTCTTTATCGACGTATTAGTATAATATAATATTTTTGGATTATCGTCGAAGGCCGATATGATCAACCAAAACAGATGTATTTGGTAACTTTTCTAGTGACTTTCTTGGGTGTGAATCTCTTTAGTTTACTCCTCCTGGTTTAAAAACAAAGCATAGTAAAAAAAAACAATTTTGAAAAAAAAAACTTTATTGCACATTTCTATAAAAAATAGTTGATAAAAAGTTGTAACTACAGAGAGCTTGGATGTTGATGCATGGCACTGCATATCATCCACAAGTATTTCATATGATGCTACGTAATTACCGAGGGCCAAACGCAAGCATGAAGAGAGATGTTCGTCAGTTAGCCGATTACAATATTTTGATTTCACTATCTTCGTTTGGGAAAATGCAGACTCACACAAGTATTGTGTCTTGTAAGCTACTTGTCTCAAAGACGGATATTTCTTAGACGATATGAAAGACCAAAAATTTCGTATCGGTCGCTCTGGATTTCAGGTGTTTATCCGAAATTATTTTCAATACCTTATTTTGGACGAAAATGATCTCCATATTGAACGTAACGGATATTTCAGTGGCTATTTTTTCCACGTCTTGACAAGAAAATGGATTGGACATGAACGTTACAATATCTCAGTTTTTTTAAATCAGCGAAGCGTCTTTCAAACTCGCTATGAAGTGATTGCAGCTCCGTCTCGTAATAAACATAATTCAAATGAGCGGCTACCCTTTTTTCAACGATAGAAAGTTGTTTAAATTCTTTCTGCTAATTTGCTTAATCAATAATTTCAATTTGTTGACAAAAGAATGTATTGCGCTCATCATATCGATAATTGTTTTATTATTACCTTGTAGTTTAAAATAATGAATTAATTAATTAATTAATTATTTAATTAATTATTAAGAGGCTCAAAAGATTTGTTAAATCTGTTAGAAAAGCCAGATCACTGAACCATTATTCGTTTTGAAGTAGATGAGTGTCGTCTCCTCGTTCTTCTAAAAAATAAATTATTTTGCAAATAGTATATAGTATAGTATAATAGTATGCAAAAGTAAACCAGTGTGTTCCAGAGAGTCGCTAGCTTCCAATTGCGCTTTAAAAAGGCGTCGTTGCAAGCTTTGCGCTCTGATTGAATTCGCAATTTTTGTTGTCATCTTCACGATGTCGTCCATATTTAAAATTTTGAAACACAAAACTTGCTGGTGAATGATGCAATGAAATGAAAAAAGGATGAAAAGTCATCGTTAGCTCGACATAATGCAACAAATCCATTGTTAACGCCAGTCATGGATGGTGCACCATCTGTTGTAATACACAAGAGTTTGTAAATCGGTAGCTCGTATTGTTTCACAAAATTTATAAAAACGTTGTATATACCTTCTTCGCGAGTTTTGTCTTTCAGAGGCAGCATTGTTAACAGTTCTTTAGCCAACATGTCAGAAAATACTATCCGAATGAAAATACACAACTGGGCGGTATAATATCACTTTTAACTTGGCTTTCCAAATTTTTGCCTATGATTTCGATACACCTAGTAACCGTTGTACGTGATAACTGGACTTCTTTGATGGCAGACATAATATCTGTTTTATTTTTGAAGTCCTCAAATAATAGATTCGTAGCCTCAATAGATGCTTTCTTCACTACCTCTCCACCTTCAAATGGTTTTTTATATTGTGCCAATATATAAGAAATTTTGAACGACGCAATTGTTGCAGCTACTGATTGTTTAACAGGCTTAATGAACATTGATTGTTCCGTCTTCAAACTACTTGTCAAGTCTAGCACTTTCCGTTTTCTAAAGAAACTGTTTTGCGGAAAATCATTTTCATAGTTTTTATGCAAAGTTTTATAATGCCGTTCTAAATTTCCGCGTTTGGGCACAGCAACGGAAGACCGACAAACACACTTATCTGGAATTCTTCTTCCCACGCATTATTAAATGATATGTTTTGGCGGGACTCATATCGAGTTTCAAATATTAATGTAAATAAAATATTACTAAAATGTTTTACTAGTAATAACTTAGTAATGAATGATTAATGCTTGACTAACAGAAATACAATGCTGATACAGCACACTCCCATTTCATAATTTATCTGTGAATGCTGATATGCCAAATCGGCATTATCGCAACTTTTGGGTGAAGAGTATTTTCTCCGTGAATCGCGATCGACTTCAAAAACTTTGGCGATCGACCGGTCGATCGCGATCGACTCTTTGAGCACCGCTGGTTTAAACTATAAACTAAGAACGTTCAAGTCATACATTGCGAATAGATATTTCAGAGTAAAACAAGAAGAAGTGTACACCGACTTAAGGGAGATCAAAGCTGGCGTACCACAAGGGAGTGTCTTAGGTCCGGGTCCTGTACCTATTGTATACGTGTGAAATTCCAGAGCTAGAACAAAACACTATTGCCACCTTCGTGGATGATACAGCCATATTAGTGATAGGAGACACTAGTGAAGAAGCGACTGATAAGTTGCGACTATCAGTAAATAAAATACATAACTAGACCAGAAAATGACGAATAAAATTAAATGAGACTAAATCTGCACACATTAACTTTACAAATAAAAAATAGAAAATTTCCCAGTTAGAATAAATGATACCCAAATTCCTTATGCAACATCAGCAAAATACTTGGGCATCACCCTAGACGCGAAGCTGCGCTGGAAAGTCCATGTCAAAAAGAAAAGAGGGGAGCTTGATATTAGATATAAGAAGTTGTATTGGCTGATTGGAAAAAATTCATCATTATCAATTCATAATAAATTATCCATCTACAAGCAAGTACTGAGGCCAGTATGGGTATATGGGTGCCAACTCTGGGGCTGTATCAAAGCTAGTAATCTACATATTATCCATAGATTTCAAAACAAAGTACTGAGAAACATTGTTGATGCTCCTTGGTATATTCGTAACAGCAACTTCCACCAGGACCTTGGTATGGAAACTGTGATCGAAATAATCAAGAGAACAGCAGCAAGTCATGTGAATGTCAAGGCAATCCAGCTTCTTGATAACACTGAACTAAAGAGAAGACTCATGAGGACAAAACCATTTGAGTTAGTGTAAATGTGTAACAGTTTAATGTAAAAAGCAGAGTATAGTGCTGTGAAGTTATTGCATGTTAGTTGTAGTGTATTCGTTGATAGATAAAATAAGAGTAAGCCCTTAGATTTAAGTATTTGCTGTTTATTAAGTTAGGTCAGAAAATAACTGATAATTGGTCATTTGTGACCAGATAGCAGTATACAAACACCGCACAGGTGTTAAAAAAAAGTTTTTAACAAACAAGAAAACATTAATAAATTAAACAAATTTTGTTTTTTGTTATTTGGTTGAAACTTTTTCTAATAATTTAATGTTATCGAACTTGTAGTGACAATTTAGACATATATTATACATTTTAAAGTAGATGACTTTAAGTGATGGATTTGTCCGTTACTTGATGGAAATTTATTTTATCTAACAATAAAACACTGAAAACTTTTGTTTTCAACACGTCCACAAAATTTATTTTAAATTATTATCACTACAGCTGTGAAATGTACTCATCTTTAGTTAATTTTCTTAAAGATATTTATTAGAATATAGGCCTAATCTAACTTAATTTTGACAACATCAAACCATAATTCAGCATAATGACTAAGCCACTACTATATTTATGTGATTCCATTGCAAATCTTAATTAGAATTTGTTTTATAGATCTACTGGTTTTTTCATTTTAACTTGACAACAATTAAAATCTTGTATAGCACCTAGATTTTTACTCTATATTTGGGATTAGAAGTTTTTAACATTGTTCCCAATTTGTATTATTTTTGAATCTCGTTGCAGATTTTCCAACGAAAAGTTAGTCTCCTATGACTTGAAAATAAATCTCCATGCTCTTCATTTTGCCTCTTTTTAGTATTTGTATTTAAATCGAAAAATGAAAAAGAAAAGTATTTTTGAAGTGTATAAACACTAGGCTTGAAGAGACTAAACCAAGCTTTTAATGTGGAAAATAAACCCAACACTACATCCATTTACAGATCCTTATCTTATTTTGAACCAATTTCAGAAAAAAAGGCAGAGTACTTTGTAACAAAATCAGTAACTTACACATCTTCTTATTATTAAAAAGAGTACTTTGTAACAAAATCAGTAACTTACACATCTATTTAAAAAAAAAAACCCAACATTAAGTCCATTTTTAGCAACACCAAGGACAAAATTGATGAACTAAAAAGAAGTGGTGTTTACAAATTATCTTGTGGTGATTGTAACATGACTTATGTGAGTAGAACAATGGTAGTCCTGGCACAAAGAAACAAAGATCATCTCAATAACTACACAGATAAATCAAACTTTGGACGTCACATTAAATTTATTCATTAAGTCATTCCTTTTCATCAGGTAAAATTTTATATAACATCCCAAATAAAAATTTTAGAATTATGGACCAACGTCTAACTTGTTAAACTGTTTATTCGGGCTGTTAGGCCGTTGTCTTCTGAGATTAGTTCTCTACGTTTCGCCAACACTAGAGCTTGGCATCCTCTGGAGATGTTACTGCTTCGCTTGTAAGCTTCCGTTTCAGCTTACAAGCGAAGCAGTAACATCTCCAGAGGATGCCGACCCCTAGTGTTGGCGAAACGTAGAGAACTAATCTCAGAAGACAACGGCCTAACAGCCCGAACAAACAGTTTAACAAGTTATTAACCAACCTTTGAGAAGACCTTGAGATATCCAAAGAAATGAAACTGTACCCTGATTATTGCTTAAACACACAAATCAATCTCAATTGCAATTATAAACCTCTTTTTAAATTATTGTGGATTGTGGGAGACCTTACAGGAAGAATAGTGGCCTCATGCAATCATAATAAAATTTATTCTTCTTTTTTAAATTCCATTACTAATTTCCAATAATTATTTTTAATCAATTATTTGACAAGTTATTCTTCATTGAAACAAGAAAAATTTTCAACATTTACTTAAAATTCTTACAATTCCAATCTAGTTTCTTTTTTGTATTTAAATAATAGTTTTTGGGGATAACTTATCGATTGAACCTAGTTTGACCTTCAGTCAATTTTTAACATATTATTCATTATGATTCCATGCAATTTTATACAGTTAATGAATGATAAATTTCTTCTTTTATTATGAATTTCAATTTATTAATTTTTTGATAATTTATAAATCTGAATTTTCTAATGACATTATGTCAATTGCCACCTTTGAGAAATCATTTAAAAGGCTAGCATTCGATTATCCTCACACGATCTTTTTTTTTTATTAAATTTGTAAATTTACAATCTGCTATTAGTAAACGTGAGTATTGCAAATACATGAGAGGAGAAATTATCCACTGATACCACTCCCAATACTAACACTAACAAATTAAATTAATGTAGGATTATAATTTGAAACTAAAATTAAAATGAAAATTAAAATTTAAAATTGAAATTAGTGAATAAAGTCTGTTGGGCACTGTCTCTTCAATCTTCGTCTGACTTCTGATTGGAGCTGTAGTTGTCTTTCTTCCTCGTTGGGGTAGGCTGGCAGGTGTACGGTTGCCTAGGCTGTTGGCATTCCATTGTGCAATTCGTAGTGACTTAAGTTCCATTACTGGATTTATTTATTAATGTGGAAAGCATGTTTAAGATCACGCTATTTTGATTTATTAGATGTGAAAACATAGCTTTGAATTCGTTAAGGAAACTCTTCATCATCTCTCTAATGTCACTATTTGTATTACTTACATGTGTTCCACTTGTTATTTGAGCGTACGTTGCATGATTATGGTTGTATGAGTTCGTATTATTATGAACATTATTTACATTTGTTCCACCTGTTGCTTGTGTGATTTTGATTGCTTAAGTGCGGATTATTCTGTATTGTATTTCTGTTATATTGCAGTTGATTGTTTGCTGGAGTGTGCGATGATACTCCTCTTGCTCTGCGTACTAAATGCCGATGTTTTTCTATTTTACTTTTTATTATATTAATGGGCACTGTATGCTGTAGATTACGAATTAAAACTGTGTATGCTTTATCCTCTTTCAGTTGGTACGTATGATGCACAATTTTTTTGCTGCTTAAATGTCTTACTTACCAGTTTTCGGTATGTTTCAGAGTCCCGGGAATTTATTCTTGTTGTGTTGTTTTTGCTGTACAATAGTATGTCACTGTTTTTGTTACTTCCGATAGGTTATTAACTATTTTATTGTATTCAGTAACACCATATATAAAAATTGGTGGGGGTTTAGAGGTTGCTGGAGTTTCGTTGGTATTTTCTGTACTATTATTGTTGTCGTTTTCATTTTCATTTTGTAGAATCTGAAATTTATTACTGGTTACTACCGTGTCTTCGTTTTCTGTTGGTATAGGAGGATTAATTTTACGTTGTTACTATGTTGTACAGTTTGCCATTCGTGGACTTCCGATGACTTAATGTCGCTGATTTCCCCTGAAGATTCTTTACTTTGTAATGTATGTGTCGTCTCAATAGAATCAGAAGCTTTATTTTGAGGTGTAGATAATGTTTGATTTATTTTAGGATTGTATTGACAGTTTGAGGAAGACTGTGATAGTACTTGGTTAAGAACATAATATATTGTTGTTGGTGGGTTGTTTAAAATTTGTGCTGAATTTGGTTGTAAATTTTGTGGAAAAAGGACATTTGGGCAATCTGATTGAACTTTCTGTTGCTGATATTGAGTATTTATAGGTTGATCATTAACAATAGCAGTATAAAAGGGAACACTCACCGATAAATCTGGTGGAGCACTCATTTTAATTATTAAAACTCTTCATTCGATCTGCTGTTTCAACTCCAACAAATGGTCGCGTTCTGACACCCGTACCATAACCAAATTGTTTTAATATATTTTTTGTGGAGTCCAGTGTATAGCCTTTTTTGGGTTTTTTCAATGAAACATTTTAAACGTTAAACTAGCTTAAAAAGAAAATTTCTGTATTTTTGTACCAAATGAGATCTCTCCTAGTAGGGATACTTCAAAAACTTGACGCAAGTGAAATATTGTAAACTTTAAATTAGTTCGGTAAGATAGTTTCGAAACAAATTCAGATTTCTGCTTTAATCTGGAGCCTTCTAAAAATTGCAAGGCATAGCCAGACGTTGATAAAGATGTTAATAGAGACATGGGGAATCTAAAATTTGCATTCCACGACATGTCTCGTCAACTAAGCAGAAATCCTTAACGAATTTGTTTCTTGTACTCATACAGAGTAGATCCGAATAAAATGAAAAAGACAGAAAAGATTTGATTTCACGTTCAAAGCGATGAGACTTATTAAGTCGAAATACGTATCAACAGATACATAGACGCTTTGAACGTGAAATCAAATCTTTTCTGTCTTTTTCATTTTATTCGGATCTACTCTGTATGAGTACAAGAAACAAATTCGTTAAGGATTTCTGCTTAGTTGACGAGACATGTCGTGGAATGCAAATTTTAGATTCCCCATGTCTCTATTAACATCTTTATCAACGTCTGGCTATGCCTTGCAATTTTTAGAAGGCTCCAGATTAAAGCAGAAATCTGAATTTGTTTCGAAACTATCTTACCGATTTTTCTATCAGATGTCGCTATTGCGTCCATAACGAAGCCATTTTATTGTTGCTTCCTAATAATACAGAGAAGATTATTTTTTACGTTAAGAACGGCTATGAATAACTGTTCTGATGAGACTTATTAAGTTGAAATACATATCAACAGATATATAGACGCTTTGAACCTGAAATCAAATCTTTTCTGTCTTTTTCATTTTATTCGGATCTACTCTGTATGAGTACAAGAAACAAATTCATTAAGTATTTCTGCTTAGTTGACGAGACATGTCGTGGAATGCAAATTTTAGATTCCCCATGTCTCTATTAACATCTTTATCAACGTCTGGCTATGCCTTGCAATTTTTAGAAGGCTCCAGATTAAAGCAGAAATCTGAATTTGTTTCGAAACTATCTTACCGATTTTTCTATCAGATGTCGCTATTGTGTCCATAACGAAGCCATTTTATTGTTGCTTCCTAATAAGACAGATAAGATTATTTTTCACGTTAAGAACGGCTATGAATAACTGTGCTGATGAGACTTATTAAGTCGAAATACGTATCAATAGATACATAGACGCTTTGAACGTAAAATCAAATCTTTTCTGTCTTTTTCATTTTAAATTAGTTATTTATACATATCATTTTTTTATTGCAGCCTAGCTCTGAAGATGGCTTTGATTAATTAGATTAATTTAGAACAAAAATGGAATTTTATCTTTTAACTTCTCCATTTTTTATAATTCAGTTGATTTTTAAGCAATACAAATTATATTTAATATACATCTCCCAATTTAATTGGTATTCTAATGATTACTACTACAAACTAATAAGTGCTTTCTGTATTGATTTTTTTCGACGAGAATAATTATTACAGCTTAAGGTAAACAGGGTACTTGAAAATAAGAAAAAGGCCGAACACTACTTGGAATTTGATGTACATACTTGTAAGGATTTCTCATTCTGTATTACCTTCAATTACGTCATTCCGTCATTTTTACAACTAGTTTTGTAAACACTGAACCTAAACATTATGTTTTTATTTTTTTGATTAATATTACGCCATTATTTCTCTTATTTGTCAAAAATAAAAGGGTAAACTTGAATTTCTAGATATTTTTAAGATATTTCCCAATGAACTAGATATTAATGTTTTACAGATAACGACATTGTTTTGTTGACCATAGGAATTAAGATTTATTGCAATCCCATCTCTAATATATATTTATATATTAGAGATGGGATTGCATCTCTAATATCAGTATATTTATTATAATGCTCTTAAACTTATTTTTGATTATTTTTTAGCCCTAATAGCAATACAAATAAAATAAGTAATATGCTTTATTGTCACTGAAAATTGTACAAAGTTTATAACAATAAGACAAGAAAGAAGAAAAAAAATCAAAATAAGAATCGTTTGTACTTTTAAATAAAAAAAAACAGTAAAATTCGTCCAAACAAACATAACAAATACTGCCTAATTAAGAACCTACAAACTTCGTAAAATGTACCTAACAAAAAATAAAAATTAGGAAAGCAGATTAATAATCCACCTCCTTGTGCTAAAAGTAACCAAATCTGTCATATAAATTTCTCATATTTTAGAGTGGGGCTGGTGTAATGGTTGCACAGAAATGAAGTATTTTTGCCCTTAATATCACTAGGTTTGTGGCCCTTTTAAACTGATGCCTATAAATGTTTAAACTGTTTAAAAAAAAATCGTTATGCGCTAAGCCACAGAATCTAGCGGGCAATTTAATTGTTCCACGTGTACTTATCAGTCGATCAGGAAACGTTTGACTGAGGAAATCAAAAGTTGCTTTAGAGTTGTGAGCCGAACACCCATCCTGTTGGAAATAAACCTCCTGAAAATTACCGGGAAGGCGTCGAACTGCCGGAATGATCTCATTCTGTAAAAGTTGTAAATATTTGGACCCGTCTCCATCGATAAAAAATGGACCGACAGTATGGTCGCCTAACATCCCAGTCCAAACATTTAACTTTTGCAAATGCTGCGTTCTCACTGCAACAATGAGGTGCTTATTTTTCCGAGAATAATACCTTGCAACGGATGGATTGTGTTTTTTATGTAATGAAAATGAAGAATCATCAGAAAATAAAATATTTTTAAAAAGTGTACATTTTCATTCTGTTTATCTAACATAATTTCACAAAACTCCATCCGCCTAAAGTTATCTTTCGGAAACAGTTCTTGTGTTGGTTGTATCTTAAAAGAGTAATACCCATTCCTTTTGAGAACTCGCTGGACAGTTCGAGCATTCACGTTAACTTTCCTAGCAATTTGTACACTATTGCCGGGTTCACTAGCTTCCACAAAAGCACAAATATCAATATCCCTGTTTTGACGCTCCTCATCGACAGGTCTATCACGTAGTTCATTACCTTCATGACACTTTTTACAACTGTTTACACATTCCAAAGTTTGAAAATGTTTAATAGTATTTTTAACTCTTGTAACACTTGGTGGGAGCCTATTTTCGAAGGCAACAATAAATTAGTCAATTACTTCGCGTATCTAATGACCCTGAAAGTACCATGTTACAAGTTGCACTTTTTCTTGGACGGTATACAACGTAATAGGCATTTTATTAATTATTTGTTTATTCTTTCAGAACTTTGATTGAAATTTTTAATGTGAATGTGACAATTACGACAATTCGTAGTTACTGTGAAATGAATATAGGGGTAGAAACGTGTTACATGTCACAGCGATTGCCATTGTATGGTCAATAAAACAATGTCGTGATTTTTATAACAGATATATGTATACCTACGGTGATCATTACTTGCACCCATACCTCAAAAGAATCTGTATAAATGGTTAACCATTAGAAAAAGTAAAAACATACGTCTACCTTGGTACAAACGTCAATGAAAATTGGGACCATTGCCTAGAAATCATATGTAGGATAGAAAAAGCAAGATCTGCATTTTTAAAAATGGCGAAGCTATTCATATACCAGGATTTATCAGTGCTCATGAAAATCAGGTTACTATAATGTTATATCTTTCCTATACTGTTGTACTGAGTTGAATCGTGGACTCACAGACGCTACTTGCAACAAAATTGAGGCGTTCGAAATGTAGCTTTATCGTCGAATCCTGAAGATATCCTATATTGACCACATTACTAACCAGGACATTTCACTTTGAATTGCAAAAAGTAAAAGAGTTGTTAACCACAATAAAAACAGCCAAAATCGAATATCATGGGGAACAGCGAAAGATATGGTTGCTACAATTAATTCTATAAGGAAAAATAGGACTAGGGAAGTGAAGGAATTACTGGCTTAAAAATCTACGTTCGTGGTTCAACACAACAACCACAAATATTTTCAGAGCAGCAGTTTGCAAAATACAGATTATCATGATGGTCTCCAACATCCGAAACGGATAGGCACTACAAGAAGAAGAATATGCCTTGAATATACTTAAAAAAGTTCTCAAGAATATCTTGGTTTATCCTGGAAGTTAAGATATACTCCACATCGTATTTGTTCTTTAAATATTCGAACATTTGCGGCATTGATCCACTTGTTAGTAAAATTTCTTTTTAAAAGGGAATAATTTTTTGTGAATGTTTTCTTCCATACACTGAATAAATACCATGATTTGATCCAGTAGGTCTTATACCGAAAGCATTCTTTCTCGGACAGTTTTGAGTGAATTTTGAATGTAAATTAAATAAATCTACTTCTTCCGAAAAACTATTTTTCTGTATAGGGCCACTCTCTCTACAATATTTTATGGCTTTTGGCACTGAGTTAGATAAAACTTGCACTGCTGGACGTATCAGTTATTACATGGATCCTCTTATATTTAAATGGGTCAATTTATGGGCGTAGGTTAATTCTGAGAAAGATATGTTAAGAAGCGTTTCAAAATAATCAATGTTAATTATTTTATTATCAATAATTAATCCATGGTATATTAAGTGATTTCTTACGAGTTTTATCAAATGAGGAATATCAGCTGAAACACAAATTTGTAAGTTTTATCGCACGGATGAATGACAAAGCAACTTTTACTGTGTCCTACCTTCAGCTTAGTTCACAACGAACTATTTCCAGGCTTCATATCACTTGCAATGGAAACCACATAAATCAAGTGAATCACTGCATGACCTAGAATTGTCAATTTTGAAATACGTTTAGGTCATGTCCTCGGTAGTATATAAGTCAGTATCCCCGCCTGTCACGCGGGAGACCGGGGTTCGATTCCCAGTGAGGGGGACTTTTTTATTAATATCATTACATGGTAAATTAAACATATGCGTAAGTAGAAAAGTTACGTATATTATTGTCATTTTTAAATAATTAGGAATATTGCATTTTAATTTGTTTTGTATTATTATATTGAATTATGTTGCAGTGTATTGTATTGTATTTTTATAATAATAAGAAAATAAACAATGAATTTTACTGCAGAGTATGTGTAAAAAAATTCTGCATTCAACTCCTTTCATACATATATGAAAATAAAAATATACATTTTCATCAAAATATTGATTCAATCCTTCATTTACTATACTCCTATTACAGGTCAAATGTTGTTTATTAATTGTTAGTAAGTAGTTATTAATTATGTTTTCTCTTTCTGCTATGTCTTACCTATAGCATTACATATGTAATAATTGTACAGATTGACTCCCAAATAAATTTGTAACGGCGAATGCGTATATAGAAGTGTAACTTCTACCGGCAGTCCCACTGGACTGCCACACCCGTTTTTTCAACTTTATCCATTTGATTTGACACATAAACTTCATCGAATGTCAAAACACATATCCGATCAAAAATATTGAAATCGGATGACTTTTTTTATTAGTGTAATAACACTTGATAAAATCGCCTGGTTGAAGTTAAATTAAAATTGCTAATGCATTTTCTTAACGTCGACAGAGCTGGCAATAGATAATTATTTGCTCTTAAATATCGGTAAGCTTTTGGGCTTACACTTTGCAATATAATGTCTGAAGCGATATCTCCTGCCGACCAACTCTGTATTGTCAAGGTATTTGTTTTGTGATTCCAAGAACCCTACTTTTTATCTGACTTTAAATAGTTCAGCCTGGTGTCTTCTGGAAATAAAATAAGTCTCTTACTTCAAAGCTATTAATAAAATCATTAAGAAATACTAATTATATTAACATTCTGTAATATTGTAACACTTATTTAATATTTGGTAATGTTGAAATTAATTTTTCATCATAATATATGTTAGTGTGACTCCGCAGTAATCGTTTCATTGTTATATGCTAATGTACAACTTGAAATGCATCCCTTCAATATACAGCTCTTCTCTACGTCTTCTTTTTGTGATTCTCAGTGTTCTTTCATCAGATTTTCACTTCTGGTCAGTATTTGATGAACCTCCAGGTAAGTTTAAAGTAGGTATTGCATCAGCCTTTAAATGACTAGCATTCTGTGGGGAGTAATTTAAAAACCTTCGTTTCAGAGGAATTTCAACATACCTCTCTTCAAAATATATTGAGCAAATTATTGCTGAAGTTAAGGTTGGTGCTCAACTATAAGTTAAGGTTGCTAACTTATAAGTATGCATTTTAGTTTATTCCAAACTTACCATTTTTTAAATAAATCTGATATTCTCTATGACAAGCGATTATCCATTATTTAGCCAAATTTTCATTCTTTGGAAAGCTGAAGTATTTCATTTTTGTATCTTTTGTACTTTGATTAGAGTGTTTGTACTTACCTACGGTACAATTTAGCATTGTAAATTTACTCCAGACCCACGTAATACCAAAAACAATATGGATAATAAATTCAGTATCCAACACGTTCAATAATAATGATTAACAATAATAAAATATTCTCTCCGCTCCGTAAAAATATCATATAAACAATGCATCCGCATTGTCAAATCCGCAAGTCAAATGGCAAGTTTTATTCCTCGAACCTGAAGTCATGTGCAAAACGGACCAAATTAGGTGTCAATAGTGGCATATCGTGTCTGTATATATGCTAATGACGTATAAGTAGACCCCGCATCTTTTTGT
Source organism: Diabrotica undecimpunctata (assembly GCF_040954645.1). Lineage (NCBI taxonomy): Eukaryota > Metazoa > Arthropoda > Insecta > Coleoptera > Chrysomelidae > Diabrotica > Diabrotica undecimpunctata. The sequence goes on from NC_092803.1 coordinate 142,298,438, forward strand.
ACTTGATATATAATCGGGTGTCATAAAGACCTGCTCAAACGTAGGTGTTTACTACAACACTATACACGCCTGACTAACCTCTGATTTGGTTATCTCTGGGCCTACATCTCCCGTTTGGCTATCTACATATGTACTAGCTTCTCTCTGGTCATGAAATAATTCCTCGATGTACTCTTTCCATCGTCGTAGTTTTTGTTCTGTCTCCAATATAATATTTCCATTTTTGTCGAGCAATATATTCGAGGTTCTTCTACTTCCTACTCCGGCTCGTTCTTTGACTTTTTTATGTAGATTAAAGTTGTCATATCTGTTTTGCAGTTCTTCTATTTCTTTACATTTTTCAGAGAAGTAGGTTGCTTTAGCCTCCCTAATTTTTATTCTTATTTGGTTTTGAAGCTGTTTATAGCGGATCGTATTGATGGTTTTGTTCTTTTTTCTTTTCATTCATCAACTCTAGAATTTCCTCGGTCATCCACAAAATTAATATTGTAGAGTATGTTTTGAGAAAAGGGGTTTTTGCTAATTTAAATGGGTGGTAGAAAATCGAGGTCACCTTTCATAAGGCATAAAAAAATAACCATCGAGCCATTATTATTCCTAGGAATTCCTTGAAAAGTTGTTTCTCCTTCTAATTTTTATGAAATTTTACACACTTATTGAGACGGTAATAGTAATATTTAATTTTTTGCTGTGACCATTCTCTGTAAAATTTCAGCTTTTAAATAAGTTTTCTAGTGATGAATACATATTACCATATATTACTTTTAGATGGTACGGAGTAAAAGGGAAAAACATTTACAGTCCTTTTATTACAAAATGTTAAATGAAACGGTGTACTGGGGAAGAACCATCATAGTCTGGGCGCTGCGAGGGAATAACCGTCAGGGTCCGAATGCGCCCCCTTTCAGTCTCAACAGGTCGGGTCTCGGGTGCAGCATTTCTGTGATTATCTTTCTTAGTTTAGCGACTTCGTTGGTATGTTCTAGTTTGCTAGTTGATTCTATTTGAACAATAGTAAAGTAGTGAGTACATACTGATTAAAATGGAAAGTAAAGGTAGCGATTGTAATTATGTATATGTGGGGACTGCTTAAAAAAGAAGAAAAACAGGTCGTGTTCGTGACGTTATGAAATTTCTGAGAGTCACCAGTCATGAGGTAGGGCCAGATTGCAAGTGCAGCCACCGTTTTTGTTGTTTTGGGAACGTCAATCAAGCCGAAAGGCTACGCATTTTGACTCAATTCAATAAACTTGCTAACTACGACGATTAGAATCGGTATTTAAGTGGTCTGATAACCGTTCTCCCAGATATGCGTCGACAAATTCGAGTGGGTGCAGAGACACCTAATCTTGCTTGTTATTCATATCGTATTAAGAGTCTCCCTGATAGAGACTTTTGTGATGTGCAAGTATGTTTCAAACCATTCTTATCCATTTATGGAATTTCTGCTTTCCGAGTGCAAAGAATTCGAGAATCACTGGTCTCGACTGGCACTGTATCATTAGACGCTAGAGGAAAATACGGAAATAGGCCCCCCAAATTTCTGAAGATACTATCGTTAAAGAGACAGAATATATTGGTTCCTTGAAATGAAAAAAATCTCATTACTCTCGGAAAAAAAAAGTAAGAAAACTTATCTCTCTAAAGAACTCAACATAACTAAGTTAGATACTATGACATAATCGGTAGCAAAAAAGGGGGCTGATGATGTGTGTTCGATGATTCATCACTTTGTGTATAACTTACTTTCATCTCAGGTTCAAAATTCGATAATATTTTGCGACTTTTGTGGACGGCAAAATAAAAATTACACCGTTTTTCGGTTCCTGCTTATCTAGTTCAGACAGAAGGACGGTTTGAGTTTGTGAAAGTAATTTTTCCCATCAGAGAACATTACTATCTAGAGTGCGATCGGGACATAAGTTTAATTAATGACAAGGCTTGTACGGAAATTCCGAATGATTGGAGATAAGTCCTCTGCAACAGCAAAGTGAAACCGAAACAGTTCCAAGTGGTGGACTGTGGGAAAGATATCAAATTTCTGAATTGGACTAAGCATTTCTCCAACAAGTATTCCGAGAAATGCTCAATGCATACGAGACCTATTCGAGTATTGGAAATCAGGAAAACTAGCTCTCAATTTATCTTTTACAAGAAAACCTATTCTGGGATATTTGCAAGCTCGCTGTTTGAATGCAAAGTTAAACGAAACTCGAAAATAAATTTAAGGAAAGCTCATAATATCACTACTCCAGAAGTGACTAGCTACAATCATTCCGAAGTTTTGTACAACGGCCACTTCCGGTCAACGCTGCTAAGTTACAAGATCTTCTCCACTTAACCAAATATTTGGAAAACGTAAACTCTAGAAAGTTCTACACTGATTTACAAGGTACTGAACAGGAGGAAGTTCGGAGGAAGAAACATTTTATGACGCAGAAGCTGGAAGGTACTGGGGAAGAACGTTCATGATCCATGCCGGCACACTCAATTTTTTGTATGATGTTTCGCAAATTAAATATCTTTTTTGCCTTCTCTTGATTTTTCCTCTGTAAACATGTCAACGTACCACTGAAAAACTTTACTAGTTATACTGTTGAGTTAAAACAATTTGTTTTAATTTGAAACATTAAATTTCGATTTCCATAAAAACTGTTTTTGTGGACTCTGGACTTGTGGAGATTGTTTTCCCCCCGACTCCTCTTATATGATAAGAAAATAGCTATTTGTAAAATTTAAATTAGAGATTTGTTTGGTTCTTCAAAAGCAGTCAAAATACAATATTTTCATGTTTTGTTAAGTTAATAAAATGCCAAAATAATTTTTCCAATAATGTAATTCTGTCTTTTATGGCAAATAATACTAAATTAGCTTGGCAGTCATGTTTTTTTTTTTATAATTTTATAGTTTTTTAATGTTATGTACTCTAATTATGAATAAAAAATGTGACAATAAAATTAAATGTTACGCTCGATTAACTTTTAACGTTTTTGCAAAAATTTATATTAGTACTTATAAAAATTATACTTTTTAATGGAAATATTGTAATAAATATAATTTTAATGAGTTATATTAATGATATGAATTTAATATAAATTTTTTAAACAATTCACTAAAATAAGTCAATTTTAGCATGAAATTGAATTTTCTTTTCCCCTTTCTTATTCCATTTCCCTTCTAGGACCTTGGGTATTTTTTATTAATATATACCTACCTGTCCGTTATTTAAGATATTGCTTCACTCCTTTTACGCAAATAGCTAATACCAGTCATTTATCTCGATCAATTCTCAACACCTCCAAAATTCTAGATATCTCCACTGTATCTACGAGTTGGGCAGTCCATCATAATGTGATGACTCTATTTTCTGAGCGGCCCCATCGCTACAGAGAATCAGTACATTTGGTATACCCCGTGGGTATCATGTTCATTTTTGTCCCAATGGGGCAACTGACTTAATTCTTTCAGCAAAAAGCATAGTTATTTTTTGGACATAAAATACGTTTGGTGTTGTTTGGTGTATTTTGCATTTTAAGTGAAATAATAATATATTTTGCTGGCTTTATTTTGATCAAACCAAATCGTTTAGAAGGAGGTTTGGTAGAATAGCATTTAGGAATAGGTCTAAAAAGCAAACAATAATACAAATAGATGAACAACGGAAATAATAAAAACGGAGAAAAAAGACACAAACCAGAACACGATAGCTCGATTGAAGAGAACAAAGACGAGCAACATTAAAGTAAGAAAGCTCCAGACACGTGCATAAAATAATTAAGAACAATATCTTAAGCAAACCAAATTAGAAACAGAAAATTAAAAAAAAAGAACGAAAATGGGTAAAAAAATGAAGAACTTAAAAAAACAATGTCAAAAATGTTGGCAAAATATGATATTTATGTTGGACATAAAACGTTAACAACATCTGAAAAATATTTTTCAAAACTTAAACCCAAGCTTAATAAAAATTTTCAATCAAATGTTATTGATAAAATAAATTCTTAAGAATATAATTCAACATATATTGGACAAACACACCAATACCTGCGTAGAAGGGTTGTTGCACACAAACATAGTGTACAAACCAACAGATTAAACACAACAGACCTAGCCAAATATTCTCTAGAAAATAGCCATTCCTTTGATTTTGAAAATGTACAGATTTTAAAAAAAGAACAAAATTACAACAAAAGATGTATATTGAAAATGACCTCTCTAATGTGTATCATAATTTAATAAATTGAGTTGTTTTCTAATATATATATATATATATATATATATATATATATATATATATATATATTATAATCGCACTGCCATTAACCTCAATTAAGTAAGTATATAAACAACAAACTATTATTAAATTGTATTTTACCATGTTTTAAATAATTGTAGCTCTCATCTGATGATGCCAATGAAAATTGGCGAAATATAATGAATTGTTAAACAGAGTACACTTGGCTTTTAATCAGCTGTATACTCAATTAACTTCAACCCCCGTTTTTCATCTACCAGTTCAGCTGTTATTTTAGAGGATATATATATATATATATATATATATATATATATATATATATATATATATATATATATATATATATATATATATATATATATATATATATATATATATATATAGATGAAGCGGTGTCGGCGACGGAAACTAAGATACAAAGATAAATCAGAGACATAACTTAACAAGAAAGAAATTGAACAATTAAAAATGCTCCAAAAACCAGAAAAATAAGAATAATGGATGAAAAGGACATAGAAAATGGAAACAAAGAGGAAAATGAGTCAAGGTATCTAATAACAAAAAACATTGAAATATGGAACGTGAGGGCGCTGTTCGAAAAATCAAAAATTAAAGAGCTAGCGACACAGTTAAAAAAATACAATATAGATATTGCAGGAATGTCGGAAACGAGATGGGAGGGACATGGAAAAATCGAAAAGGAAAATTATAGAATATGGTATGCGAGCAAAGAACAACAGGGATATGGAGAAACGACTTTAAGGGTGATAGGGGAAATGAGACATAGAATTATGAAATTTAAACCCATTAGTGAAAAAATATCATACATAAGACTAAACAGCAAGCCGAATAAGTTGTCCATAATAAATGTCTATGCACCCACAGAAATGAATGTGGCTGCCAGGCATTTGTCGGTACTGATTATAAAGAACGCCATGACTCAGTAGGAAAGATTATCCACCAAGAACTAGCTGACAAACTGGGACTTCTCCAAATCGACCATCTTCCATATTCTCAATACGTCCCTGTCAGAATGCTTGAAAATGACAACCACAAGCTATACTGGGACCGCACTGTGCTTACAGACCAACCAGTGGCGCATAATAGACCGGATCTCATACTAGTTATTAAAATTACTAGTCAAACAACACTTATTGATGTGGCGATACCCATCACCAATAATTTACGTGTGAAATATAACGAAAAGATCGCCAAGTACAGAGCTTTAAAAATACAAATCAGAAGACAATGGACAATGGAAAGTACCCAGACAGTACCTATTATTTTATCTACTACTGGTGTTATTCCCAAAAACCTCCCAGAGAACATAAAACAGCTGGGTCTAAATGAACATCTCTATAAGACCATGCAGAAAGCTGGACTCCTCGCGACGTCCAGATGTGTACGAAAATTTTTGGGGGATACTTCAATATGCCAAGTCACCTAGGGCTCGATAACACGGAAAGAGTCCCACCAGAGCTCAATCCTTTTGATACCGTAGGTATCTGGGATGAGTGAATTTTCCCCATAGAGGGAGTGTGAGCCGTATGGCTAAATCTGGATAATAATAATAATAACGGGGAACAACAAGTAGAAAATCATTAAAAAAGTTGATTAAATAATGCTAAGCACTGCAAGACACTCGTAATATGATCCAGAAAATAACACAGCTCAACAGTGCCTGGATACATTAAAACAAAAATTCTCCGTTTATTCAGGACGACTAAGGAGGTACAAAGTTAGTAACAGCCGGAAATGTGACAATGCGCTTTTTGAGCATGCCGAGAAGGCGTTCATTCGGAAACTCAATCCCACTGTCAAAAGTGCCAATAAAGCATACCCAAGCCAAGAAGAAATTCAGGAGTTTCGGGAAAATTAACTTTCCACACCAGCTGCTCTTAACACCAATGCTGGATGGATAGAAGATACGGCGCACAGCTGTCAACACTACCTTACAACTATCTATGAACCCTTCACCACAGAAGATGTCTCAAATATCATCAAAGACCTTCATAACTGGAAATCTCCTGGACCAGACGGAGTTCAAAACTTCTGGCTTAAGAAGTGCTGGAGTGCTCATGAGTGCTTGTCAACACTAATTAATCGTGTTATTTCTAATCCGTAGGAAATACCATCATTCCTAACTCAGGGAACAATATTTAATACCGAAGGATCAAAATAATACCCAAGATCCAGCCAAGTGCCGGCCAATTACGTGTCTTCCAACTCTGTACAAATTGGTCACATCCTGTGTAGCCCACCGTATCTACCAACACTGCGCACTAAACAATATCATAGAACCTCAACAGAAAGGATGCGCTAAGGGTTCCATGGGTTGCAAAGGACAACTTATTATCGACTCATCATTTCTAACCAGGCATACACCAAAAAAAAGGAACCTCTTCACTGTCTTTATTGACTATAAGAAAGCCTCTGACTCAATGCCGCATGAATGGCTGGTAGATATATTAAGAATATATAAAGTCGATGATAATATAGTGGCCTTTTTAAGACATATAATGACAGATTGGAAGACTAAAATTCACCTCCAAATACCTGGTGAAAGCAATATCGAAACGGAAAATATCGCAATTAACCGCCTTCTATTTCAAGGAGACTCGCTGAGTCCATTGTGGTTCTGTCTAGCGATGAACTTATTATCCCAGCTATTGAACTCCACTGACTCAGGATTTAGCATTAAAAACAACAATACCGTAGTGGCGAAGCTTAATCATCTGTTGTATATGGATGATTTGAAACTAATAGCTTCCACTCGAAATCACTTAGATCAAATGCTAAAAACTGTAGAAATGTTTTCAAATGATATCAGTATGCACTTTGGGTTAGACAAATGTCATGTAGTAAATATAGTCAAGGGAAAGGTTCAGCCCGGATGATTCGATATGCAAAATGGCCAAAACATCGAGGCTATGGGCGAAAATGACATGTATAATTATCTAGGAGTAAAACAAGCGCGGAAAATTGACCATAAACAAATGAAAATCGAATTAACATCAGAGTTCATACGAAGAGTAAAACAGCTACTTCGCTCACATCTTAATAGTAAAAATTTGTTTAAGGCATTAAACACCTACGCATTTTCCGGGCTTAGCTACTCATTTGGGATTATTAAGTGGACTAAAACGGATATAGAAACCCTTCAGCGATAAGTACGAACACACCTCACAAAGGAACAAAAACACCATCCTCGAAGTGCAGTAGAAAGAACGACATTACCGCGGTATTTAGGAGGACGAGAACTTATTGATATAAGCGAGCAATTAGAAAAACAGATTACTAATTTACGAACTTATTTTCAGGTGCAAGCGGAGACATCTACCCTTCATCGCGCGATTTGTGCAGTAGATGACACAACACCGATCAAATTGAGGGAACAAGAAATCCATAAACCATCTTACTAAGAACGAAAAAATGCGCATCTGGATGGGTAAACCTCTGCACGGGCGATATCCGAATGAAGTCAGTCAAGACTATGTCGACAATGTAGCGTCGAATTATTGGCTGACATCAAGAAAGATGTTTCCTGAAACAGAAGGTTCATTACTCGCCATTCAGGATCAGGTTATACCAACCAAAAATTACCTGAAATATATCGTCAAAGACCCTCAGGTCCAAAACGACAAATGCCGATATGGATGTCAAGCCCAAGAAACTATCCAACATCTTACCGGGAGCTGCCTAGCATTTGCTGCAACTGAATATAAGGAACGGCATGGCTCAGTAGGGAAGATCCTCCATCAAGAGATAGCTTTTAATCTGGGACTTCTACAAACAAACCATCTCTCTTATTATCGATACGTTCCTGAGAGTATGCTTGAGAATGACAACTACAAGCTACACTGGGAACGCACTGTGCTCACAGACCAAACTGTAGCACATAATAGACCAGATCTCGTGCTAGTTAATAAACTAACAAGACAAACAACATTAATTGATGTGGCGATACCTAACAACAACAATCTGCGTGTTAAATATAACGAAAAGATCGCCAAGTACAGAGATCTGGAAATACAAATAAGAAGACAATGAAGAATGGAAAGCACCCAGACGATACCTATTATTCTTTCTACCACTGGAGTCATCCCGAAGAACCTCCTCGAAAACATAAAAAAGCTGGGTCTAAATGAACATCTTTATAAGATCATGCAGAAAGCTGTACTACTTTCGACGTCCAGATGCGTGTGAAAATTTTTGGGAGATACTCCAACATACCAAGTCACCTAGGGCTCGATAACACGGAAAGAGTCTCAATAAAGCTCAATTCTTTTGATACCGTAGGTATCTGGGATGAGTGAATTTTCGCCTTAGAGGGAGTGTGAGCCGTATGGCTAAATCTGGATAATAATAATAATACTAACTTGCTACACTTACGTATAAAATACGGTGGGGAGGCACTATACAGAAATATTTATAAACTTATTTAGATTATATGGAGTAAGGAAAAAACGCCCAAAGAATAAAAGAAGGGAATTATAGTGACCATCCCAAAACAAGGAAACCATAGAATATGTAAAAACTACCAAGCAATTAATTTACTGAATGTAACATATAAAGCTATACACAAGCTAAAACAAGTGATAGAGAAAACATACGAGTGTGACGGAAAAATACATATACTTTTCCTAAACTTTAAACAGGCGTTTGACAAGATAAACAGAAGAAAAATAATTTGAGACTTACAAGAGAGTAAAGTACCAAATAAAATTATAATAATAATAGAAATGATAACGCGAGATTGGGAAAGCAAGAAGTATAAAGAAGGATGCAGTACAAATAATAGAGTATATGGACGAAGAGGTGGAAACGTTCAAATATTTGGAAGTATTAGTCAACAGAAGATGTGAAAGTGTAGATATGAAAAAAAGAATTCAAGCGGAAAATACAGCGTTTTATAGAAGTAAAAAAATATTTAGAGATAAAAACATAAATCGAAACACAAAAAATGAAAATCTACAACACGACCATAAGACCAATAGTAGTATATTATGCCGCAGAGACATTTACATTAACAGCAAGAGAAAAAGAGCAGCTGAAAGTTTTTTGAGAGGAAGAACATGAGAAAAATAACGGGACCAAAGGAGGAAAACAAATAAGATGCAGCAGTAGAGGATGCAGCAGACAATAAATGAATCACGAAATATAAAATGGATGGGTCAAGGGAACATAGTTAGAGCAATAACTATGTTGGCAACTGTCTTGTCATCCGTTATTCTTATTTCTCATAGCTATCACCTATTTTTGAAGGGTTTGGACAGTGAGTCGCCTGGACATTATTTGTTAGCAGTTACGTGTAATGTGCGAGATATCTCGATAAGTCGACGGACGATTGATTATATTTGACATCTTGTTCTCTCTTGTGCTCTCTTTCGAAGATAATAAAAACCGCATCTTCAAAGTCGAATCCACGTCTACTGAAAAAAGCCCAGAAACCAACACTATAACTTTCGAACCAACAGATATATCTTCTCTAGTCAATAATATACCACTTACATCCTCAAATAACAACTCCTCATTAGAACAACCAAGTCAACATATGACAGATACACAAACACACTATAAACGTACACACTATATTCATAATCCCAGCCGATAACATAATTGAGAAATCAACCAAAAATAGACTAACTCGTCTTATAAAAACATTTAAGGACAAAACCAAACTCTTAATGGGTGATTCTACAAAATTACCCAATCTTGACTTCTCACACAAAACAACTGATGATGATTACATCTCTGACACATATCAAAACTCACAGACATTCCAAAAATTCTCTTATTAACAAATTCATAATTATTCAATGGAACTGCGATGGATTCTATCCTCGCCTGGCACGCATACAACAAATTATTTTCAAAACCAATCCTGACTTTATTTGTTTACAAGAAACAAACTTTACAGAGACACACAACCCCCATCTAAAAAACTTTGTTAGTTATCACCATATCAGAACTACACACCGACGCGCTAGCGGAGGAACATCAATTTTCGTATCAACTGAAATTTTTTACCGTAAACTTCACCTAAACACTTCATTAGAAGCTGTTGCTATAACAGCGTGGTGTCCAGAACAAATAATAATATGTAGCTTATATATTCCTCCTAATTATACATTGACAAGCACTGAATTAGAAAACCTAAAATCTCAAATTTCTGGCCCAATTATTATGGTTAGAGATTTTAATCCACACAACACTACGTGGGGCTCCAAAAATACATATGGTAGAGATAAAATAATCAAAAATGTCATTAACAATACTGATATTAACTTATTAAATACGGGAAATAGGACATACTTTCCTATTCAGTCAGTCATTAATAGACTTAAACTTATGTGATCCCAAAATATACCCGTTACTAACTTGGCATACTCTAGACAGCTTATTCGATAGCAATCATTTTCCCATTATCATTACTAACAATTCAGTCAAATCGGAATATACAAAAACGAGATGGAAAATCTCAGATGCTAATTGGTAACTCTTCAAACTAACTGTAAAAGGATGCACAGATGTACTTAAATATCAAAATACCATAGACGAAGACATAAAACAACTAAACCATTGCACAGTTGCTTTTGCAGAGGAGTGTATCGGCAAATACAAAAATTAACCCAATAAAAAAACACGTTCCCTGGTAGAATGACTCATGCAAAACAGTAATTCAAGAAATCAAAAGAGCTTTAAACAAATTCCTAAAATCTCGCACTCTAGCTGACTTAATAAATTTAAAAAGGCTCAGAGCAAAAACAAAACGCATAACAAAAAACAAATAAACAAAATTCATGGAATCATTTTACCAGCTCTATTACCAAAGATACCCCACCGACTTAAGTATGGTTAAAAATAAAGTGAGTGAAAGGACATTACACATCATACAAAATTCCAGCTCTCACTATTCAGGACAAAATAATTAGAGATGACGAACAAATCAGTGATATGCTTTTCTTAACACTTTCTCAATAAATCAAATAATCCTACTAATCTACATAACGAAATTGATGCTACACAAAAACTAAATGATGCCATTTTTTCGACAAAAAGTTGAGCTGCAGGCCCTGGCGATATTCCCTCTATCTTTTTTAAAAACCTTCACCAAAATACATACTAGAAAATATTCCAACTGTTCAATAACATTTGGTCTTCCCAAAAATTCCCATTACTTCCAATAACATTTTCAACCAATTTCAATCAGGCTTCAGACCAAATCGATGCACTATGGCTAATCTTGTAGTTCTGCAATCAACAATTGCGACTGCGCTATCTAAAAATATAGTCATTGCAATCTCCCTTGACATCAAAAGATCTTTTGACTCTAGACCGATTTCTGTGATACTTAACAAACTAAAACAAAACAAGCTATCCGGTAATATATATTCGTTTACAAAATTTTTTTTTCACAGAGCGATCCTTTAAAGTAATTACTAGTGGCTAAACTTCCTCACAACACACAACCACAAACGGTGTCCCACAAGGGTCTGTCCTAAGCAGCACACTATTTCTCCTTAGTATTAACGATTTTAGTTTATTCATAAACAACCCTGTACCATACGAAATATATGATGATGACATAATCTTATTCTGTTATGGAAAGGTCACATCCAGCACAAATACTTTACTAACAAACACGCTAAGTAAAATAAACAACTAGGCCAGTCAATCCGGTCCTAACTTCTCCCTATCCAAATCCAAAGTTATTCATTTTACCAGAAGATAAAACACGCAATCTCCAACCATTACTCTGAATGGAAATTTTCTCCAAGTTATATACCAAATAAAGCTTCTGGGCATTATTTTCGACAAAAAACTTTCCTGGAGACTACACATTCTGAATGAATCTCCTTACATCACTAGCTTATGAGGAAAGTTGGGAAGCAGATGAGGAAACACTACTAAAAATATATCGAAAAAAAGAATAGTAACAAAAAATGTGATATGAGAAGACTAAAAGATAAGGAAACAAAAGAGACAGTCGCACGAATTCTTTCACAACAGCTAAGTAACATGGAGGAAACATATGATCCAGATGAATCAGAATATATGTGAAACTTTTAACAATATCAGAGAACATCTAATAAAAAATAAAGAGAAGCCTAAAGGAAAGAATAACAAAGCCTTAGAAGCGAAGAAACAGAAGGCTGTTCTGCAGCCCTTTTGAATGTTTCGCAGGCTTTTGGTTATGTCTTTCTTTTCTCTTAACTTTTTTCTAATTCTCCAGTAGTAACTTTCCGACTGACATTTCCTTGTGAAAGTAAAGAATCAGTGCACTAACTTATATTTAATTAAAGCTAGAGAACCTAAGCAGATCTTCCTACAAGTCAAAACATCACCACACAGTAATCTCCATAAAATAAAGACTTGGTTACAAACATGGCGAATTAAAGTAAATGAAAGCAAGTTAATACATATATAACGTTCACTAATCGAAAAACTACATGTCCAACCGCCTCATTAAGTAACCAAGTACTACAACAAAAGGATAATGTAAAATACCTGGCTAATAGGAAAAAGATCCCAACTGAATTAGTACAATAAAATTATAGTATACAAGCCAAGCCAATATGGAGCCATGTAATATATGTAACTACTGTAGGGATCTGAGTCGAGATCCAATATGGACCACCTTGAGAGATTCCAATCGAAGATGAGGCCCTAGGCAAACAGAGAACAGAGAAATGTAAATAAATGAGATGTTTAAAAAATACATTTTTTGTTTTTAGCAGAATTGTAAGAGGATTTTTCGAACTGATTTTATTTACATAGCTAGTTTTTTTTTGTAATCTGTTCTACTGAAGATCTGAACATTCTGCTATTTTAAAATTTTCATAAGCGCAAAAAATTAAATTTGCTAGGAAATCGTGTAAATGTTATTAATGAAACTAAAAAATGACTAAAGTTTTTCCACTAAACAATCCTTTACTATATTTCGAAATTAGTTTTTAACATAACTGATTAAAAAACCTATTAAATAAGTATGGTGATAAGAGCAACAACAATAGACTATTAATATTAGTGTCAAACTATAAATACAAACCTTTGCAATAGTGTTTATTCAGTTCTGAGTATACACAAAACTATGTCTTACAGAACCATAATATTGGTGAGCCTTGTACTAACAATACTCCTTGTGCAGGACACATTGTCATGTGTTTGCAAGGAAATATGCGATCGTAGGCGTTATGAGTGAGTATATCAAAAAACAATATAGTTATAATATATAGATCCATAAGCGTATATATATATATATATATATATATATATATATATATATATATATATATATATATATATTTCAAATTATTTTTCGACCGTACTGTTTTAAATAGTGATTTATAGTATCAGCAATCGGTCAGGAAATAAAACTCTATTTGTTCAGTCTCAATATTTCGTCACGATTTTGTGACTTCTTCAGGAGAAAACTGTAAATTTATTAGAATCATTAATTATTATGTGTAAACAAAGTGAATATTTTAATACTTACAACTATAAGAATAAATATTTAAATTTTTTTAGCATATCTAAATAAATGACATATTTGTTTGATTTTATTTAGGAGTTATGGTAACCGCAATATTTTATAGAGTGAATTCCCATTGTACATTTTTTAGTGAGTCGGTTAAAATAAACAATTACTATGACAATTAATATGGATAATAGTGTCCGCTTGGTCCGCTTGGAACGTCCGCTTTGGTCCCAAGGACGTCCTTTTAACGTCCTATATTGGTCCGAATGTCTCTGTGCCAGATGTCCTATGGACATCCATTTAACGTCCCTAGCGGAAGTAAGTTGGACGTACAGTGACATTAAGTGGAACTTAATCGAACGTCCATAATACATTCGGTGGACTTACTTGACGGACTTTTGTGATGTCTCTCGGACGTCTATTTTAGCGCTGAGGATGTAAATTAGACATCAACGCCATTGTATAAAGTACTAAAAGTAGCGTAATCCTGTGCATATTAAGAATGTATTTTGGGAAATAAAACGTAAGTGTTTAAATGAACTTACATTTTAATATTACATATATTTGGTATTTACTATGAAAACAAACTAGCTGAAGCAATTCAGGAGATTGGTTATTTTATGAATTAGCTTAAAAATAAAGATTGAAAGGTAACTCTTCTAGTAAGAGAATCCAGATTTAAGAAATGGATCATACCAGAATAAGAATATGGTCTACACAATTTACAAGAACAGAAGATGCTTGTAGATAAGTCAGTATAAATCTAATTGATATAAATGTTTTAATATGCTATTATAACATAATCAGTGTAAATTAGTAAAAGTGGAACGACTAGACAGAAAACCATGCTGACCACTATGAAGCTAGTTCTTCAGATTTACTGTCAAAAAATCAGTCAGTGAAGCCTCGAAAATTTTAGGAATAGCGGAAAGAATTATAATGGAACGATAATTATTAAAAATAAGCCATAGAGATACATAAAAAGAATGCACAATTCCTTAAAAATAAGTTAGGATATTCCCTCTGGACCAAGACCTTTATTGTTATTAAGGCAATGTAAGCATGCTAGAATGTCACAAATTTTAATAGTTAAAGAGTGAATATGGCTGTGGCGGATATAGGGTGTTTGACTATACTTTTCTAGACAGGAGAAAAAAGGATTGTGAATATTGCTAAAGAAATTGGCCAAATCGTTGAAAATTCTGTGGCTCACTAAAAACAGAATCATTCAATCTTCCCATTCTTCTCTTATCCCTTTCCATTCTGATTTACCACACAATTTAACCATTACAAAATTAATCATATTTGCTATTGCAACATGCAAATTAAATTTTATTTATATTTTTATTTCAACATCTGCCCTCTCTTTAGATCTCTTCAGATATTTCATTATCACGTTTCAATTCCCTTCCCCATGGCAGCGCTTGTTTTGGAGTTTTTCCAAGCAGCATCTGAAAACAAAATTAATGTACATTCATAAATTGAATAAAATAATTTCAGATTTTGTTCATTATAATTTGCTTATTGTGAATAAATCATTATTCACAGACGTAAAATTAAACACATGAATTTCAAGTGCTGTAGTTTTAATGAATCTTGCCTGAACTAGAAGAATACCAACCCAGCCATTGCTATTTATTCCTAATGACCAAATGAGTAGTAATCACACTTTGACACTTAAAAAACAAAAATAACAGTGTAGAAATAAAATATACGGCCAACATAATACTTTCATCTCATATCTCTAGCTGTAATTTTTAAAGCAATCTCATAGCCAGACCTGAACATTTGTGAGTTGGTAAATTTTGCATTCTAAATTACATATAAGACACAGTTAACGATATGCTTCACTGTCTGTATGTGGCCACTTAAGCAATAGTGAAAATTCTTAAATGTACCTTAAATTGATTTATGGTTACAAGTTACAAACCTTTTAAAATCATAGCTATATGTGTCACTTCAAAAGCTCTATATTGCTTTTTCCCTAGCCAACTATATTTTCCTTCAATTTTATTGCAGATCAGCTTCTTAAGGCTTCTCCTAACAAATTCGTTTATGGTCTCCTCACCAATTTTGGAAAGCTCATTATTCTAAAATATAAATCAACATGTAACAGTAATCCAACTACCGCACAAACTTCATGCTTAATTATTTTAGCTTAAACTATCTAATAAAAAAACAGCCTCTGATACAAAATCAATCAAACATTTATTTGCAAATTTTGGTTTCTCATAACCATGGTAAATGCCTATTAAAGCTACAATTTTTGGATATATAAACAAATTACACAAACTAGGATAAAACTGACTACTGGAACTCTTTTTTAGTGGGATTCCGTCAAAATTTACACAAATTTCTATAACATTTTTTTTTGCGAAGATAAAAACACCTTTGAAATTTGAATCATATGGATCAGAGTATTTTTTTAAGACCAAAGTAGAAATATTTCCCAGGAAAAACGTCTTTAAATTTAAGTTCTGTGGGTGAAGCAAGAAGGGTTCTAGCATCTGAAGGTAAATGAGAAAGATCAGGAACTTCTTTATGAGTTTTTAATAAATCACCTAGTATTTTAAAGGAGAAAGTCCAGTTGCATAATTTATTAGAACAATTAAAAACATCTCGATAAGGTTCTCCAGAATTCTCGTAATAATTTTGTTTGGACCCTTCTTCAGTTTCATTAAAAGAGGAGCTTTGTAAAGGATCACCAGAATGATCGTCCACGTGACCCGTTTAGATTATTTTAGGTACTTAACATGATGTTGATAAAAAGTTTAAATCGAAAGTATTGTAACCTGAACTATTTGAACTGAAACTCATATCAAAATGATCAGTTAGGGATGGGATATCGGGGTTATTAATATTTTCAACAAAATCCTCTACGTTTTTCGTAACTAGGTATCCTCTGTTGATGACGATTAGATACAAACGTTTTCTTTTAAACATAACCAATTTTAGGAAGAATTACAACTACCTTTTTGTAATAAAATAAAAACCAAACTGAGAAGTAATCTAGCAAATGGTACCAAATCTTTAACAATATACTATAACCAAAGCAAGCATCGAAAAAAGTTGCTTATTCACACCATTCGCACTGTGTGTATACTGCTTAAATAGAATAATTTTTTTTTCTTTTTTCTATTAAGAATTAATACTATTATTATAATTAAACTGTGTCATTTGTTTAAATAGGTATGACATGACAATGACTATTGATAACATCATCATCATTTTGCCACACTTGTTCAAGATTCATCTTGTTAATAAAAATTATATTTTTATTTTTAGCAAACTTATATTATCGTGGTAACTAGAATAACCAAACAATTGTATCGAATTAGCTATAAAGAAAACATTTTTACACTTTACCTAAAAACAAAAACATGTTTTGGAACTATACAATTTTTAAATAATCATGATTTAACCCATTCGCTTTTAATTACTTTATTCACGTAAATAATTTTTTATTCTATTGTAATGTTTGCTATTTGATCCCATAATTGATAAATGTCGGACGTCCAGAAAACGTCCAAGTTCGGACGTCCAGGGAACGTCCGAGTACGGACGTCCAGAGAACGTCCATATTTAGTCCACCCAAAGTACGTCCCACTTCGTCCCAAGTACGTCCGTTTAACATCCAGGGACGTCCGGACCAAAACTGGACGTATATTGGACATCCAGAGGACGTCGTGTGTTACTAGGGAATAGACGTAAGAGAAACCAATACAAGAGAAATAACTAAAATAATTCAAGAAAACAAAAGTTTAAAAGTTTTGAGACAAAATACAAACAATACAGGCAAGAAAAATATGTACAAAATAAAAATCAAAAATGGAAACATTACTGCTGATAAAACCAAAATCCTTGAGGTTGTCGAATCCTTTTATCGCGAAATGTATAAGAGTACCGACGAAGGACAAGATCAGCCCCTGCCCAAAATCACAAACCAGGGATCAAAATTAATGCCAGAAATAACTCCATACGAAATCAAAACGGCACTTTTAGTAGAAATGAAAAATAACAAATTTGTGTGGCGCCAATAAGTGATTTTGGTTAAATCTCAATATTTTGGGGTCAGGAATCTATAATTAAAATTTTTCCAATTATTAATGAAATACCCTGCATACAAATTATACTAAACTATTTTTTTTAATTTCAGCATACACTGTGATCAACCTGGATATGTCTGTTGTCTAGATTAGTTAGACAACACTACAACAAAAAAGTACTAATTTCGTTAAGTCAAAAGATGCCACTTGCGAATAAACAGCTTGAGTGCAAGTGAACGTCTAAATTTCAACTAACGTATATTTTTGCAATTTTTTGTTACTATTATAAATCTTTCGGAATCTGTGTAAAACTCTAAGTATTGAAATATAAGTATAGATTTTTGCAGTTTATATGGCAATGTAATATTAAATTTAAAATTTCATGTTATTTTTGTTTTAATTCTTCCTTAATAGGTTATAGACTATGTCAGTGAATAAGGAACTAAAACAATTAGGGAATTTTTTTTTAATTTGGCAACTCCCAATTTAAATGGTAAAATTTTTAGGTTGTAAAAATATAAATATTATGTTTATATGGGATTAAGGCACAATTGATTGTAACGAAAATTACATTTTATAATTTATTGTTATTTAACGTTTCGAATAATTCCACTCCAATAATCGTTTTCAAAAAACAATTATCATCATCTTCTTCTTCTTTTTCTTTTGGCTTTTATTCTACTGAATAATCAGCCAGTACATTTGTTTTGTTAATTTTTGGGCCACTGTCGTGAGTCTGAGAATATATCTCATGCCCTATTCTCAGTAAATATAGACATTTCATCATATAATGTCTACATTTTATTTATCTTTTCTGTTTTCTTAAAAGTGGTTTAAATGTTAATATTGGATAGGTTATTATGAAGGTTATAATTTTATATGGTTGATCTGTAGGAATCTGAGAAGAATTTTGATAATTTTAGGGTTAATATCGCATAGAAGCATTGGTATGGTAATTGGGGTTTTAATATTAATTTTGATCAGTTCCTGATAGACATCATAACCTTTTATTTTGTTTATTGGGCATTCCCAAAATATATGTTCTAATGTTTCCATTTGTCCACATTCACAGTATAGGTTATCGCGCATGTTGATTTTATATAAATGTACTCCTGTCAGGCAATGACCAGTCCTCATTCTAATAATGGTAGTAATATGCCGCCTATCTATGTATGGGATTTTGTCAAACTATGGTTTATTCGGAAAAAAAATTGCATGTTGTTATACCACTTACCTTTATATTGAAAAGAATTTAACCAATTATTTTGATGCATGGAATATATATTTTATTTTTTAATAAAGGCATGATATCCAAGTTACTTAATCTAATTTCAGCAGGAATATTTAATTCAGCCCCAACCTTTTCCAGTTTGTCAGCTATTTCATTTTCCTCGATATCATTATGTCCAGGAATCCTACATAATCTAATATCTTTCCCATATTTATTTAAACAGTATAGTTTCTTTTTAACTTCCAAGACTCTGTAGTCTTTTGTTGCAGTTATCATATTGTTATTAATTTTGTCTATAGCGCTTTTTGAGTCCGTAAACATTATAGCTGTTTCAAAATTTTTTTCCTCACATGTTATTAGGCCTATTTTTACTAGGCTATTTTGAATAGGTATTATTTCAGCTATACAAATATTAATAAGTGAAGAAATTTTTTCAGAAAAGGAATAGTTTATACTAGATATGTGTATTCCTATGCCCGTTTTGACTTCCTCAAGATTTTGATATTTTTTGTTTTTTTAAAGCATCTGTAAATATTCGTTTGTAATTATAGTAATACGAATTTACAAAATTATAATACTTATGGTTTTGGGAAACATTTTTTTTTAATAATGTTTTTATGATTAGTTTATTATAAGTGTAGATATTGTATTCATTTGAGTAGCAGGCTGGTATGTCACTTGTGTTCATTGATGGTAAAAACTTTTTACTGCTGTTAGGGCGTCAATCAAATATGTTGGATTTTTTCCCTTCCAATATCCTTGTCGATAACCATGATATTTTTTAAGTCTAGAAGCTTATTAAAATGAGTGAGTTGAAGTTGAGCTAATTTTTGCTATGTATTTCGTGGTAATCAATTCAAATCTATGGTGCAGATCGACAGTTGCACTTTCTGCTAGAATGACATTAGCGGGAGTAGATTGCATCATCCCATGTGTTGTTCTCAAAGCTTGGAATTTTACTCGGTTTAATTTAATAAAATTTGGTTAAGAGAAGTTATTAATTACAACATAATCTAATTGTGATTGTATCAAGCGATTATATATTAATTTTAGTGTTCTTGTACACTTTTTAGTGTCCTTTCTATAATTGTACAAAGTGCACGTTTTATATTAATGCCCTTTTGGGCTTTATTAAGCCTATTAGGCATTATATAGTCATTAATTTTTATATCTGGTAGATTACTAATAGGCCGGTTCATTTTAAACCACATAGTCTCGCATTTTGACGACGATAGTTTAAGATTATGTGTATCAAACCATGTTGATAATTCATATAGGATAAAGTTACCTGATTTGCCATATGATTAAAAAGGTTACCTTTTGTTAAGATAATTTGATCATCCGCATATGACAGGAGTACACAATTTTCAGGTAATATTGTGTATATATTTTTAAGATAAATATTAAATAATATCGCACTTAAAGGTGAGCCCTGTATTAGACCTTGTGTAGTATGCGATAATCTAAGCATTTCGTGATAATGATTTTTAACATATCGAGTCCTATTGTTTAAGAATTGAAATATAAGGTTATTAATCTCTATTGGAATATGAATGTTATTAAGAAGTCTGTATAGTATGTAAATATTCACATGATCGAAAGCTGCTTTAATATCTAAGAAAGTAGCATTTACATATTGGTTTTGTGCGAAAGCCAATTGAACGTAGGTATTTACGTAATTTAAATTATCATTAACTCCCATACCTTTTCTAAATCTAACTTGAAATTGGCTAAAGGTTTTTTGATTTTCCACGATCCAATCCAGCCTATTTTAAATCATCATTGATTCCAGTAGTTTTACTACACATTATGAAAATCCCAGAACCCTATAATGTTCTGCTCTTAAATTATAATTTTGAATTTTGTTGTTCTTAGGAATACCTATAATAATTTGAGTTTTCCACTCATTGGGAATTAGTTCACATTCTTTAAATTTGTTGTATAAATTTAGTAGCCATTTTAAGTCTATTTTAGGTAAATGTTTTAACATATTAACGGTAGTATTATCAAGACCTAGTGATGTGTTTTTCTTTAAAAATAGACTATTCTTTAATTATGTGAGATCGAATTCACTAAACAAGTCGACGGTTTATAAAGATACCAAATGCTAATTTGTAGTTTCGAGTAATAGCGGTTGAAAGAAAAAACTTAAAGTCTGTCTTGGCAAAAATGCCCTATTGCAATTAATTTTTAATCTATTGAAGTAATTTTTTGTATTTGAATATATTTTTTTATTATCTACCACTAGAGGGAAAAAAATTATAAAAAAATCTTCAAATTCAGTAAAAAATTTGCAGTTGCGTCGTTATCTCATTAAAAATGTACCATTATGATAACAAAAGTTTTGCCCATTGCCGACTTATCTTACATTTTCCCTATGTTATTTCAATGGCAATCAAAAATAATATCCTAAATTGTTTCTTAGGCTTCTTACACGAACTCAAAATTAATTTTTTTTAAATTGCAGAAGCTTTCTCGTAAGGTGACCACGTAAGGCTTTTTAGATAATATATTAAGTCTTTTAAGAGTGGTGAGTAGACCTGCAGAGTATTACATAACCCCATAAATAGAGGGAAAAAACGAAAAAATATAAGTTCTACAAGAAATTTATTTAGTATATTGGTAACACTAGTAACTAACCTAAGTTTGTTAACACTAAGCAAAACTAAGACTTAAACAAAAACATTTTCAGGAACAAAATTTAAACTGCTTAAGCTTACTTAAAAAAAATGAACAAATCATAAGTTTTCGTAAAAAACTCTATACACTTCAGGAATTACACCCCTATCTATTAAATTGATTAGGGCCTTCACTTTGCTTCCCTTAAGTTTAATTTTTTTACTGTAAAGAGCCGGTACCTCCTCATTGATAGCAGTAGAAGTTAAAGGTCGCCAATTTTCCCTTTCCCATTCAGAACCATGGTTAGTTTTGAAATAAATTGTCTGCGGTTCATTTTTATTCACTCTTATCATAGATGTTTGGCTACTTTTAAAATCATTAAGCTTCACTGCTGGTAGCATTTTAAAATTTTTGAAGTCTTTGAATGACATTTCAACCACTTTATAGGGACTGGGTTTTCTAGCTGCTCTCATGAGCTGTATGTATTGTTGGGGCAAATAAATAGGGCCAGCTTCTAGAGCCTTTTTAATTGTCCTTTCGATACATGCATGGACGGCATCACCTTCATTCTGAGTATGTCCCGTTACTAAAAATTTATGAGTAATACTGGATATATAGTCGAATTTCTTAAGAGCATGATAGTACATTTGACGTACATATTGGTTCTTCTGTTGCCCCGCACAATTGTCAGAATAAAAAATTATATCCAAAGATTTTTCAATTTTTAGCGAATAGTCTTTCAAACTGTCTAAATATTTCCAAAGGCATGAAGCAATTTCACATGCTCCTCTCTTCCCATCTGTTTCTGTCCATGTGTAACAATAAGTCTCCATATTTTTTGTTACAAACAGTCAAATCATACATCGCTACTTTTGAGATATAATAAAAAGATGATATTTCACCCCGTGGGAAAGGCAAGACTGCCTGCAGGTCGTAAACAGAGACAACTGTTGATTCTGGTGTTTCCTTTTTGTCCGTGTCTTTGCCTAATCTGGCAAGATCTTTTTCTAAAATATGGTTTTCGTATTCTATTTGAATATCTTTTTTCTTGTCTTGTGGTGTATTTTTATAGATGACACAATGGTCACATTGATCTTTTTTCGGTTTGTAAAAGCTGATGTTCTAGGTCTGAAATATTTTATAATATTGGTGATAAGACAAAACCTTTTCCCCTGAGGATTGTTTATATTTTTCATAGTCTCTGTGCAAATCTGAAACTGTCTTGCCCCCCTCTATATACTCTCTAGAGGTTTCCTTTCGACAATAGTAGCTTTCCACTCTTGGAATGCTATCTATATGCTTGCGCACATTTTCAATGTCTTTTTTAGGTATTAAGTTTTTTCTGTCGGGAATTTTGCATCCTCTTTTCTCTCCTACTAAAACTCCTGTATTTTTGTCAACCTTGGAAAAGGTTGTTCTCAAGCACCTGTCGGTTACGTCCAGAGTATTTAAAAAAAAATCTTGCAAACTCTGATTTTTTCTCCTTCAGAAGTGTTTAAAAAAAACATGTGGTTAAGTGACCTATTTATTTTTGGGTTCTGCACTACCCTTCGGTACTTCGGATTTAAACTTGTGATATTGTTGTGTATAAATGCCCTCTGGGCTTGTAAACTGCTCATAGCCCAGTACTCATCAAATAACAGCTGCCTCTCTGAATTGTCAAATTTTTCCGAACATTTTAATACACATTTTTCCCCACATGCCGGTTTTAGTTCTCTCTTTCTTACATGATTTTTCTTTCTGGAAATTATATAATCCAAGCCAAGATTCCTCCTTTTTTCGCGATGGCCTGAGCTGAGCCTTGTCCCTTTCTTTTCTTCTTATTCTTATTTTCTGGGGAGGCCTTGGAGGGTAAATGAAATTGTTCAGCTGGAATCTTCAAATCAATAGGCCTAATTTCACCACCCTCTACAGTTTCGTAATTTCCAGTAGAAAGTACGGGATAAACCTTACTACTTACAAGAATATCTACAATATCATTAACAGTCTTTTTATTCTCGTGGCTTCCATCGTTTTCGGCATTGACCTCAGCTGGTGGCTTCAATTCTAGGTACGTCAAATTTTTTGTTTCAATGGTTCTGGTTCTGGATCAGCTACGGGGACTAACAGTACAGGATTTGGAAGAGCAGCAACCCAGTCTGATGTACCTAAAAAATATTAAATGATCATTGGTTCTGGAATAATTGATAGTATTGGATAAGATAAAATTGTACATGATAGTATTTATTACTTACGTTTTTGAAATTCTGAAGTGTATTCTGCTGAATTATTGATTAAAACCTCCCATACTTCTGAATCTATAGAAGAGTCATTATTATTTTTCCCATTTCTTGTGGAGTCTGGTAAAATTTTTTGTGTCGCCAATTTGAATATAAGTTTACTTCGACTATTCATTTTCATACCTACAACACCAAAAATAAAAATTAGTTTTACAGTTTATAATGGTACTAGTATATTTCAATGTCTACTACATTAAATTTTAAAATAATGATTTTAAAAACAAAGCCTGAAATTTGTTTAAATTTAATAAAGAAATTACCTCTCAGCAGTATACGACACTATTAGATAATCAAAATAACACTAACTCGCTCTGTTTTAACTAGTTACTGACTTATCTGCATGAAATTCAATTACATAAAAAACATTGCAATTAAAAGAGTACTCTTTAAAAATATTGTGACCCAACTGTAAAAAAGATCATTATATTTTCAATAGGAACGCTAAAAAATACAGTGAGTTTTAAAAATATAGTGACGCATTTACAAGAAGTGTAAAATATTTTAATAAGAACGTTAAAAACTTTAGCGAATTTAAATATTTAGTGACGCATTATTTATATTTATATTTAGTGAAGATTTATGCACGACTGACGGAAGGTACGACGTGACACTATCTTCTGCAGAAAATGGCTCAGATTCGCGCCAAAATTTAACACGCCTAAATTTTCAACGCCTCCTATTAGTACATTTTCAAAGTAACAGAAGTGTCGCTCTCATATAAAAATAGAGCAAAAAATTACGAACATTTTGATACCAAAAACTCAAAAATCGATTTTTTGCAGATACGTCTGTATCTTTATAAACCGTCGAAGTGATCAATGGTCTGTAATTCAAAATCCGGTTCAATATTAGTTAGTGAAAGGTTAGTTAATATTTCATAACTCATCTTTTCATAGGGAAGTTTATTGTTTAATGGTTGAGAGAATGCATTTTTAAATTTTCTTATAGTTTGCCAAATAGAGCTGATCTCTACATTTCTATTAATATTACTACAATATTCCATAAACTTTTGCCTCTTTATTGTTTTTTGAAGTCGTTTTGATTTAGCAATTATGTGTTTTGTATTGGTATAATTATTAAGATTAAAATTATTTTTAAATTCCTTTAACGCCTCTTTTCTTTTATTTATTATTTCAGTGCATTCCTGGACCCACCAAGGTAGTCTTTTTTTATATTGCAGTTTTCTTATGCCTCTGCCTTGTTTATATGGAAAAGTAATTTCTACTGCTTGGTTAATTATACTTGTGAAGTTTTCATAGGATTGATTTTCTATATTTAAATCTTCTTGTATGTGTTTACTATATTTTTTCCAATCAATTTTTCTAATGTTTTTGTAAAATTTAAGTTTTTATTGGTTGTAATGCTTTTTCCTTCACTATAGTTAATTTTTATTAGAATAATTGTAGGAAAATGATCACTGTTACCACAATCTTTCAAGACATTCCATTTATGTACATTGTATTGCTAGAGAGTCAGATACAAATGATAGATCTACAGGACTGGGTCCCTATAATGTGGTATGAATTCTAGTGCTTCTTCCATCATTTAGGTATACATATATAATTAAACTCGTCAAAGATTTTTAATAAAAGGTTACCATTTCTATTACCTACTTGACTAACCCAACATAGATGATGTGCAGTCAAGTGTATCTATTTTGATAGCTATATATCTAAAGTTAGGGATTTGCCATTTGGAGTCTAAATTAACCCTACTGTAAATTAGATTATTTTTAATGAGTGTGGCAATACCTCCTGCTCCGTTTATTATATCTTCCATAATTATATGATAACCTTTGATTCTACATAAGTATTTGATGAGGTTTAAGTTTGGTTTCGTTTACTATAATGATATCACGAGAATATTCTGTTATCAAAATATTCAGGTTATAATTATTATTGGATTGAAAGCCGTTCATGTTCCATTGCATCAAACTAATGTTTTTAAGTGCGTTGTTGGTGTAACTCATAATTTGTTTTAGTTTTTAATAATATTTATCCTGATCATGTAGATCAGGAACTGGTTTGTTTACTTCTGAATATGCTAATATTAATTCTCTAATTTTAGTTTGTTGTTCTTTATTCATATTTGTAAATTTTCTGTATAAATTGTCTATTGTATTACAGTAATTTTGCGACGCACTAACAGGCGTTAATTTATTAAAATTATGTTTTAAATTGTTATTATTAATACTAGATATAGATGAAGTGTCACTAATTTGAACTGTACTATTTAGTTGAGATAATCTACCATTTTGATTTAATAATTGCGATTCATGTTTTCGTGTTGCGAGATTTATAATGATGTATCAGATATCAAACATTTTTTATAACTTTTATGTGACTCTCGACACATATGGAATAATGTAGAATTTAAGATAACTAATTTTTATCCCGCTTGGTAATACCTTACCATTAAAAGTTATCAGAAGTGTGCCTCTAGGAGCAAATTAAACCGAGTTATCACCAATAATAATTTTTCTGTTTAATCTTACGAGATTAATGATTTTTTGATTTCGGTTAGTGATGGGTTAACATCTCTGATGATGCCCTTACAAGTTATCTGATTATGTGAAATATATATTTATCTTTAACATTGACAGAGTTATTAATAAAATTGTTACCCGCTTCGCTGTTAGTGAAAGAAACACCAAATTTATTTATACCTTTGACTTTGACCTCCAAGATATATTTTAAATTTAAATTGAAGAGGTCATTTGCAATTTACAAGTGATTATATTTACCTATTTTGAATTTTTTTGTCGATTCCTTCTACTACAACTAAGTATGGCCCTACAGCATTATTCTTGTATCTGTTGTAGCTTTGATTAAATTTATTTTTTTTTACATTATCAGACTCATCATTTATTATCGCATTATTTTCATTATTCGAAATGTGCATATTATCGTTTTCATTATTATTGTTGATAGCTTGGAGATCAGGTGGTTTTTTCTTGCCGCCATGCGGTGACAGATCAAGAGCTGATTAAATTTTTAGTAATATAAAAAAATATGTAATGAAAAAGACTTACCAATGCTCTATTTGGTATTTTATATAAAGAGTTATATATAAAAGTAGATTAATTATCTCCATCTCTCAAGACTCTTGTGTGAAATGTGAACCCAGCCAGTAAAAATCGTATTATATTACGTTGTATATCAGAACTGTTGTTTCTACGCTGTAATTGTGAATTAATTTATTTTTAGTTTACTCTTATATGTAACCAATATTTAAATTTACCGCTAGAAAGATTATCGATTATTTAGGCACACGGATTTAGATTATCATCAAATTGTTTTTTTTTCCTGGTTTTTCCCCAATACTTTACATCACTAACAGGAGATTTTTATTGTCATCATAGCATGTGTTTGTCTTTTAAAAACGAATTACATGCTATGCTTTTTTTGGACGGATATTCTCAAGTTAAAGTTGATTTCATGTAGTCGAATGAACTAGCTTACAAGTAAAGTCGTCCCAGGAACGCAACTCAACAATATTGGTAATATCATTTTAAAGTCGTCTACTTTAAAATGTATAATGTATGTCTGAATTGTCAATATAAATGGGTCAGATAAAATTAAATTTTTAGAAGAATTTCTCACCAATAAACAAAAATTTGTTTAAATTACTAATGTTTGTATTTTGAGAACGATTTCCGAAGTGGAAATTGAAACATCAATAAACTTACTTTAACCTTTTTAAAAAAAAATGTTTGAGTGTTAGCGTTTTCTAAATTGACGGTTGGCTTTTTGGGCACTGATCTGGTAGGCATATAGCCAGGCTTTAAATTGATCATTCTGAGGGTGATGTTTGTTTTTGTAGGGATTATTTGTTTTTGTATTATGTGTTTATACATTATATGTTTATGTAATATGTGTTGTGTATGTATTACGTGTAATTGTAGACGATATATCTCATATTTTCGATTAATCCGCTAATGTTGTTATGTACTTTTTGATAACTTCTTCTTTTATTATTAGCAACTAATTGCTACATTTTACTAATGGGTCTACTAAACATTTTTTTTTATTAACTAGGATGAGAGCTAGGATAATCTTTCTGATAAAATCTTTACATATGTTATTGTTGTCATTCTTAAACTCCTTCTTGTGGGCGTTTCTGGATTGCTTATGGTGTATTTTTTATTTCTTTTTTTTTTTCAAGCTTGTGCTAATTCCTTGTTTATAAATGACAAATGGGAAATTATTTTTTATTAAAACCTTTGTTAACAGATGTTTTATTCCTGAAATGTATTTTCATTAAGGCAGGTATATTAAGTTCTATCATATACTAAATAGGTAAATACCTTTTTGATGTTTATGTTTTATTGTATTCTATATTCTTTCTTTCCGTGTATTGGTAGTTTTTGAAAAAGTTTTTTAACTGCACTAATTCACTAATTGTCTACTTTATGTTACAGCATTATTTATATATACATTTTGAGAGCATTAGGTTCTCTGTTGGGTTTTACTGTCTTTTGGGGAAATTGTCAACTGTTGTTCTGTTTAAATTATATCTTATCATAAACAGAGACTTTAATAAATTACAGAGATGCAAACATGTCTGGGACAATGATCACAGAGTACAATAAATAGTTATTATAGTTATAGTAGTAAAGACTCTTGGCGTCTTTACTACTATTTGTTGTCATTCGGCTTATATAATCGTTTCATTCTACTCTTCTATATCTTGCCCAGTTCTTGATATTCTCGATCTTGCATCTACGTAGTATATCTGTACTTCTAGCTCTGTCCCATAGTGTCTTGCCATCAATTTTTCCTAAGTGTTTTTATCTCTGCTGTTTCTAACATCCTTTTTATCCTCTCTGTGACAGGTTATATTTCTGCCGCGTATGTCAATATTGGTCTGATGACTGTTTTGTTAATTCTTCCTTTCATGCCTTTCATTTCTTTCCCGATATTTTTATTTATTCATATTGTTCCATTCAGACAGCCTGCGGCTCTGTTTGCTCTATTCACTTGAAAAAATAAGGTTGAAGAAATAATAAAATCTTTAAAAAATTAAGTCAGTAGGACATAATGATATTAAATTTGAAACTTTAAAAGAAATAACAAAACAGATTTCAAAACTCGTCACATACGTAATAAATACATGTCTTAATTTAAGCATTTTTCCGGATATATTAAAAACTGGAAGTTTTTAACCGCTATTCCAATCTAGCGAAGACATATATTGTCAAAATTATAGGCCTATCCGCTTAATTTTAAACATAGGTAAAATATTATAAAAAAAATAATTAAGATAAGATTTACAATTAAAAAAAAAACTCAATATGCTGTCCGTATGTGTTCCGTAATTTCAGTATGGGTTTCAAGAAAGGAAATTTTTTTCATAAATAAACTTTATTGTGACTTAATCTTCAATAATTTTTTTTAAAGTCTTTTTCTTTTTTTGAAAGGATATGTTTAAAGCTCGTAAAGTTATTCAATTTGTTTATAAGCCTAAAAAATGTTTAAAACTTTAAAAACATTTCTAGGCTCTCCTAGTAAACCGATTTGAATTTTACAAAAAGCGTTTGAAAGTTTGAGTCTTCCTTTATATGTAAAAAAATGTGCAACTATCTGACAGCCTTATTTAGGGCCTACTATAAATTTTAAAATTTGCGATTTTTTTCCAGTAGGCTGGATTGCAAAATTATCATGCAAAACCTATCCGACCGATCTTAACAAAATTTAGCACACGTTTTAAACATATTGTTGTGAATTTATTAAAAGGTTCAATATTTATAACACTTACGGATTTAATTTATTTCTTTATTTATATTAACTTATCTGACAATAATTTATTATATCCGTACGTACAAATTCGCGAGCGCGGGTCTTGAGTATTAACTGGCCCTCCATATAAAAATGTTGTATTTATATACGAAATCCTGATATACTAGAACAGCATCGAAAGATCGCTTTGTCTTGCATCGAAAAATCGAGAAATATCTAGTTGGAGAATTCACCATAATTTTGAATCTAGAACCTCCGCCAAATTTCTACAACAAAACAGAATATTATTAGTCATCATATATTTAGGCCAGTATATATTTATCGTAACATTGCCCCCCTCTTAAAAGATGGTTCCTCCTGGAACCTTGTCGGGACTGGAACCGGAACTGTATGCTGGTATCGGCAACTGGACCCTCTTTTACAACTTCCAGTTGTATAAAAATGACAAGGGACGGTTTTCTCTCTCCGCACAAGGTACTTAGCGGATTGCAACAGACTAACACCTGGACTTCGGTGTCTTTGAAGATCTCCTCCACCATATTTCGGATAACCCTCCAATCTAATTGGCGGCACTCCAACTTTGGCATGGCTAACTTTTGCACGTCGGACTCTAGTACGTGCTCTCTCAATTGAAGTAAGGCTTCCCATACATCTCGGTAGGTAGGTTGGTCACGGGCAGTGTCTTTTGTTACCAGGTAGAAAAGGTAACGTGATGCATCTTGGAGTTTCAAGGTTTTACCGGGAGCTGGCACCTGGCATTGCAGTTCTGCAACTCGACCAAACTTCCTTCGAAAGACGGATGCCAACCCTGGTGCGTCTTTGATACTGGCCGGGATGGTAAGGGCCAGCGAGTAGTCATCGGGGAGCGCGAGTAGATCTTGCTTTTCTTCAGTGGTAACACCATGTCTTGCTTTACCGGTACCTCCATAGGCACCCATGAATTCCTCAAACGTGAGGTTAAACACATCTTGGACTTGGTTTACTTCCACTTCTTCATCTACGTCGTGGTCACCTTCGAAAGATGCCAACCGGTTATGGTGTACTATCATCGGCTTTCCCCTCGGAATCTTGCTTATTCGGTAGATGACATCGTTGATCTTCTCCATGATGAGGTATGGACCTTCCCAAAACTGCTGCAATTTGGGAGAACAACCTTTTCGCTTCTTGGGATTATACAGCCATACTTTGTCGTTCTTCTTAAAGCAACCCTTTTCGGCTTGTGTATCGTACCGTTTCTTCATTCGGTCGCTAGCGATCTGAAGGTGGGAACGGACCAACTCATGTACATCGTCCATTCTTCTTCGTAATTCGATCACATAATCTTCACCTGCTACATCTTCTCCAGGTCGACACCCAAATTCTAGATCACAAGGTAGTCGCATTTCGCGTCCGAATAGGACTCTGGCTGGTGTCTGGCCCGTTGATTCGTTAACAGCAGATCTGTAGGCCATTGTGAAGAACGGAAGGTATTGGTCCCAATCTCGCTGATGATCGGACACCATCTTTGTCAAATACTTGCCAACTGTCCTATTCATTCGTTCTACCATACCATCCGATTGTGGATGATACGCGGTAGTTCTTGTTTTCTTCATGCCTAGTCTATCACATATTCCTTGGAATAGATCACTTTCGAAGTTCCTGCCTTGGTCACTATGGATCTCCAAAGGCACTCCAAATCGGCTGATATATTCTTGGATCAACTTATCTGCAACGGTGGCGGCCTTCTGGTCTGGAAGTGCGTAAATCTCGACCCACTTAGTGAAGTAATCCATTACTACCAACATGTACTTGCCCCCATTTTCACTTTCTGGAAATGGCCCTGCAATGTCCAAAGCTATTCTTTCAAACGGGCTTCCAACATTATATTGTCTCATAGGAGCTCTCCTTTTCCGGTGAGGCCCGTTACTCGTAGCACAAATAGTACATTTCTTACACCAGCCTTTTACGTCGTCGGAACTGTTCATCCAATAAAACCGTTCCCGAATTCGCTGAAGGGTTTTCCTTACACCAAAATGCCCTCCCGATGGACTGTCGTGTAACTGACGAAGTACTTCGGCTATTCTGCTCTTTGGGATCACCAACTGTCTTCTCTTCTCTGAACCGTCATCATTTTCCAGGACTCGTTTAAGCAAGCCATCTTCGATGATAAATGAGTCCCACTGGGCCCAATACGTCTTAACTACTGAGCATAGGTTTGATATTTCCTGCCAAGGTGGTCGACGGTTTTCCTCTTTCCATTTTCGGATTTTCTGTATAACTGGATCTCTCTCTTGTTCTTCCCTTATCTTAGTAGGCGTCCAGTCGTCGTTGACAATCGTCGTTCTTAGCACTGCTGCTTCCTTGGATTCCGTTTTGTTGCAGTGAGGACACTCTGCTGGGCATGGCCTTCTGGAAAGAGAATCAGCGTTTCTGTGGCTAACTCCGGCTCGGTGCTCAATCTTAAAATCGTATTCTTGGAGTCGTTCGATCCACCTGGCTATCTGACCCTCTGGATTCTTAAACTGCATCAACCACTTAAGGGCGGCATGGTCGGTTCGGATTAAAAACTTCCTTCCATAGAGGTATTGATAGAAGTGCTCTACTGATTTCACTACTGCCAGAAGTTCTCTTCTCGTGACGCAATAATTCCGCTCAGGTTTTGAAAGGACTTTACTAAAATATCCGAGGACTCGTTCCTGTCCTCCTTGAATCTGAGACAGCACTCCTCCAATTCCCACGTTACTTGCATCCGTATCTAAGATGAACTCTCCTTCTGGCAGTGGATACCCTAAAATTGGTGCTGTTATTAAATGCTTTTTCAAGGTCTCAAAGGCATTTTGGCAGTCTGTATCCCAGCGGTAATCTCTTGCTTCCTCCGTAAGTCGCGTTAATGGCTTAGCGATATCTGCAAACTTCTTAATAAACCTCCGGTAGTAAGTACATAGTCCAAGAAAACTTCTCACTTGATGTTTGTCAGTTGGTTTTGGCCATTCCTTAATGGAATCGATTTTTCCTTTATCCACGGCCACTCCTTCTTTACTGACTATATGACCCAGATAATTGACTTTACCTTGAAATAGCTGGCACTTCTTGGGGTTTAGCATCAATTGGGCAGCTTTAAGTCGATTAAAAACGTTTTCTAAATTCCTCAAATGATCTTCGAATGTCTCCCCCAAGACGATTATGTCATCTAAATAAACCAGGCATGTTTTCCAAGATAACCCTCTCAACACATTTTCCATAAGCCTCTCAAATGTCGCAGGAGCATTACAGAGTCCAAATGGCATAACGTTGAATTGCCACAATCCAGATCCTGTGGTGAAGGCTGTCTTTTCTTTATCTACTGGGTCCATTTCTACCTGCCAGTATCCAGACTTCAAATCCAAAGTAGAAAACAATTTACTTCCAGCCAATGTGTCCAATGTGTCATCGATCCGAGGCAGAGGATAACTATCCTTCTTGGTAACGTTGTTCAGCAAACGGTAATCCACACAGAACCTCGTCGTTCCGTCTTTCTTCTTAACCAGGACCACCGGAGAGACCCATGGACTCGTAGAAGGTTCTATCACCCCGTCTTTCTTCATTTCCTGAACAATCGTTTCAGCTTCCTCTCTTTTTGCCTGTGGTAATCGTCGAGCTGTTTGACGAATTGGCTTAGCATTACCAGTATCAATTTTATGCTTAACAACGGTAGTTCTTCCCGTTTTTCCTCCTTTCGGTACGAAAATATCACGATACTGCCGAAGAAATTCCCTTAATTTCCTTTTCTCCATCTGGTTTAGAGACTGTCCTGCAACTGCAACCATTTGGTCGAATTTGTCGTTGGAATTATCAGATGTTGTCGCCTGACGGATTATGGATGTCACAGGTACACAAGTTCCTACTTTTGTCTCTTTCTTTATGGTCACTGGGTAGTCGTTGACATTGATAAGTCTCACAGGAATTTCCTTAGCCGAAGTCACCAATTCCTTTCCAATTATGATTCCACGGCCAACCTCATCGTCGTGGTTCCAAGGCTCCATCATAACAGGTCTCCCTTTCAGAGTTTCCCTAACAGGTTTCGCTTCTCGCAGGCACGACTGTATCTTCTGTAATGGCTGCTTGCACAGTGTTGTCATTATGTGGATGGAGAAATACCTCCTCGTTGCCAACTTTGATTACCTTATTCTTAAAATCCAATTGGAATCCATGCATATTCATTACGTCCATTCCTAATATAACATCCTCTTCGATGTCAGCAACTATAACAGTATGGACGAACTTTTCTGCTCCAATTCCCAATTG
This sequence comes from Diabrotica undecimpunctata, assembly GCF_040954645.1. Lineage (NCBI taxonomy): Eukaryota > Metazoa > Arthropoda > Insecta > Coleoptera > Chrysomelidae > Diabrotica > Diabrotica undecimpunctata. The sequence goes on from NC_092803.1 coordinate 142,332,350, forward strand.
TACCTGGATTTCTCCATGAATGTTGGCATTTTCACCTGTAGCGGTCCGAAGTCGCAACCTCGTTGGTAACAGTTTCTTTCGGCTGTTTAGAACTGTCGGGCGTATAATGGTTCTGGTCGCTCCGGTATCCACCAACAACGTATGCTTTTTACCATTTATGTCTCCATCTACATATACACTATCTTCACGACATTTCAAAGAAGCTATTAGTATAAGAGGGTCTTTGGAAGAGTTCCGGGTCGAAGCTGCCTCCCTAGGGTTGACTCGTTCTGGTTTTCCTGATGGTGAGTTTCTTGATTTTATGGTCTTCTTTTTCTTGCATGTCATGCTTTTCATCAAATTAAAGAGCTGGTCAAGTTTATCTTCATCTCCTTCCTCTTTTACAGTCCTAACTTTACTGTACCCGCCAGAGGCCTGCGTAGCTGACTCGTATTCGAGGGCGGCGGATAAGACATCAACCAGCGTCTTGTGACGAGCTAATCGTAGTGTTCTCTGCATTTCATGATCACGAAGACCATCAATAAACGTTTGAACGGCCAATTTTTCCATCATGTCTTCGGGAGCTGTTGGATAAGCATATCGTACTAATCTGGCAATATCTACCTCATATTCTTGAAGAGCCTCATCTTTCTTCTGTCTACGATTTTTAAGCTGTGACTGATATACATGCTCCAAATGTTCGTGGCCATATCGCATATTTAACCTCTTCTTCAGTTGTTCGAAATCATCGGTCTCCTCTACGGCTATGGTCTGAAGCACATCTAAGGCATCTCCTCGAAGAGCGATAGTCAGGTTTACAGCCTTTTCTTTTTCAGACCATCCATTTGCTCTTGCGGCTGATTCGAACTGTTTCATGTAGTTGTTCCATGATGATTTTCCGTCGAAAGTTGGGACTTTAACATGAATAGAACCTCCACTTCCTTCAAATTTCGGCCGTGTCTCCAACTTAAATTTCGTCTCGTCTTCTTTTATCTCCACTGTAATCGGATTGTTACCTCTCTCTGCTGTCCCTGTTTCTTCCATCTTCCTTTCCATCTCTTTAATCTTTTCTTCGAAGGCCAACTTATCGGCAGCAACTTGGTTTTTTAACGAAGATATTCTATCGTCCAGGGCAGACATCTCAGAAGTGACTTTAGAGATTTCCGAAGAGATGTTAGCAGAGACTTTGCTTTCCAGAGAAGAAATCTCGTTAGAAACTTTGCTTTCTAAAGAAGCGATGTCGCCGGATACTTTGTTCTCCAATTTCGAAATCGACGAGATGACAGCATCATGTTTGTCTTCAAATATATAAGTCTCTGGGTCTAGTCCTTCTTCTAGCAAAGCGTTCTTTAGTCGTTGGACTAACTCAGCCTTTTTTCCGGTGGAAGATAATTCTCTGTCTTCAAGATGTCTTCTTAAATTAGTCACTGTCAGCTCATAAATCGTAGCCATTTTCACAATTTATTTTATATTCACTTGTATTATTATTATAAGTCTAATTTATGTTCGATCCCACTTCTGACACCATTTGTTGTGAATTTATTAAAAGGTTCAATATTTATAACACTTACGGATTTAATTTATTTCTTTATTTATATTAACTTATCTGACAATAATTTATTATATCCGTACGTACAAATTCGCGAGCGCGGGTCTTGAGTATTAACTGGCCCTCCATATAAAAATGTTGTATTTATATACGAAATCCTGATATACTAGAACAGCATCGAAAGATCGCTTTGTCTTGCATCGAAAAATCGAGAAATATCTAGTTGGAGAATTCACCATAATTTTGAATCTAGAACCTCCGCCAAATTTCTACAACAAAACAGAATATTATTAGTCATCATATATTTAGGCCAGTATATATTTATCGTAACAATATTAAAAAGTTTTTCTAGGCGGAACATGGAGCTTGTATGTCAAGTTTAGAAAGTCGAAAACATTTAAAGTATTAACTTCTTTATTAATATTAATATTAATAGTATTAACTATTTTTTTGTACTTTTTTTTCCAATTATTGCTATTTTTTCAACAATAAACATTAAATTTTCAATTTCTAGCTAACGAAATATTGTGTAAAATTGAATACCGAAACTTTTAACTTGTTATAATTTTTTCTCTAGGATCAATATTTTCCGAATTATAAACGAAAATAGGAGCAAAAAAACGAGAAATTTTCAATTGTTTTCAAATTTTGTTAAATAAAAAATTTAGCACAGGGTTTGCGACTGGCGCATATCGTGATTATCGATATTGGGCAAATCCTGAAGGGATTTCGGCAAAAAAATAGCTTCCTATGGAAAATGTCCATTATGGTCTGAATTTCTACAGATCCCGCCTAGTCTATTACTGTACGCAAGAGAGATACCTGTAGGAATAATTAAAATGATCGAAAATATCTACTAAAACATCACAATAAAAGTAAAAGTAGAAGAAGAACTATAAAAAATAATAAAAAAAAAGAACTAAAAAAGGATACCAAATGGAAGAAAACCAACTTAAAATAATCTGCTGTGCAGACGACACAATAGCTGATTATCTAATTTCTTTAAAACAAACAGAAACTAAAATTGTCTAACACATGTTTAAACGCCTTTCGTTACTTCTGTAACCTATAGAGCAGAGTTATCTGTCAGTAATGTAATAAAATTCATAAACAAAGCCATTCAAGATAAAATCTTATTTAACTGCCTGAAGCACTCTCTAATAGAAAGAATTGATTGTGTTTTTTTATTTTTATGAAAATTGTAAAATGTATGTACCTATATACAAAAACTAATTGAACAAATTTACTACAAAAGAAATAAGACAGTTGTGCCATTGAAAAACACGAGGCAACTTGATGACGAATTAGAAGTTTTTATAAAAAATATCCAATAGGTAGCTTGGGAAAATACTCCCACAATAACTTCTAGAACAAAAGCGAATAATAATCCACAAGAAAACAGAGAACTCATAGTAGAAAAAAGGAAGTTCAGAAAAAAATGACAGCAATACAGAGCTCCACGAGGCAAAACTAGTCTAAATAATGCTACACAAAAACTAAAAAGGGAGACACAGAATATAAAAAATTCAACAATTAATTCTTTTTTAAGTAATTTAACAGCTGACCAGAACACAGATTATTAACTATACAACATTCCACTATTAACAACATTCCACTAAAGATCAAGTTCACAGAATAACCAATATAATAGAAAAAACATTAGAAGAAAAGAAAGTCTGCTCTGCAATCTTCTTGGACGTAACACAGGCGTTTAATAAAGTCTGGCATGATGGTTTAAAGTTGTGCTCAGACTTATACTGCATGGGATCTACCATATAAACTGCAAGCATCCGGAGATCGACTGCTGTACCCTGTTTTTAAACCAGGAGGAGTAATTCAAATTTACCGCGCTACAATGTTTGTTTGTAATTGGTCCAACCTCAGGCAAGTTTACTCCACTGTTATAAAATTTTGACACTAATTGCATTTCATAGGTCAATTAAGTTATATCGGCGATTTTTTGTGTTTTCTGCGTTATTCTTTTAATTTTTAAATTTTTAGTCTACTTTTGGGTATATAAAAAACATTTATTTTTAGAACTCTTTATCGACGTATTAGTATAATATAATATTTTTGGATTATCGTCGAAGGCCGATATGATCAACCAAAACAGATGTATTTGGTAACTTTTCTAGTGACTTTCTTGGGTGTGAATCTCTTTAGTTTACTCCTCCTGGTTTAAAAACAAAGCATAGTAAAAAAAAACAATTTTGAAAAAAAAAACTTTATTGCACATTTCTATAAAAAATAGTTGATAAAAAGTTGTAACTACAGAGAGCTTGGATGTTGATGCATGGCACTGCGTATCATCCACAAGTATTTCATATGATGCTACGTAATTACCGAGGGCCAAACGCAAGCATGAAGAGAGATGTTCGTCAGTTAGCCGATTACAATATTTTGATTTCACTATCTTCGTTTGGGAAAATGCAGACTCACACAAGTATTGTGTCTTGTAAGCTACTTGTCTCAAAGACGGATATTTCTTAGACGATATGAAAGACCAAAAATTTCGTATCGGTCGCTCTGGATTTCAGGTGTTTATCCGAAATTATTTTCAATACCTTATTTTGGACGAAAATGATCTCCATATTGAACGTAACGGATATTTCAGTGGCTATTTTTTCCACGTCTTGACAAGAAAATGGATTGGACATGAACGTTACAATATCTCAGTTTTTTTAAATCAGCGAAGCGTCTTTCAAACTCGCTATGAAGTGATTGCAGCTCCGTCTCGTAATAAACATAATTCAAATGAGCGGCTACCCTTTTTTCAACGATAGAAAGTTGTTTAAATTCTTTCTGCTAATTTGCTTAATCAATAATTTCAATTTGTTGACAAAAGAATGTATTGCGCTCATCATATCGATAATTGTTTTATTATTACCTTGTAGTTTAAAATAATGAATTAATTAATTAATTAATTATTTAATTAATTATTAAGAGGCTCAAAAGATTTGTTAAATCTGTTAGAAAAGCCAGATCACTGAACCATTATTCGTTTTGAAGTAGATCAGTGTCGTCTCCTCGTTCCTCTAAAAAATAAATTATTTTGCAAATAGTATATAGTATAGTATAATAGTATGCAAAAGTAAACCAGTGTGTTCCAGAGAGTCGCTAGCTTCCAATTGCGCTTTAAAAAGGCGTCGTTGCAAGCTTTGCGCTCTGATTGAATTCGCAATTTTTGTTGTCATCTTCACGATGTCGTCCATATTTAAAATTTTGAAACACAAAACTTGCTGGTGAATGATGCAATGAAATGAAAAAAGGATGAAAAGTCATCGTTAGCTCGACATAATGCAACAAATCCATTGTTAACGCCAGTCATGGATGGTGCACCATCTGTTGTAATACACAAGAGTTTGTAAATCGGTAGCTCGTATTGTTTCACAAAATTTATAAAAACGTTGTATATACCTTCTTCGCGAGTTTTGTCTTTCAGAGGCAGCATTGTTAACAGTTCTTTAGCCAACATGTCAGAAAATACTATCCGAATGAAAATACACAACTGGGCGGTATAATATCACTTTTAACTTGGCTTTCCAAATTTTTGCCTATGATTTCGATACACCTAGTAACCGTTGTACGTGATAACTGGACTTCTTTGATGGCAGACATAATATCTGTTTTATTTTTGAAGTCCTCAAATAATAGATTCGTAGCCTCAATAGATGCTTTCTTCACTACCTCTCCACCTTCAAATGGTTTTTTATATTGTGCCAATATATAAGAAATTTTGAACGACGCAATTGTTGCAGCTACTGATTGTTTAACAGGCTTAATGAACATTGATTGTTCCGTCTTCAAACTACTTGTCAAGTCTAGCACTTTCCGTTTTCTAAAGAAACTGTTTTGCGGAAAATCATTTTCATAGTTTTTATGCAAAGTTTTATAATGCCGTTCTAAATTTCCGCGTTTGGGCACAGCAACGGAAGACCGACAAACACACTTATCTGGAATTCTTCTTCCCACGCATTATTAAATGATATGTTTTGGCGGCACTCATATCGAGTTTCAAATATTAATGTAAATAAAATATTACTAAAATGTTTTACTAGTAATAACTTAGTAATGAATGATTAATGCTTGACTAACAGAAATACAATGCTGATACAGCACACTCCCATTTCATAATTTATCTGTGAATGCTGATATGCCAAATCGGCATTATCGCAACTTTTGGGTGAAGAGTATTTTCTCCGTGAATCGCGATCGACTTCAAAAACTTTGGCGATCGACCGGTCGATCGCGATCGACTCTTTGAGCACCGCTGGTTTAAACTATAAACTAAGAACGTTCAAGTCATACATTGCGAATAGATATTTCAGAGTAAAACAAGAAGAAGTGTACACCGACTTAAGGGAGATCAAAGCTGGCGTACCACAAGGGAGTGTCTTAGGTCCGGGTCCTGTACCTATTGTATACGTGTGAAATTCCAGAGCTAGAACAAAACACTATTGCCACCTTCGTGGATGATACAGCCATATTAGTGATAGGAGACACTAGTGAAGAAGCGACTGATAAGTTGCGACTATCAGTAAATAAAATACATAACTAGACCAGAAAATGACGAATAAAATTAAATGAGACTAAATCTGCACACATTAACTTTACAAATAAAAAATAGAAAATTTCCCAGTTAGAATAAATGATACCCAAATTCCTTATGCAACATCAGCAAAATACTTGGGCATCACCCTAGACGCGAAGCTGCGCTGGAAAGTCCATGTCAAAAAGAAAAGAGGGGAGCTTGATATTAGATATAAGAAGTTGTATTGGCTGATTGGAAAAAATTCATCATTATCAATTCATAATAAATTATCCATCTACAAGCAAGTACTGAGGCCAGTATGGGTATATGGGTGCCAACTCTGGGGCTGTATCAAAGCTAGTAATCTACATATTATCCATAGATTTCAAAACAAAGTACTGAGAAACATTGTTGATGCTCCTTGGTATATTCGTAACAGCAACTTCCACCAGGACCTTGGTATGGAAACTGTGATCGAAATAATCAAGAGAACAGCAGCAAGTCATGTGAATGTCAAGGCAATCCAGCTTCTTGATAACACTGAACTAAAGAGAAGACTCATGAGGACAAAACCATTTGAGTTAGTGTAAATGTGTAACAGTTTAATGTAAAAAGCAGAGTATAGTGCTGTGAAGTTATTGCATGTTAGTTGTAGTGTATTCGTTGATAGATAAAATAAGAGTAAGCCCTTAGATTTAAGTATTTGCTGTTTATTAAGTTAGGTCAGAAAATAACTGATAATTGGTCATTTGTGACCAGATAGCAGTATACAAACACCGCACAGGTGTTAAAAAAAAGTTTTTAACAAACAAGAAAACATTAATAAATTAAACAAATTTTGTTTTTTGTTATTTGGTTGAAACTTTTTCTAATAATTTAATGTTATCGAACTTGTAGTGACAATTTAGACATATATTATACATTTTAAAGTAGATGACTTTAAGTGATGGATTTGTCCGTTACTTGATGGAAATTTATTTTATCTAACAATAAAACACTGAAAACTTTTGTTTTCAACACGTCCACAAAATTTATTTTAAATTATTATCACTACAGCTGTGAAATGTACTCATCTTTAGTTAATTTTCTTAAAGATATTTATTAGAATATAGGCCTAATCTAACTTAATTTTGACAACATCAAACCATAATTCAGCATAATGACTAAGCCACTACTATATTTATGTGATTCCATTGCAAATCTTAATTAGAATTTGTTTTATAGATCTACTGGTTTTTTCATTTTAACTTGACAACAATTAAAATCTTGTATAGCACCTAGATTTTTACTCTATATTTGGGATTAGAAGTTTTTAACATTGTTCCCAATTTGTATTATTTTTGAATCTCGTTGCAGATTTTCCAACGAAAAGTTAGTCTCCTATGACTTGAAAATAAATCTCCATGCTCTTCATTTTGCCTCTTTTTAGTATTTGTATTTAAATCGAAAAATGAAAAAGAAAAGTATTTTTGAAGTGTATAAACACTAGGCTTGAAGAGACTAAACCAAGCTTTTAATGTGGAAAATAAACCCAACACTACATCCATTTACAGATCCTTATCTTATTTTGAACCAATTTCAGAAAAAAAGGCAGAGTACTTTGTAACAAAATCAGTAACTTACACATCTTCTTATTATTAAAAAGAGTACTTTGTAACAAAATCAGTAACTTACACATCTATTTAAAAAAAAAAACCCAACATTAAGTCCATTTTTAGCAACACCAAGGACAAAATTGATGAACTAAAAAGAAGTGGTGTTTACAAATTATCTTGTGGTGATTGTAACATGACTTATGTGAGTAGAACAATGGTAGTCCTGGCACAAAGAAACAAAGATCATCTCAATAACTACACAGATAAATCAAACTTTGGACGTCACATTAAATTTATTCATTAAGTCATTCCTTTTCATCAGGTAAAATTTTATATAACATCCCAAATAAAAATTTTAGAATTATGGACCAACGTCTAACTTGTTAAACTGTTTATTCGGGCTGTTAGGCCGTTGTCTTCTGAGATTAGTTCTCTACGTTTCGCCAACACTAGAGCTTGGCATCCTCTGGAGATGTTACTGCTTCGCTTGTAAGCTTCCGTTTCAGCTTACAAGCGAAGCAGTAACATCTCCAGAGGATGCCGACCCCTAGTGTTGGCGAAACGTAGAGAACTAATCTCAGAAGACAACGGCCTAACAGCCCGAACAAACAGTTTAACAAGTTATTAACCAACCTTTGAGAAGACCTTGAGATATCCAAAGAAATGAAACTGTACCCTGATTATTGCTTAAACACACAAATCAATCTCAATTGCAATTATAAACCTCTTTTTAAATTATTGTGGATTGTGGGAGACCTTACAGGAAGAATAGTGGCCTCATGCAATCATAATAAAATTTATTCTTCTTTTTTAAATTCCATTACTAATTTCCAATAATTATTTTTAATCAATTATTTGACAAGTTATTCTTCATTGAAACAAGAAAAATTTTCAACATTTACTTAAAATTCTTACAATTCCAATCTAGTTTCTTTTTTGTATTTAAATAATAGTTTTTGGGGATAACTTATCGATTGAACCTAGTTTGACCTTCAGTCAATTTTTAACATATTATTCATTATGATTCCATGCAATTTTATACAGTTAATGAATGATAAATTTCTTCTTTTATTATGAATTTCAATTTATTAATTTTTTGATAATTTATAAATCTGAATTTTCTAATGACATTATGTCAATTGCCACCTTTGAGAAATCATTTAAAAGGCTAGCATTCGATTATCCTCACACGATCTTTTTTTTTTATTAAATTTGTAAATTTACAATCTGCTATTAGTAAACGTGAGTATTGCAAATACATGAGAGGAGAAATTATCCACTGATACCACTCCCAATACTAACACTAACAAATTAAATTAATGTAGGATTATAATTTGAAACTAAAATTAAAATGAAAATTAAAATTTAAAATTGAAATTAGTGAATAAAGTCTGTTGGGCACTGTCTCTTCAATCTTCGTCTGACTTCTGATTGGAGCTGTAGTTGTCTTTCTTCCTCGTTGGGGTAGGCTGGCAGGTGTACGGTTGCCTAGGCTGTTGGCATTCCATTGTGCAATTCGTAGTGACTTAAGTTCCATTACTGGATTTATTTATTAATGTGGAAAGCATGTTTAAGATCACGCTATTTTGATTTATTAGTTGTGAAAACATAGCTTTGAATTCGTTAAGGAAACTCTTCATCATCTCTCTAATGTCACTATTTGTATTACTTACATGTGTTCCACTTGTTATTTGAGCGTACGTTGCATGATTATGGTTGTATGAGTTCGTATTATTATGAACATTATTTACATTTGTTCCACCTGTTGCTTGTGTGATTTTGATTGCTTAAGTGCGGATTATTCTGTATTGTATTTCTGTTATATTGCAGTTGATTGTTTGCTGGAGTGTGCGATGATACTCCTCTTGCTCTGCGTACTAAATGCCGATGTTTTTCTATTTTACTTTTTATTATATTAATGGGCACTGTATGCTGTAGATTACGAATTAAAACTGTGTATGCTTTATCCTCTTTCAGTTGGTACGTATGATGCACAATTTTTTTGCTGCTTAAATGTCTTACTTACCAGTTTTCGGTATGTTTCAGAGTCCCGGGAATTTATTCTTGTTGTGTTGTTTTTGCTGTACAATAGTATGTCACTGTTTTTGTTACTTCCGATAGGTTATTAACTATTTTATTGTATTCAGTAACACCATATATAAAAATTGGTGGGGGTTTAGAGGTTGCTGGAGTTTCGTTGGTATTTTCTGTACTATTATTGTTGTCGTTTTCATTTTCATTTTGTAGAATCTGAAATTTATTACTGGTTACTACCGTGTCTTCGTTTTCTGTTGGTATAGGAGGATTAATTTTACGTTTTTTGTTACTATGTTGTACAGTTTGCCATTCGTGGACTTCCGATGACTTAATGTCGCTGATTTCCCCTGAAGATTCTTTACTTTGTAATGTATGTGTCGTCTCAATAGAATCAGAAGCTTTATTTTGAGGTGTAGATAATGTTTGATTTATTTTAGGATTGTATTGACAGTTTGAGGAAGACTGTGATAGTACTTGGTTAAGAACATAATATATTGTTGTTGGTGGGTTGTTTAAAATTTGTGCTGAATTTGGTTGTAAATTTTGTGGAAAAAGGACATTTGGGCAATCTGATTGAACTTTCTGTTGCTGATATTGAGTATTTATAGGTTGATCATTAACAATAGCAGTATAAAAGGGAACACTCACCGATAAATCTGGTGGAGCACTCATTTTAATTATTAAAACTCTTCATTCGATCTGCTGTTTCAACTCCAACAAATGGTCGCGTTCTGACACCCGTACCATAACCAAATTGTTTTAATATATTTTTTGTGGAGTCCAGTGTATAGCCTTTTTTGGGTTTTTTCAATGAAACATTTTAAACGTTAAACTAGCTTAAAAAGAAAATTTCTGTATTTTTGTACCAAATGAGATCTCTCCTAGTAGGGATACTTCAAAAACTTGACGCAAGTGAAATATTGTAAACTTTAAATTAGTTCGGTAAGATAGTTTCGAAACAAATTCAGATTTCTGCTTTAATCTGGAGCCTTCTAAAAATTGCAAGGCATAGCCAGACGTTGATAAAGATGTTAATAGAGACATGGGGAATCTAAAATTTGCATTCCACGACATGTCTCGTCAACTAAGCAGAAATCCTTAACGAATTTGTTTCTTGTACTCATACAGAGTAGATCCGAATAAAATGAAAAAGACAGAAAAGATTTGATTTCACGTTCAAAGCGATGAGACTTATTAAGTCGAAATACGTATCAACAGATACATAGACGCTTTGAACGTGAAATCAAATCTTTTCTGTCTTTTTCATTTTATTCGGATCTACTCTGTATGAGTACAAGAAACAAATTCGTTAAGGATTTCTGCTTAGTTGACGAGACATGTCGTGGAATGCAAATTTTAGATTCCCCATGTCTCTATTAACATCTTTATCAACGTCTGGCTATGCCTTGCAATTTTTAGAAGGCTCCAGATTAAAGCAGAAATCTGAATTTGTTTCGAAACTATCTTACCGATTTTTCTATCAGATGTCGCTATTGCGTCCATAACGAAGCCATTTTATTGTTGCTTCCTAATAATACAGAGAAGATTATTTTTTACGTTAAGAACGGCTATGAATAACTGTTCTGATGAGACTTATTAAGTTGAAATACATATCAACAGATATATAGACGCTTTGAACCTGAAATCAAATCTTTTCTGTCTTTTTCATTTTATTCGGATCTACTCTGTATGAGTACAAGAAACAAATTCATTAAGTATTTCTGCTTAGTTGACGAGACATGTCGTGGAATGCAAATTTTAGATTCCCCATGTCTCTATTAACATCTTTATCAACGTCTGGCTATGCCTTGCAATTTTTAGAAGGCTCCAGATTAAAGCAGAAATCTGAATTTGTTTCGAAACTATCTTACCGATTTTTCTATCAGATGTCGCTATTGTGTCCATAACGAAGCCATTTTATTGTTGCTTCCTAATAAGACAGATAAGATTATTTTTCACGTTAAGAACGGCTATGAATAACTGTGCTGATGAGACTTATTAAGTCGAAATACGTATCAATAGATACATAGACGCTTTGAACGTAAAATCAAATCTTTTCTGTCTTTTTCATTTTAAATTAGTTATTTATACATATCATTTTTTTATTGCAGCCTAGCTCTGAAGATGGCTTTGATTAATTAGATTAATTTAGAACAAAAATGGAATTTTATCTTTTAACTTCTCCATTTTTTATAATTCAGTTGATTTTTAAGCAATACAAATTATATTTAATATACATCTCCCAATTTAATTGGTATTCTAATGATTACTACTACAAACTAATAAGTGCTTTCTGTATTGATTTTTTTCGACGAGAATAATTATTACAGCTTAAGGTAAACAGGGTACTTGAAAATAAGAAAAAGGCCGAACACTACTTGGAATTTGATGTACATACTTGTAAGGATTTCTCATTCTGTATTACCTTCAATTACGTCATTCCGTCATTTTTACAACTAGTTTTGTAAACACTGAACCTAAACATTATGTTTTTATTTTTTTGATTAATATTACGCCATTATTTCTCTTATTTGTCAAAAATAAAAGGGTAAACTTGAATTTCTAGATATTTTTAAGATATTTCCCAATGAACTAGATATTAATGTTTTACAGATAACGACATTGTTTTGTTGACCATAGGAATTAAGATTTATTGCAATCCCATCTCTAATATATATTTATATATTAGAGATGGGATTGCATCTCTAATATCAGTATATTTATTATAATGCTCTTAAACTTATTTTTGATTATTTTTTAGCCCTAATAGCAATACAAATAAAATAAGTAATATGCTTTATTGTCACTGAAAATTGTACAAAGTTTATAACAATAAGACAAGAAAGAAGAAAAAAAATCAAAATAAGAATCGTTTGTACTTTTAAATAAAAAAAAACAGTAAAATTCGTCCAAACAAACATAACAAATACTGCCTAATTAAGAACCTACAAACTTCGTAAAATGTACCTAACAAAAAATAAAAATTAGGAAAGCAGATTAATAATCCACCTCCTTGTGCTAAAAGTAACCAAATCTGTCATATAAATTTCTCATATTTTAGAGTGGGGCTGGTGTAATGGTTGCACAGAAATGAAGTATTTTTGCCCTTAATATCACTAGGTTTGTGGCCCTTTTAAACTGATGCCTATAAATGTTTAAACTGTTTAAAAAAAAAATCGTTATGCGCTAAGCCACAGAATCTAGCGGGCAATTTAATTGTTCCACGTGTACTTATCAGTCGATCAGGAAACGTTTGACTGAGGAAATCAAAAGTTGCTTTAGAGTTGTGAGCCGAACACCCATCCTGTTGGAAATAAACCTCCTGAAAATTACCGGGAAGGCGTCGAACTGCCGGAATGATCTCATTCTGTAAAAGTTGTAAATATTTGGACCCGTCTCCATCGATAAAAAATGGACCGACAGTATGGTCGCCTAACATCCCAGTCCAAACATTTAACTTTTGCAAATGCTGCGTTCTCACTGCAACAATGAGGTGCTTATTTTTCCGAGAATAATACCTTGCAACGGATGGATTGTGTTTTTTATGTAATGAAAATGAAGAATCATCAGAAAATAAAATATTTTTAAAAAGTGTACATTTTCATTCTGTTTATCTAACATAATTTCACAAAACTCCATCCGCCTAAAGTTATCTTTCGGAAACAGTTCTTGTGTTGGTTGTATCTTAAAAGAGTAATACCCATTCCTTTTGAGAACTCGCTGGACAGTTCGAGCATTCACGTTAACTTTCCTAGCAATTTGTACACTATTGCCGGGTTCACTAGCTTCCACAAAAGCACAAATATCAATATCCCTGTTTTGACGCTCCTCATCGACAGGTCTATCACGTAGTTCATTACCTTCATGACACTTTTTACAACTGTTTACACATTCCAAAGTTTGAAAATGTTTAATAGTATTTTTAACTCTTGTAACACTTGGTGGGAGCCTATTTTCGAAGGCAACAATAAATTAGTCAATTACTTCGCGTATCTAATGACCCTGAAAGTACCATGTTACAAGTTGCACTTTTTCTTGGACGGTATACAACGTAATAGGCATTTTATTAATTATTTGTTTATTCTTTCAGAACTTTGATTGAAATTTTTAATGTGAATGTGACAATTACGACAATTCGTAGTTACTGTGAAATGAATATAGGGGTAGAAACGTGTTACATGTCACAGCGATTGCCATTGTATGATCAATAAAACAATGTCGTGATTTTTATAACAGATATATGTATACCTACGGTGATCATTACTTGCACCCATACCTCAAAAGAATCTGTATAAATGGTTAACCATTAGAAAAAGTAAAAACATACGTCTACCTTGGTACAAACGTCAATGAAAATTGGGACCATTGCCTAGAAATCATATGTAGGATAGAAAAAGCAAGATCTGCATTTTTAAAAATGGCGAAGCTATTCATATACCAGGATTTATCAGTGCTCATGAAAATCAGGTTACTATAATGTTATATCTTTCCTATACTGTTGTACTGAGTTGAATCGTGGACTCACAGACGCTACTTGCAACAAAATTGAGGCGTTCGAAATGTAGCTTTATCGTCGAATCCTGAAGATATCCTATATTGACCACATTACTAACCAGGACATTTCACTTTGAATTGCAAAAAGTAAAAGAGTTGTTAACCACAATAAAAACAGCCAAAATCGAATATCATGGGGAACAGCGAAAGATATGGTTGCTACAATTAATTCTATAAGGAAAAATAGGACTAGGGAAGTGAAGGAATTACTGGCTTAAAAATCTACGTTCGTGGTTCAACACAACAACCACAAATATTTTCAGAGCAGCAGTTTGCAAAATACAGATTATCATGATGGTCTCCAACATCCGAAACGGATAGGCACTACAAGAAGAAGAATATGCCTTGAATATACTCAAAAAAGTTCTCAAGAATATCTTGGTTTATCCTGGAAGTTAAGATATACTCCACATCGTATTTGTTCTTTAAATATTCGAACATTTGCGGCATTGATCCACTTGTTAGTAAAATTTCTTTTTAAAAGGGAATAATTTTTTGTGAATGTTTTCTTCCATACACTGAATAAATACCATGATTTGATCCAGTAGGTCTTATACCGAAAGCATTCTTTCTCGGACAGTTTTGAGTGAATTTTGAATGTAAATTAAATAAATCTACTTCTTCCGAAAAACTATTTTTCTGTATAGGGCCACTCTCTCTACAATATTTTATGGCTTTTGGCACTGAGTTAGATAAAACTTGCACTGCTGGACGTATCAGTTATTACATGGATCCTCTTATATTTAAATGGGTCAATTTATGGGCGTAGGTTAATTCTGAGAAAGATATGTTAAGAAGCGTTTCAAAATAATCAATGTTAATTATTTTATTATCAATAATTAATCCATGGTATATTAAGTGATTTCTTACGAGTTTTATCAAATGAGGAATATCAGCTGAAACACAAATTTGTAAGTTTTATCGCACGGATGAATGACAAAGCAACTTTTACTGTGTCCTACCTTCAGCTTAGTTCACAACGAACTATTTCCAGGCTTCATATCACTTGCAATGGAAACCACATAAATCAAGTGAATCACTGCATGACCTAGAATTGTCAATTTTGAAATACGTTTAGGTCATGTCCTCGGTAGTATATAAGTCAGTATCCCCGCCTGTCACGCGGGAGACCGGGGTTCGATTCCCAGTGAGGGGGACTTTTTTATTAATATCATTACATGGTAAATTAAACATATGCGTAAGTAGAAAAGTTACGTATATTATTGTCATTTTTAAATAATTAGGAATATTGCATTTTAATTTGTTTTGTATTATTATATTGAATTATGTTGCAGTGTATTGTATTGTATTTTTATAATAATAAGAAAATAAACAATGAATTTTACTGCAGAGTATGTGTAAAAAAATTCTGCATTCAACTCCTTTCATACATATATGAAAATAAAAATATACATTTTCATCAAAATATTGATTCAATCCTTCATTTACTATACTCCTATTACAGGTCAAATGTTGTTTATTAATTGTTAGTAAGTAGTTATTAATTATGTTTTCTCTTTCTGCTATGTCTTACCTATAGCATTACATATGTAATAATTGTACAGATTGACTCCCAAATAAATTTGTAACGGCGAATGCGTATATAGAAGTGTAACTTCTACCGGCAGTCCCACTGGACTGCCACACCCGTTTTTTCAACTTTATCCATTTGATTTGACACATAAACTTCATCGAATGTCAAAACACATATCCGATCAAAAATATTGAAATCGGATGACTTTTTTTATTAGTGTAATAACACTTGATAAAATCGCCTGGTTGAAGTTAAATTAAAATTGCTAATGCATTTTCTTAACGTCGACAGAGCTGGCAATAGATAATTATTTGCTCTTAAATATCGGTAAGCTTTTGGGCTTACACTTTGCAATATAATGTCTGAAGCGATATCTCCTGCCGACCAACTCTGTATTGTCAAGGTATTTGTTTTGTGATTCCAAGAACCCTACTTTTTATCTGACTTTAAATAGTTCAGCCTGGTGTCTTCTGGAAATAAAATAAGTCTCTTACTTCAAAGCTATTAATAAAATCATTAAGAAATACTAATTATATTAACATTCTGTAATATTGTAACACTTATTTAATATTTGGTAATGTTGAAATTAATTTTTCATCATAATATATGTTAGTGTGACTCCGCAGTAATCGTTTCATTGTTATATGCTAATGTACAACTTGAAATGCATCTCTTCAATATACAGCTCTTCTCTACGTCTTCTTTTTGTGATTCTCAGTGTTCTTTCATCAGATTTTCACTTCTGGTCAGTATTTGATGAACCTCCAGGTAAGTTTAAAGTAGGTATTGCATCAGCCTTTAAATGACTAGCATTCTGTGGGGAGTAATTTAAAAACCTTCGTTTCAGAGGAATTTCAACATACCTCTCTTCAAAATATATTGAGCAAATTATTGCTGAAGTTAAGGTTGGTGCTCAACTATAAGTTAAGGTTGCTAACTTATAAGTATGCATTTTAGTTTATTCCAAACTTACCATTTTTTAAATAAATCTGATATTCTCTATGACAAGCGATTATCCATTATTTAGCCAAATTTTCATTCTTTGGAAAGCTGAAGTATTTCATTTTTGTATCTTTTGTACTTTGATTAGAGTGTTTGTACTTACCTACGGTACAATTTAGCATTGTAAATTTACTCCAGACCCACGTAATACCAAAAACAATATGGATAATAAATTCAGTATCCAACACGTTCAATAATAATGATTAACAATAATAAAATATTCTCTCCGCTCCGTAAAAATATCATATAAACAATGCATCCGCATTGTCAAATCCGCAAGTCAAATGGCAAGTTTTATTCCTCGAACCTGAAGTCATGTGCAAAACGGACCAAATTAGGTGTCAATAGTGGCATACCGTGTCTGTATATATGCTAATGACGTATAAGTAGACCCCGCATCTTTTTGTACTTGATATATAATCGGGTGTCATAAAGACCTGCTCAAACGTAGGTGTTTACTACAACACTATACACGCCTGACTAACCTCTGATTTGGTTATCTCTGGGCCTACATCTCCCGTTTGGCTATCTACATATGTACTAGCTTCTCTCTGGTCATGAAATAATTCCTCGATGTACTCTTTCCATCGTCGTAGTTTTTGTTCTGTCTCCAATATAATATTTCCATTTTTGTCGAGCAATATATTCGAGGTTCTTCTACTTCCTACTCCGGCTCGTTCTTTGACTTTTTTATGTAGATTAAAGTTGTCATATCTGTTTTGCAGTTCTTCTATTTCTTTACATTTTTCAGAGAAGTAGGTTGCTTTAGCCTCCCTAATTTTTATTCTTATTTGGTTTTGAAGCTGTTTATAGCGGATCGTATTGATGGTTTTGTTCTTTTTTCTTTTCATTCATCAACTCTAGAATTTCCTCGGTCATCCACAAAATTAATATTGTAGAGTATGTTTTGAGAAAAGGGGTTTTTGCTAATTTAAATGGGTGGTAGAAAATCGAGGTCACCTTTCATAAGGCATAAAAAAATAACCATCGAGCCATTATTATTCCTAGGAATTCCTTGAAAAGTTGTTTCTCCTTCTAATTTTTATGAAATTTTACACACTTATTGAGACGGTAATAGTAATATTTAATTTTTTGCTGTGACCATTCTCTGTAAAATTTCAGCTTTTAAATAAGTTTTCTAGTGATGAATACATATTACCATATATTACTTTTAGATGGTACGGAGTAAAAGGGAAAAACATTTACAGTCCTTTTATTACAAAATGTTAAATGAAACGGTGTACTGGGGAAGAACCATCATAGTCTGGGCGCTGCGAGGGAATAACCGTCAGGGTCCGAATGCGCCCCCTTTCAGTCTCAACAGGTCGGGTCTCGGGTGCAGCATTTCTGTGATTATCTTTCTTAGTTTAGCGACTTCGTTGGTATGTTCTAGTTTGCTAGTTGATTCTATTTGAACAATAGTAAAGTAGTGAGTACATACTGATTAAAATGGAAAGTAAAGGTAGCGATTGTAATTATGTATATGTGGGGACTGCTTAAAAAAGAAGAAAAACAGGTCGTGTTCGTGACGTTATGAAATTTCTGAGAGTCACCAGTCATGAGGTAGGGCCAGATTGCAAGTGCAGCCACCGTTTTTGTTGTTTTGGGAACGTCAATCAAGCCGAAAGGCTACGCATTTTGACTCAATTCAATAAACTTGCTAACTACGACGATTAGAATCGGTATTTAAGTGGTCTGATAACCGTTCTCCCAGATATGCGTCGACAAATTCGAGTGGGTGCAGAGACACCTAATCTTGCTTGTTATTCATATCGTATTAAGAGTCTCCCTGATAGAGACTTTTGTGATGTGCAAGTATGTTTCAAACCATTCTTATCCATTTATGGAATTTCTGCTTTCCGAGTGCAAAGAATTCGAGAATCACTGGTCTCGACTGGCACTGTATCATTAGACGCTAGAGGAAAATACGGAAATAGGCCCCCCAAATTTCTGAAGATACTATCGTTAAAGAGACAGAATATATTGGTTCCTTGAAATGAAAAAAATCTCATTACTCTCGGAAAAAAAAAGTAAGAAAACTTATCTCTCTAAAGAACTCAACATAACTAAGTTAGATACTATGACATAATCGGTAGCAAAAAAGGGGGCTGATGATGTGTGTTCGATGATTCATCACTTTGTGTATAACTTACTTTCATCTCAGGTTCAAAATTCGATAATATTTTGCGACTTTTGTGGACGGCAAAATAAAAATTACACCGTTTTTCGGTTCCTGCTTATCTAGTTCAGACAGAAGGACGGTTTGAGTTTGTGAAAGTAATTTTTCCCATCAGAGAACATTACTATCTAGAGTGCGATCGGGACATAAGTTTAATTAATGACAAGGCTTGTACGGAAATTCCGAATGATTGGAGATAAGTCCTCTGCAACAGCAAAGTGAAACCGAAACAGTTCCAAGTGGTGGACTGTGGGAAAGATATCAAATTTCTGAATTGGACTAAGCATTTCTCCAACAAGTATTCCGAGAAATGCTCAATGCATACGAGACCTATTCGAGTATTGGAAATCAGGAAAACTAGCTCTCAATTTATCTTTTACAAGAAAACCTATTCTGGGATATTTGCAAGCTCGCTGTTTGAATGCAAAGTTAAACGAAACTCGAAAATAAATTTAAGGAAAGCTCATAATATCACTACTCCAGAAGTGACTAGCTACAATCATTCCGAAGTTTTGTACAACGGCCACTTCCGGTCAACGCTGCTAAGTTACAAGATCTTCTCCACTTAACCAAATATTTGGAAAACGTAAACTCTAGAAAGTTCTACACTGATTTACAAGGTACTGAACAGGAGGAAGTTCGGAGGAAGAAACATTTTATGACGCAGAAGCTGGAAGGTACTGGGGAAGAACGTTCATGATCCATGCCGGCACACTCAATTTTTTGTATGATGTTTCGCAAATTAAATATCTTTTTTGCCTTCTCTTGATTTTTCCTCTGTAAACATGTCAACGTACCACTGAAAAACTTTACTAGTTATACTGTTGAGTTAAAACAATTTGTTTTAATTTGAAACATTAAATTTCGATTTCCATAAAAACTGTTTTTGTGGACTCTGGACTTGTGGAGATTGTTTTCCCCCCGACTCCTCTTATATGATAAGAAAATAGCTATTTGTAAAATTTAAATTAGAGATTTGTTTGGTTCTTCAAAAGCAGTCAAAATACAATATTTTCATGTTTTGTTAAGTTAATAAAATGCCAAAATAATTTTTCCAATAATGTAATTCTGTCTTTTATGGCAAATAATACTAAATTAGCTTGGCAGTCATGTTTTTTTTTTATAATTTTATAGTTTTTTAATGTTATGTACTCTAATTATGAATAAAAAATGTGACAATAAAATTAAATGTTACGCTCGATTAACTTTTAACGTTTTTGCAAAAATTTATATTAGTACTTATAAAAATTATACTTTTTAATGGAAATATTGTAATAAATATAATTTTAATGAGTTATATTAATGATATGAATTTAATATAAATTTTTTAAACAATTCACTAAAATAAGTCAATTTTAGCATGAAATTGAATTTTCTTTTCCCCTTTCTTATTCCATTTCCCTTCTAGGACCTTGGGTATTTTTTATTAATATATACCTACCTGTCCGTTATTTAAGATATTGCTTCACTCCTTTTACGCAAATAGCTAATACCAGTCATTTATCTCGATCAATTCTCAACACCTCCAAAATTCTAGATATCTCCACTGTATCTACGAGTTGGGCAGTCCATCATAATGTGATGACTCTATTTTCTGAGCGGCCCCATCGCTACAGAGAATCAGTACATTTGGTATACCCCGTGGGTATCATGTTCATTTTTGTCCCAATGGGGCAACTGACTTAATTCTTTCAGCAAAAAGCATAGTTATTTTTTGGACATAAAATACGTTTGGTGTTGTTTGGTGTATTTTGCATTTTAAGTGAAATAATAATATATTTTGCTGGCTTTATTTTGATCAAACCAAATCGTTTAGAAGGAGGTTTGGTAGAATAGCATTTAGGAATAGGTCTAAAAAGCAAACAATAATACAAATAGATGAACAACGGAAATAATAAAAACGGAGAAAAAAGACACAAACCAGAACACGATAGCTCGATTGAAGAGAACAAAGACGAGCAACATTAAAGTAAGAAAGCTCCAGACACGTGCATAAAATAATTAAGAACAATATCTTAAGCAAACCAAATTAGAAACAGAAAATTAAAAAAAAAGAACGAAAATGGGTAAAAAAATGAAGAACTTAAAAAAACAATGTCAAAAATGTTGGCAAAATATGATATTTATGTTGGACATAAAACGTTAACAACATCTGAAAAATATTTTTCAAAACTTAAACCCAAGCTTAATAAAAATTTTCAATCAAATGTTATTGATAAAATAAATTCTTACGAATATAATTCAACATATATTGGACAAACACACCAATACCTGCGTAGAAGGGTTGTTGCACACAAACATAGTGTACAAACCAACAGATTAAACACAACAGACCTAGCCAAATATTCTCTAGAAAATAGCCATTCCTTTGATTTTGAAAATGTACAGATTTTAAAAAAAGAACAAAATTACAACAAAAGATGTATATTGAAAATGACCTCTCTAATGTGTATCATAATTTAATAAATTGAGTTGTTTTCTAATATATATATATATATATATATATATATATATATATATATATATATATATATATATATATTATAATCGCACTGCCATTAACCTCAATTAAGTAAGTATATAAACAACAAACTATTATTAAATTATATTTTACCATGTTTTAAATAATTGTAGCTCTCATCTGATGATGCCAATGAAAATTGGCGAAATATAATGAATTGTTAAACAGAGTACACTTGGCTTTTAATCAGCTGTATACTCAATTAACTTCAACCCCCGTTTTTCATCTACCAGTTCAGCTGTTATTTTAGAGGATATATATATATATATATATATATATATATATATATATATATATATATATATATATATATATATAGATGAAGCGGTGTCGGCGACGGAAACTAAGATACAAAGATAAATCAGAGACATAACTTAACAAGAAAGAAATTGAACAATTAAAAATGCTCCAAAAACCAGAAAAATAAGAATAATGGATGAAAAGGACATAGAAAATGGAAACAAAGAGGAAAATGAGTCAAGGTATCTAATAACAAAAAACATTGAAATATGGAACGTGAGGGCGCTGTTCGAAAAATCAAAAATTAAAGAGCTAGCGACACAGTTAAAAAAATACAATATAGATATTGCAGGAATGTCGGAAACGAGATGGGAGGGACATGGAAAAATCGAAAAGGAAAATTATAGAATATGGTATGCGAGCAAAGAACAACAGGGATATGGAGAAACGACTTTTAGGGTGATAGGGGAAATGAGACATAGAATTATGAAATTTAAACCCATTAGTGAAAAAATATCATACATAAGACTAAACAGCAAGCCGAATAAGTTGTCCATAATAAATGTCTATGCACCCACAGAAATGAATGTGGCTGCCAGGCATTTGTCGGTACTGATTATAAAGAACGCCATGACTCAGTAGGAAAGATTATCCACCAAGAACTAGCTGACAAACTGGGACTTCTCCAAATCGACCATCTTCCATATTCTCAATACGTCCCTGTCAGAATGCTTGAAAATGACAACTACAAGCTATACTGGGACCGCACTGTGCTTACAGACCAACCAGTGGCGCATAATAGACCGGATCTCATACTAGTTATTAAAATTACTAGTCAAACAACACTTATTGATGTGGCGATACCCATCACCAATAATTTACGTGTGAAATATAACGAAAAGATCGCCAAGTACAGAGCTTTAAAAATACAAATCAGAAGACAATGGACAATGGAAAGTACCCAGACAGTACCTATTATTTTATCTACTACTGGTGTTATTCCCAAAAACCTCCCAGAGAACATAAAACAGCTGGGTCTAAATGAACATCTCTATAAGACCATGCAGAAAGCTGGACTCCTCGCGACGTCCAGATGTGTACGAAAATTTTTGGGGGATACTTCAATATGCCAAGTCACCTAGGGCTCGATAACACGGAAAGAGTCCCACCAGAGCTCAATCCTTTTGATACCGTAGGTATCTGGGATGAGTGAATTTTCCCCATAGAGGGAGTGTGAGCCGTATGGCTAAATCTGGATAATAATAATAATAACGGGGAACAACAAGTAGAAAATCATTAAAAAAGTTGATTAAATAATGCTAAGCACTGCAAGACACTCGTAATATGATCCAGAAAATAACACAGCTCAACAGTGCCTGGATACATTAAAACAAAAATTCTCCGTTTATTCAGGACGACTAAGGAGGTACAAAGTTAGTAACAGCCGGAAATGTGACAATGCGCTTTTTGAGCATGCCGAGAAGGCGTTCATTCGGAAACTCAATCCCACTGTCAAAAGTGCCAATAAAGCATACCCAAGCCAAGAAGAAATTCAGGAGTTTCGGGAAAATTAACTTTCCACACCAGCTGCTCTTAACACCAATGCTGGATGGATAGAAGATACGGCGCACAGCTGTCAACACTACCTTACAACTATCTATGAACCCTTCACCACAGAAGATGTCTCAAATATCATCAAAGACCTTCATAACTGGAAATCTCCTGGACCAGACGGAGTTCAAAACTTCTGGCTTAAGAAGTGCTGGAGTGCTCATGAGTGCTTGTCAACACTAATTAATCGTGTTATTTCTAATCCGTAGGAAATACCATCATTCCTAACTCAGGGAACAATATTTAATACCGAAGGATCAAAATAATACCCAAGATCCAGCCAAGTGCCGGCCAATTACGTGTCTTCCAACTCTGTACAAATTGGTCACATCCTGTGTAGCCCACCGTATCTACCAACACTGCGCACTAAACAATATCATAGAACCTCAACAGAAAGGATGCGCTAAGGGTTCCATGGGTTGCAAAGGACAACTTATTATCGACTCATCATTTCTAACCAGGCATACACCAAAAAAAAGGAACCTCTTCACTGTCTTTATTGACTATAAGAAAGCCTCTGACTCAGTGCCGCATGAATGGCTGGTAGATATATTAAGAATATATAAAGTCGATGATAATATAGTGGCCTTTTTAAGACATATAATGACAGATTGGAAGACTAAAATTCACCTCCAAATACCTGGTGAAAGCAATATCGAAACGGAAAATATCGCAATTAACCGCCTTCTATTTCAAGGAGACTCGCTGAGTCCATTGTGGTTCTGTCTAGCGATGAACTTATTATCCCAGCTATTGAACTCCACTGACTCAGGATTTAGCATTAAAAACAACAATACCGTAGTGGCGAAGCTTAATCATCTGTTGTATATGGATGATTTGAAACTAATAGCTTCCACTCGAAATCACTTAGATCAAATGCTAAAAACTGTAGAAATGTTTTCAAATGATATCAGTATGCACTTTGGGTTAGACAAATGTCATGTAGTAAATATAGTCAAGGGAAAGGTTCAGCCCGGATGATTCGATATGCAAAATGGCCAAAACATCGAGGCTATGGGCGAAAATGACATGTATAATTATCTAGGAGTAAAACAAGCGCGGAAAATTGACCATAAACAAATGAAAATCGAATTAACATCAGAGTTCATACGAAGAGTAAAACAGCTACTCCGCTCACATCTTAATAGTAAAAATTTGTTTAAGGCATTAAACACCTACGCATTTTCCGGGCTTAGCTACTCATTTGGGATTATTAAGTGGACTAAAACGGATATAGAAACCCTTCAGCGATAAGTACGAACACACCTCACAAAGGAACAAAAACACCATCCTCGAAGTGCAGTAGAAAGAACGACATTACCGCGGTATTTAGGAGGACGAGAACTTATTGATATAAGCGAGCAATTAGAAAAACAGATTACTAATTTACGAACTTATTTTCAGGTGCAAGCGGAGACATCTACCCTTCATCGCGCGATTTGTGCAGTAGATGACACAACACCGATCAAATTGAGGGAACAAGAAATCCATAAACCATCTTACTAAGAACGAAAAAATGCGCATCTGGATGGGTAAACCTCTGCACGGGCGATATCCGAATGAAGTCAGTCAAGACTATGTCGACAATGTATCGTCGAATTATTGGCTGACATCAAGAAAGATGTTTCCTGAAACAGAAGGTTCATTACTCGCCATTCAGGATCAGGTTATACCAACCAAAAATTACCTGAAATATATCGTCAAAGACCCTCAGGTCCAAAACGACAAATGCCGATATGGATGTCAAGCCCAAGAAACTATCCAACATCTTACCGGGAGCTGCCTAGCATTTGCTGCAACTAAATATAAGGAACGGCATGGCTCAGTAGGGAAGATCCTCCATCAAGAGATAGCTTTTAATCTGGGACTTCTACAAACAAACCATCTCTCTTATTATCGATACGTTCCTGAGAGTATGCTTGAGAATGACAACTACAAGCTACACTGGGAACGCACTGTGCTCACAGACCAAACTGTAGCACATAATAGACCAGATCTCGTGCTAGTTAATAAACTAACAAGACAAACAACATTAATTGATGTGGCGATACCTAACAACAACAATCTGCGTGTTAAATATAACGAAAAGATCGCCAAGTACAGAGATCTGGAAATACAAATAAGAAGACAATGAAGAATGGAAAGCACCCAGACGATACCTATTATTCTTTCTACCACTGGAGTCATCCCGAAGAACCTCCTCGAAAACATAAAAAAGCTGGGTCTAAATGAACGTCTTTATAAGATCATGCAGAAAGCTGTACTACTTTCGACGTCCAGATGCGTGTGAAAATTTTTGGGAGATACTCCAACATACCAAGTCACCTAGGGCTCGATAACACGGAAAGAGTCTCAATAAAGCTCAATTCTTTTGATACCGTAGGTATCTGGGATGAGTGAATTTTCGCCTTAGAGGGAGTGTGAGCCGTATGGCTAAATCTGGATAATAATAATAATACTAACTTGCTACACTTACGTATAAAATACGGTGGGGAGGCACTATACAGAAATATTTATAAACTTATTTAGATTATATGGAGTAAGGAAAAAACGCCCAAAGAATAAAAGAAGGGAATTATAGTGACCATCCCAAAACAAGGAAACCATAGAATATGTAAAAACTACCAAGCAATTAATTTACTGAATGTAACATATAAAGCTATACACAAGCTAAAACAAGTGATAGAGAAAACATACGAGTGTGACGGAAAAATACATATACTTTTCCTAAACTTTAAACAGGCGTTTGACAAGATAAACAGAAGAAAAATAATTTGAGACTTACAAGAGAGTAAAGTACCAAATAAAATTATAATAATAATAGAAATGATAACGCGAGATTGGGAAAGCAAGAAGTATAAAGAAGGATGCAGTACAAATAATAGAGTATATGGACGAAGAGGTGGAAACGTTCAAATATTTGGAAGTATTAGTCAACAGAAGATGTGAAAGTGTAGATATGAAAAAAAGAATTCAAGCGGAAAATACAGCGTTTTATAGAAGTAAAAAAATATTTAGAGATAAAAACATAAATCGAAACACAAAAAATGAAAATCTACAACACGACCATAAGACCAATAGTAGTATATTATGCCGCAGAGACATTTACATTAACAGCAAGAGAAAAAGAGCAGCTGAAAGTTTTTTGAGAGGAAGAACATGAGAAAAATAACGGGACCAAAGGAGGAAAACAAATAAGATGCAGCAGTAGAGGATGCAGCAGACAATAAATGAATCACGAAATATAAAATGGATGGGTCAAGGGAACATAGTTAGAGCAATAACTATGTTGGCAACTGTCTTGTCATCCGTTATTCTTATTTCTCATAGCTATCACCTATTTTTGAAGGGTTTGGACAGTGAGTCGCCTGGACATTATTTGTTAGCAGTTACGTGTAATGTGCGAGATATCTCGATAAGTCGACGGACGATTGATTATATTTGACATCTTGTTCTCTCTTGTGCTCTCTTTCGAAGATAATAAAAACCGCATCTTCAAAGTCGAATCCACGTCTACTGAAAAAAGCCCAGAAACCAACACTATAACTTTCGAACCAACAGATATATCTTCTCTAGTCAATAATATACCACTTACATCCTCAAATAACAACTCCTCATTAGAACAACCAAGTCAACATATGACAGATACACAAACACACTATAAACGTACACACTATATTCATAATCCCAGCCGATAACATAATTGAGAAATCAACCAAAAATAGACTAACTCGTCTTATAAAAACATTTAAGGACAAAACCAAACTCTTAATGGGTGATTCTACAAAATTACCCAATCTTGACTTCTCACACAAAACAACTGATGATGATTACATCTCTGACACATATCAAAACTCACAGACATTCCAAAAATTCTCTTATTAACAAATTCATAATTATTCAATGGAACTGCGATGGATTCTATCCTCGCCTGGCACGCATACAACAAATTATTTTCAAAACCAATCCTGACTTTATTTGTTTACAAGAAACAAACTTTACAGAGACACACAACCCCCATCTAAAAAACTTTGTTAGTTATCACCATATCAGAACTACACACCGACGCGCTAGCGGAGGAACATCAATTTTCGTATCAACTGAAATTTTTTACCGTAAACTTCACCTAAACACTTCATTAGAAGCTGTTGCTATAACAGCGTGGTGTCCAGAACAAATAATAATATGTAGCTTATATATTCCTCCTAATTATACATTGACAAGCACTGAATTAGAAAACCTAAAATCTCAAATTTCTGGCCCAATTATTATGGTTAGAGATTTTAATCCACACAACACTACGTGGGGCTCCAAAAATACATATGGTAGAGATAAAATAATCAAAAATGTCATTAACAATACTGATATTAACTTATTAAATACGGGAAATAGGACATACTTTCCTATTCAGTCAGTCATTAATAGACTTAAACTTATGTGATCCCAAAATATACCCGTTACTAACTTGGCATACTCTAGACAGCTTATTCGATAGCAATCATTTTCCCATTATCATTACTAACAATTCAGTCAAATCGGAATATACAAAAACGAGATGGAAAATCTCAGATGCTAATTGGTAACTCTTCAAACTAACTGTAAAAGGATGCACAGATGTACTTAAATATCAAAATACCATAGACGAAGACATAAAACAACTAAACCATTGCACAGTTGCTTTTGCAGAGGAGTGTATCGGCAAATACAAAAATTAACCCAATAAAAAAACACGTTCCCTGGTAGAATGACTCATGCAAAACAGTAATTCAAGAAATCAAAAGAGCTTTAAACAAATTCCTAAAATCTCGCACTCTAGCTGACTTAATAAATTTAAAAAGGCTCAGAGCAAAAACAAAACGCATAACAAAAAACAAATAAACAAAATTCATGGAATCATTTTACCAGCTCTATTACCAAAGATACCCCACCGACTTAAGTATGGTTAAAAATAAAGTGAGTGAAAGGACATTACACATCATACAAAATTCCAGCTCTCACTATTCAGGACAAAATAATTAGAGATGACGAACAAATCAGTGATATGCTTTTCTTAACACTTTCTCAATAAATCAAATAATCCTACTAATCTACATAACGAAATTGATGCTACACAAAAACTAAATGATGCCATTTTTTCGACAAAAAGTTGAGCTGCAGGCCCTGGCGATATTCCCTCTATCTTTTTTAAAAACCTTCACCAAAATACATACTAGAAAATATTCCAACTGTTCAATAACATTTGGTCTTCCCAAAAATTCCCATTACTTCCAATAACATTTTCAACCAATTTCAATCAGGCTTCAGACCAAATCGATGCACTATGGCTAATCTTGTAGTTCTGCAATCAACAATTGCGACTGCGCTATCTAAAAATATAGTCATTGCAATCTCCCTTGACATCAAAAGATCTTTTGACTCTAGACCGATTTCTGTGATACTTAACAAACTAAAACAAAACAAGCTATCCGGTAATATATATTCGTTTACAAAATTTTTTTTTCACAGAGCGATCCTTTAAAGTAATTACTAGTGGCTAAACTTCCTCACAACACACAACCACAAACGGTGTCCCACAAGGGTCTGTCCTAAGCAGCACACTATTTCTCCTTAGTATTAACGATTTTAGTTTATTCATAAACAACCCTGTACCATACGAAATATATGATGATGACATAATCTTATTCTGTTATGGAAAGGTCACATCCAGCACAAATACTTTACTAACAAACACGCTAAGTAAAATAAACAACTAGGCCAGTCAATCCGGTCCTAACTTCTCCCTATCCAAATCCAAAGTTATTCATTTTACCAGAAGATAAAACACGCAATCTCCAACCATTACTCTGAATGGAAATTTTCTCCAAGTTATATACCAAATAAAGCTTCTGGGCATTATTTTCGACAAAAAACTTTCCTGGAGACTACACATTCTGAATGAATCTCCTTACATCACTAGCTTATGAGGAAAGTTGGGAAGCAGATGAGGAAACACTACTAAAAATATATCGAAAAAAAGAATAGTAACAAAAAATGTGATATGAGAAGACTAAAAGATAAGGAAACAAAAGAGACAGTCGCACGAATTCTTTCACAACAGCTAAGTAACATGGAGGAAACATATGATCCAGATGAATCAGAATATATGTGAAACTTTTAACAATATCAGAGAACATCTAATAAAAAATAAAGAGAAGCCTAAAGGAAAGAATAACAAAGCCTTAGAAGCGAAGAAACAGAAGGCTGTTCTGCAGCCCTTTTGAATGTTTCGCAGGCTTTTGGTTATGTCTTTCTTTTCTCTTAACTTTTTTCTAATTCTCCAGTAGTAACTTTCCGACTGACATTTCCTTGTGAAAGTAAAGAATCAGTGCACTAACTTATATTTAATTAAAGCTAGAGAACCTAAGCAGATCTTCCTACAAGTCAAAACATCACCACACAGTAATCTCCATAAAATAAAGACTTGGTTACAAACATGGCGAATTAAAGTAAATGAAAGCAAGTTAATACATATATAACGTTCACTAATCGAAAAACTACATGTCCAACCGCCTCATTAAGTAACCAAGTACTACAACAAAAGGATAATGTAAAATACCTGGCTAATAGGAAAAAGATCCCAACTGAATTAGTACAATAAAATTATAGTATACAAGCCAAGCCAATATGGAGCCATGTAATATATGTAACTACTGTAGGGATCTGAGTCGAGATCCAATATGGACATCCTTGAGAGATTCCAATCGAAGATGAGGCCCTAGGCAAACAGAGAACAGAGAAATGTAAATAAATGAGATGTTTAAAAAATACATTTTTTGTTTTTAGCAGAATTGTAAGAGGATTTTTCGAACTGATTTTATTTACATAGCTAGTTTTTTTTTGTAATCTGTTCTACTGAAGATCTGAACATTCTGCTATTTTAAAATTTTCATAAGCGCAAAAAATTAAATTTGCTAGGAAATCGTGTAAATGTTATTAATGAAACTAAAAAATGACTAAAGTTTTTCCACTAAACAATCCTTTACTATATTTCGAAATTAGTTTTTAACATAACTGATTAAAAAACCTATTAAATAAGTATGGTGATAAGAGCAACAACAATAGACTATTAATATTAGTGTCAAACTATAAATACAAACCTTTGCAATAGTGTTTATTCAGTTCTGAGTATACACAAAACTATGTCTTACAGAACCATAATATTGGTGAGCCTTGTACTAACAATACTCCTTGTGCAGGACACATTGTCATGTGTTTGCAAGGAAATATGCGATCGTAGGCGTTATGAGTGAGTATATCAAAAAACAATATAGTTATAATATATAGATCCATAAGCGTATATATATATATATATATATATATATATATATATATATATTTCAAATTATTTTTCGACCGTACTGTTTTAAATAGTGATTTATAGTATCAGCAATCGGTCAGGAAATAAAACTCTATTTGTTCAGTCTCAATATTTCGTCACGATTTTGTGACTTCTTCAGGAGAAAACTGTAAATTTATTAGAATCATTAATTATTATGTGTAAACAAAGTGAATATTTTAATACTTACAACTATAAGAATAAATATTTAAATTTTTTTAGCATATCTAAATAAATGACATATTTGTTTGATTTTATTTAGGAGTTATGGTAACCGCAATATTTTATAGAGTGAATTCCCATTGTACATTTTTTAGTGAGTCGGTTAAAATAAACAATTACTATGACAATTAATATGGATAATAGTGTCCGCTTGGTCCGCTTGGAACGTCCGCTTTGGTCCCAAGGACGTCCTTTTAACGTCCTATATTGGTCCGAATGTCTCTGTGCCAGATGTCCTATGGACATCCATTTAACGTCCCTAGCGGAAGTAAGTTGGACGTACAGTGACATTAAGTGGAACTTAATCGAACGTCCATAATACATTCGGTGGACTTACTTGACGGACTTTTGTGATGTCTCTCGGACGTCTATTTTAGCGCTGAGGATGTAAATTAGACATCAACGCCATTGTATAAAGTACTAAAAGTAGCGTAATCCTGTGCATATTAAGAATGTATTTTGGGAAATAAAACGTAAGTGTTTAAATGAACTTACATTTTAATATTACATATATTTGGTATTTACTATGAAAACAAACTAGCTGAAGCAATTCAGGAGATTGGTTATTTTATGAATTAGCTTAAAAATAAAGATTGAAAGGTAACTCTTCTAGTAAGAGAATCCAGATTTAAGAAATGGATCATACCAGAATAAGAATATGGTCTACACAATTTACAAGAACAGAAGATGCTTGTAGATAAGTCAGTATAAATCTAATTGATATAAATGTTTTAATATGCTATTATAACATAATCAGTGTAAATTAGTAAAAGTGGAACGACTAGACAGAAAACCATGCTGACCACTATGAAGCTAGTTCTTCAGATTTACTGTCAAAAAATCAGTCAGTGAAGCCTCGAAAATTTTAGGAATAGCGGAAAGAATTATAATGGAACGATAATTATTAAAAATAAGCCATAGAGATACATAAAAAGAATGCACAATTCCTTAAAAATAAGTTAGGATATTCCCTCTGGACCAAGACCTTTATTGTTATTAAGGCAATGTAAGCATGCTAGAATGTCACAAATTTTAATAGTTAAAGAGTGAATATGGCTGTGGCGGATATAGGGTGTTTGACTATACTTTTCTAGACAGGAGAAAAAAGGATTGTGAATATTGCTAAAGAAATTGGCCAAATCGTTGAAAATTCTGTGGCTCACTAAAAACAGAATCATTCAATCTTCCCATTCTTCTCTTATCCCTTTCCATTCTGATTTACCACACAATTTAACCATTACAAAATTAATCATATTTGCTATTGCAACATGCAAATTAAATTTTATTTATATTTTTATTTCAACATCTGCCCTCTCTTTAGATCTCTTCAGATATTTCATTATCACGTTTCAATTCCCTTCCCCATGGCAGCGCTTGTTTTGGAGTTTTTCCAAGCAGCATCTGAAAACAAAATTAATGTACATTCATAAATTGAATAAAATAATTTCAGATTTTGTTCATTATAATTTGCTTATTGTGAATAAATCATTATTCACAGACGTAAAATTAAACACATGAATTTCAAGTGCTATAGTTTTAATGAATCTTGCCTGAACTAGAAGAATACCAACCCAGCCATTGCTATTTATTCCTAATGACCAAATGAGTAGTAATCACACTTTGACACTTAAAAAACAAAAATAACAGTGTAGAAATAAAATATACGGCCAACATAATACTTTCATCTCATATCTCTAGCTGTAATTTTTAAAGCAATCTCATAGCCAGACCTGAACATTTGTGAGTTGGTAAATTTTGCATTCTAAATTACATATAAGACACAGTTAACGATATGCTTCACTGTCTGTATGTGGCCACTTAAGCAATAGTGAAAATTCTTAAATGTACCTTAAATTGATTTATGGTTACAAGTTACAAACCTTTTAAAATCATAGCTATATGTGTCACTTTAAAAGCTCTATATTGCTTTTTCCCTAGCCAACTATATTTTCCTTCAATTTTATTGCAGATCAGCTTCTTAAGGCTTCTCCTAACAAATTCGTTTATGGTCTCCTCACCAATTTTGGAAAGCTCATTATTCTAAAATATAAATCAACATGTAACAGTAATCCAACTACCGCACAAACTTCATGCTTAATTATTTTAGCTTAAACTATCTAATAAAAAAACAGCCTCTGATACAAAATCAATCAAACATTTATTTGCAAATTTTGGTTTCTCATAACCATGGTAAATGCCTATTAAAGCTACAATTTTTGGATATATAAACAAATTACACAAACTAGGATAAAACTGACTACTGGAACTCTTTTTTAGTGGGATTCCGTCAAAATTTACACAAATTTCTATAACATTTTTTTTTGCGAAGATAAAAACACCTTTGAAATTTGAATCATATGGATCAGAGTATTTTTTTAAGACCAAAGTAGAAATATTTCCCAGGAAAAACGTCTTTAAATTTAAGTTCTGTGGGTGAAGCAAGAAGGGTTCTAGCATCTGAAGGTAAATGAGAAAGATCAGGAACTTCTTTATGAGTTTTTAATAAATCACCTAGTATTTTAAAGGAGAAAGTCCAGTTGCATAATTTATTAGAACAATTAAAAACATCTCGATAAGGTTCTCCAGAATTCTCGTAATAATTTTGTTTGGACCCTTCTTCAGTTTCATTAAAAGAGGAGCTTTGTAAAGGATCACCAGAATGATCGTCCACGTGACCCGTTTAGATTATTTTAGGTACTTAACATGATGTTGATAAAAAGTTTAAATCGAAAGTATTGTAACCTGAACTATTTGAACTGAAACTCATATCAAAATGATCAGTTAGGGATGGGATATCGGGGTTATTAATATTTTCAACAAAATCCTCTACGTTTTTCGTAACTAGGTATCCTCTGTTGATGACGATTAGATACAAACGTTTTCTTTTAAACATAACCAATTTTAGGAAGAATTACAACTACCTTTTTGTAATAAAATAAAAACCAAACTGAGAAGTAATCTAGCAAATGGTACCAAATCTTTAACAATATACTATAACCAAAGCAAGCATCGAAAAAAGTTGCTTATTCACACCATTCGCACTGTGTGTATACTGCTTAAATAGAATAATTTTTTTTTCTTTTTTCTATTAAGAATTAATACTATTATTATAATTAAACTGTGTCATTTGTTTAAATAGGTATGACATGACAATGACTATTGATAACATCATCATCATTTTGCCACACTTGTTCAAGATTCATCTTGTTAATAAAAATTATATTTTTATTTTTAGCAAACTTATATTATCGTGGTAACTAGAATAACCAAACAATTGTATCGAATTAGCTATAAAGAAAACATTTTTACACTTTACCTAAAA
Source organism: Diabrotica undecimpunctata (assembly GCF_040954645.1). Taxonomy (NCBI): domain Eukaryota; kingdom Metazoa; phylum Arthropoda; class Insecta; order Coleoptera; family Chrysomelidae; genus Diabrotica; species Diabrotica undecimpunctata. The sequence continues at coordinate 142,366,601 of NC_092803.1, forward strand.
ACAAAAACATGTTTTGGAACTATACAATTTTTAAATAATCATGATTTAACCCATTCGCTTTTAATTACTTTATTCACGTAAATAATTTTTTATTCTATTGTAATGTTTGCTATTTGATCCCATAATTGATAAATGTCGGACGTCCAGAAAACGTCCAAGTTCGGACGTCCAGGGAACGTCCGAGTACGGACGTCCAGAGAACGTCCATATTTAGTCCACCCAAAGTACGTCCCACTTCGTCCCAAGTACGTCCGTTTAACATCCAGGGACGTCCGGACCAAAACTGGACGTATATTGGACATCCAGAGGACGTCGTGTGTTACTAGGGAATAGACGTAAGAGAAACCAATACAAGAGAAATAACTAAAATAATTCAAGAAAACAAAAGTTTAAAAGTTTTGAGACAAAATACAAACAATACAGGCAAGAAAAATATGTACAAAATAAAAATCAAAAATGGAAACATTACTGCTGATAAAACCAAAATCCTTGAGGTTGTCGAATCCTTTTATCGCGAAATGTATAAGAGTACCGACGAAGGACAAGATCAGCCCCTGCCCAAAATCACAAACCAGGGATCAAAATTAATGCCAGAAATAACTCCATACGAAATCAAAACGGCACTTTTAGTAGAAATGAAAAATAACAAATTTGTGTGGCGCCAATAAGTGATTTTGGTTAAATCTCAATATTTTGGGGTCAGGAATCTATAATTAAAATTTTTCCAATTATTAATGAAATACCCTGCATACAAATTATACTAAACTATTTTTTTTAATTTCAGCATACACTGTGATCAACCTGGATATGTCTGTTGTCTAGATTAGTTAGACAACACTACAACAAAAAAGTACTAATTTCGTTAAGTCAAAAGATGCCACTTGCGAATAAACAGCTTGAGTGCAAGTGAACGTCTAAATTTCAACTAACGTATATTTTTGCAATTTTTTGTTACTATTATAAATCTTTCGGAATCTGTGTAAAACTCTAAGTATTGAAATATAAGTATAGATTTTTGCAGTTTATATGGCAATGTAATATTAAATTTAAAATTTCATGTTATTTTTGTTTTAATTCTTCCTTAATAGGTTATAGACTATGTCAGTGAATAAGGAACTAAAACAATTAGGGAATTTTTTTTTAATTTGGCAACTCCCAATTTAAATGGTAAAATTTTTAGGTTGTAAAAATATAAATATTATGTTTATATGGGATTAAGGCACAATTGATTGTAACGAAAATTACATTTTATAATTTATTGTTATTTAACGTTTCGAATAATTCCACTCCAATAATCGTTTTCAAAAAACAATTATCATCATCTTCTTCTTCTTTTTCTTTTGGCTTTTATTCTACTGAATAATCAGCCAGTACATTTGTTTTGTTAATTTTTGGGCCACTGTCGTGAGTCTGAGAATATATCTCATGCCCTATTCTCAGTAAATATAGACATTTCATCATATAATGTCTACATTTTATTTATCTTTTCTGTTTTCTTAAAAGTGGTTTAAATGTTAATATTGGATAGGTTATTATGAAGGTTATAATTTTATATGGTTGATCTGTAGGAATCTGAGAAGAATTTTGATAATTTTAGGGTTAATATCGCATAGAAGCATTGGTATGGTAATTGGGGTTTTAATATTAATTTTGATCAGTTCCTGATAGACATCATAACCTTTTATTTTGTTTATTGGGCATTCCCAAAATATATGTTCTAATGTTTCCATTTGTCCACATTCACAGTATAGGTTATCGCGCATGTTGATTTTATATAAATGTACTCCTGTCAGGCAATGACCAGTCCTCATTCTAATAATGGTAGTAATATGCCGCCTATCTATGTATGGGATTTTGTCAAACTATGGTTTATTCGGAAAAAAAATTGCATGTTGTTATACCACTTACCTTTATATTGAAAAGAATTTAACCAATTATTTTGATGCATGGAATATATATTTTATTTTTTAATAAAGGCATGATATCCAAGTTACTTAATCTAATTTCAGCAGGAATATTTAATTCAGCCCCAACCTTTTCCAGTTTGTCAGCTATTTCATTTTCCTCGATATCATTATGTCCAGGAATCCTACATAATCTAATATCTTTCCCATATTTATTTAAACAGTATAGTTTCTTTTTAACTTCCAAGACTCTGTAGTCTTTTGTTGCAGTTATCATATTGTTATTAATTTTGTCTATAGCGCTTTTTGAGTCCGTAAACATTATAGCTGTTTCAAAATTTTTTTCCTCACATGTTATTAGGCCTATTTTTACTAGGCTATTTTGAATAGGTATTATTTCAGCTATACAAATATTAATAAGTGAAGAAATTTTTTCAGAAAAGGAATAGTTTATACTAGATATGTGTATTCCTATGCCCGTTTTGACTTCCTCAAGATTTTGATATTTTTTGTTTTTTTAAAGCATCTGTAAATATTCGTTTGTAATTATAGTAATACGAATTTACAAAATTATAATACTTATGGTTTTGGGAAACATTTTTTTTTAATAATGTTTTTATGATTAGTTTATTATAAGTGTAGATATTGTATTCATTTGAGTAGCAGGCTGGTATGTCACTTGTGTTCATTGATGGTAAAAACTTTTTACTGCTGTTAGGGCGTCAATCAAATATGTTGGATTTTTTCCCTTCCAATATCCTTGTCGATAACCATGATATTTTTTAAGTCTAGAAGCTTATTAAAATGAGTGAGTTGAAGTTGAGCTAATTTTTGCTATGTATTTCGTGGTAATCAATTCAAATCTATGGTGCAGATCGACAGTTGCACTTTCTGCTAGAATGACATTAGCGGGAGTAGATTGCATCATCCCATGTGTTGTTCTCAAAGCTTGGAATTTTACTCGGTTTAATTTAATAAAATTTGGTTAAGAGAAGTTATTAATTACAACATAATCTAATTGTGATTGTATCAAGCGATTATATATTAATTTTAGTGTTCTTGTACACTTTTTAGTGTCCTTTCTATAATTGTACAAAGTGCACGTTTTATATTAATGCCCTTTTGGGCTTTATTAAGCCTATTAGGCATTATATAGTCATTAATTTTTATATCTGGTAGATTACTAATAGGCCGGTTCATTTTAAACCACATAGTCTCGCATTTTGACGACGATAGTTTAAGATTATGTGTATCAAACCATGTTGATAATTCATATAGGATAAAGTTACCTGATTTGCCATATGATTAAAAAGGTTACCTTTTGTTAAGATAATTTGATCATCCGCATATGACACGAGTACACAATTTTCAGGTAATATTGTGTATATATTTTTAAGATAAATATTAAATAATATCGCACTTAAAGGTGAGCCCTGTATTAGACCTTGTGTAGTATGCGATAATCTAAGCATTTCGTGATAATGATTTTTAACATATCGAGTCCTATTGTTTAAGAATTGAAATATAAGGTTATTAATCTCTATTGGAATATGAATGTTATTAAGAAGTCTGTATAGTATGTAAATATTCACATGATCGAAAGCTGCTTTAATATCTAAGAAAGTAGCATTTACATATTGGTTTTGTGCGAAAGCCAATTGAACGTAGGTATTTACGTAATTTAAATTATCATTAACTCCCATACCTTTTCTAAATCTAACTTGAAATTGGCTAAAGGTTTTTTGATTTTCCACGATCCAATCCAGCCTATTTTAAATCATCATTGATTCCAGTAGTTTTACTACACATTATGAAAATCCCAGAACCCTATAATGTTCTGCTCTTAAATTATAATTTTGAATTTTGTTGTTCTTAGGAATACCTATAATAATTTGAGTTTTCCACTCATTGGGAATTAGTTCACATTCTTTAAATTTGTTGTATAAATTTAGTAGCCATTTTAAGTCTATTTTAGGTAAATGTTTTAACATATTAACGGTAGTATTATCAAGACCTAGTGATGTGTTTTTCTTTAAAAATAGACTATTCTTTAATTATGTGAGATCGAATTCACTAAACAAGTCGACGGTTTATAAAGATACCAAATGCTAATTTGTAGTTTCGAGTAATAGCGGTTGAAAGAAAAAACTTAAAGTCTGTCTTGGCAAAAATGCCCTATTGCAATTAATTTTTAATCTATTGAAGTAATTTTTTGTATTTGAATATATTTTTTTATTATCTACCACTAGAGGGAAAAAAATTATAAAAAAATCTTCAAATTCAGTAAAAAATTTGCAGTTGCGTCGTTATCTCATTAAAAATGTACCATTATGATAACAAAAGTTTTGCCCATTGCCGACTTATCTTACATTTTCCCTATGTTATTTCAATGGCAATCAAAAATAATATCCTAAATTGTTTCTTAGGCTTCTTACACGAACTCAAAATTAATTTTTTTTAAATTGCAGAAGCTTTCTCGTAAGGTGACCACGTAAGGCTTTTTAGATAATATATTAAGTCTTTTAAGAGTGGTGAGTAGACCTGCAGAGTATTACATAACCCCATAAATAGAGGGAAAAAACGAAAAAATATAAGTTCTACAAGAAATTTATTTAGTATATTGGTAACACTAGTAACTAACCTAAGTTTGTTAACACTAAGCAAAACTAAGACTTAAACAAAAACATTTTCAGGAACAAAATTTAAACTGCTTAAGCTTACTTAAAAAAAATGAACAAATCATAAGTTTTCGTAAAAAACTCTATACACTTCAGGAATTACACCCCTATCTATTAAATTGATTAGGGCCTTCACTTTGCTTCCCTTAAGTTTAATTTTTTTACTGTAAAGAGCCGGTACCTCCTCATTGATAGCAGTAGAAGTTAAAGGTCGCCAATTTTCCCTTTCCCATTCAGAACCATGGTTAGTTTTGAAATAAATTGTCTGCGGTTCATTTTTATTCACTCTTATCATAGATGTTTGGCTACTTTTAAAATCATTAAGCTTCACTGCTGGTAGCATTTTAAAATTTTTGAAGTCTTTGAATGACATTTCAACCACTTTATAGGGACTGGGTTTTCTAGCTGCTCTCATGAGCTGTATGTATTGTTGGGGCAAATAAATAGGGCCAGCTTCTAGAGCCTTTTTAATTGTCCTTTCGATACATGCATGGACGGCATCACCTTCATTCTGAGTATGTCCCGTTACTAAAAATTTATGAGTAATACTGGATATATAGTCGAATTTCTTAAGAGCATGATAGTACATTTGACGTACATATTGGTTCTTCTGTTGCCCCGCACAATTGTCAGAATAAAAAATTATATCCAAAGATTTTTCAATTTTTAGCGAATAGTCTTTCAAACTTTCTAAATATTTCCAAAGGCATGAAGCAATTTCACATGCTCCTCTCTTCCCATCTGTTTCTGTCCATGTGTAACAATAAGTCTCCATATTTTTTGTTACAAACAGTCAAATCATACATCGCTACTTTTGAGATATAATAAAAAGATGATATTTCACCCCGTGGGAAAGGCAAGACTGCCTGCAGGTCGTAAACAGAGACAACTGTTGATTCTGGTGTTTCCTTTTTGTCCGTGTCTTTGCCTAATCTGGCAAGATCTTTTTCTAAAATATGGTTTTCGTATTCTATTTGAATATCTTTTTTCTTGTCTTGTGGTGTATTTTTATAGATGACACAATGGTCACATTGATCTTTTTTCGGTTTGTAAAAGCTGATGTTCTAGGTCTGAAATATTTTATAATATTGGTGATAAGACAAAACCTTTTCCCCTGAGGATTGTTTATATTTTTCATAGTCTCTGTGCAAATCTGAAACTGTCTTGCCCCCCTCTATATACTCTCTAGAGGTTTCCTTTCGACAATAGTAGCTTTCCACTCTTGGAATGCTATCTATATGCTTGCGCACATTTTCAATGTCTTTTTTAGGTATTAAGTTTTTTCTGTCGGGAATTTTGCATCCTCTTTTCTCTCCTACTAAAACTCCTGTATTTTTGTCAACCTTGGAAAAGGTTGTTCTCAAGCACCTGTCGGTTACGTCCAGAGTATTTAAAAAAAAATCTTGCAAACTCTGATTTTTTCTCCTTCAGAAGTGTTTAAAAAAAACATGTGGTTAAGTGACCTATTTATTTTTGGGTTCTGCACTACCCTTCGGTACTTCGGATTTAAACTTGTGATATTGTTGTGTATAAATGCCCTCTGGGCTTGTAAACTGCTCATAGCCCAGTACTCATCAAATAACAGCTGCCTCTCTGAATTGTCAAATTTTTCCGAACATTTTAATACACATTTTTCCCCACATGCCGGTTTTAGTTCTCTCTTTCTTACATGATTTTTCTTTCTGGAAATTATATAATCCAAGCCAAGATTCCTCCTTTTTTCGCGATGGCCTGAGCTGAGCCTTGTCCCTTTCTTTTCTTCTTATTCTTATTTTCTGGGGAGGCCTTGGAGGGTAAATGAAATTGTTCAGCTGGAATCTTCAAATCAATAGGCCTAATTTCACCACCCTCTACAGTTTCGTAATTTCCAGTAGAAAGTACGGGATAAACCTTACTACTTACAAGAATATCTACAATATCATTAACAGTCTTTTTATTCTCGTGGCTTCCATCGTTTTCGGCATTGACCTCAGCTGGTGGCTTCAATTCTAGGTACGTCAAATTTTTTGTTTCAATGGTTCTGGTTCTGGATCAGCTACGGGGACTAACAGTACAGGATTTGGAAGAGCAGCAACCCAGTCTGATGTACCTAAAAAATATTAAATGATCATTGGTTCTGGAATAATTGATAGTATTGGATAAGATAAAATTGTACATGATAGTATTTATTACTTACGTTTTTGAAATTCTGAAGTGTATTCTGCTGAATTATTGATTAAAACCTCCCATACTTCTGAATCTATAGAAGAGTCATTATTATTTTTCCCATTTCTTGTGGAGTCTGGTAAAATTTTTTGTGTCGCCAATTTGAATATAAGTTTACTTCGACTATTCATTTTCATACCTACAACACCAAAAATAAAAATTAGTTTTACAGTTTATAATGGTACTAGTATATTTCAATGTCTACTACATTAAATTTTAAAATAATGATTTTAAAAACAAAGCCTGAAATTTGTTTAAATTTAATAAAGAAATTACCTCTCAGCAGTATACGACACTATTAGATAATCAAAATAACACTAACTCGCTCTGTTTTAACTAGTTACTGACTTATCTGCATGAAATTCAATTACATAAAAAACATTGCAATTAAAAGAGTACTCTTTAAAAATATTGTGACCCAACTGTAAAAAAGATCATTATATTTTCAATAGGAACGCTAAAAAATACAGTGAGTTTTAAAAATATAGTGACGCATTTACAAGAAGTGTAAAATATTTTAATAAGAACGTTAAAAACTTTAGCGAATTTAAATATTTAGTGACGCATTATTTATATTTATATTTAGTGAAGATTTATGCACGACTGACGGAAGGTACGACGTGACACTATCTTCTGCAGAAAATGGCTCAGATTCGCGCCAAAATTTAACACGCCTAAATTTTCAACGCCTCCTATTAGTACATTTTCAAAGTAACAGAAGTGTCGCTCTCATATAAAAATAGAGCAAAAAATTACGAACATTTTGATACCAAAAACTCAAAAATCGATTTTTTGCAGATACGTCTGTATCTTTATAAACCGTCGAAGTGATCAATGGTCTGTAATTCAAAATCCGGTTCAATATTAGTTAGTGAAAGGTTAGTTAATATTTCATAACTCATCTTTTCATAGGGAAGTTTATTGTTTAATGGTTGAGAGAATGCATTTTTAAATTTTCTTATAGTTTGCCAAATAGAGCTGATCTCTACATTTCTATTAATATTACTACAATATTCCATAAACTTTTGCCTCTTTATTGTTTTTTGAAGTCGTTTTGATTTAGCAATTATGTGTTTTGTATTGGTATAATTATTAAGATTAAAATTATTTTTAAATTCCTTTAACGCCTCTTTTCTTTTATTTATTATTTCAGTGCATTCCTGGACCCACCAAGGTAGTCTTTTTTTATATTGCAGTTTTCTTATGCCTCTGCCTTGTTTATATGGAAAAGTAATTTCTACTGCTTGGTTAATTATACTTGTGAAGTTTTCATAGGATTGATTTTCTATATTTAAATCTTCTTGTATGTGTTTACTATATTTTTTCCAATCAATTTTTCTAATGTTTTTGTAAAATTTAAGTTTTTATTGGTTGTAATGCTTTTTCCTTCACTATAGTTAATTTTTATTAGAATAATTGTAGGAAAATGATCACTGTTACCACAATCTTTCAAGACATTCCATTTATGTACATTGTATTGCTAGAGAGTCAGATACAAATGATAGATCTACAGGACTGGGTCCCTATAATGTGGTATGAATTCTAGTGCTTCTTCCATCATTTAGGTATACATATATAATTAAACTCGTCAAAGATTTTTAATAAAAGGTTACCATTTCTATTACCTACTTGACTAACCCAACATAGATGATGTGCAGTCAAGTGTATCTATTTTGATAGCTATATATCTAAAGTTAGGGATTTGCCATTTGGAGTCTAAATTAACCCTACTGTAAATTAGATTATTTTTAATGAGTGTGGCAATACCTCCTGCTCCGTTTATTATATCTTCCATAATTATATGATAACCTTTGATTCTACATAAGTATTTGATGAGGTTTAAGTTTGGTTTCGTTTACTATAATGATATCACGAGAATATTCTGTTATCAAAATATTCAGGTTATAATTATTATTGGATTGAAAGCCGTTCATGTTCCATTGCATCAAACTAATGTTTTTAAGTGCGTTGTTGGTGTAACTCATAATTTGTTTTAGTTTTTAATAATATTTATCCTGATCATGTAGATCAGGAACTGGTTTGTTTACTTCTGAATATGCTAATATTAATTCTCTAATTTTAGTTTGTTGTTCTTTATTCATATTTGTAAATTTTCTGTATAAATTGTCTATTGTATTACAGTAATTTTGCGACGCACTAACAGGCGTTAATTTATTAAAATTATGTTTTAAATTGTTATTATTAATACTAGATATAGATGAAGTGTCACTAATTTGAACTGTACTATTTAGTTGAGATAATCTACCATTTTGATTTAATAATTGCGATTCATGTTTTCGTGTTGCGAGATTTATAATGATGTATCAGATATCAAACATTTTTTATAACTTTTATGTGACTCTCGACACATATGGAATAATGTAGAATTTAAGATAACTAATTTTTATCCCGCTTGGTAATACCTTACCATTAAAAGTTATCAGAAGTGTGCCTCTAGGAGCAAATTAAACCGAGTTATCACCAATAATAATTTTTCTGTTTAATCTTACGAGATTAATGATTTTTTGATTTCGGTTAGTGATGGGTTAACATCTCTGATGATGCCCTTACAAGTTATCTGATTATGTGAAATATATATTTATCTTTAACATTGACAGAGTTATTAATAAAATTGTTACCCGCTTCGCTGTTAGTGAAAGAAACACCAAATTTATTTATACCTTTGACTTTGACCTCCAAGATATATTTTAAATTTAAATTGAAGAGGTCATTTGCAATTTACCTATTTTGAATTTTTTTGTCGATTCCTTCTACTACAA